>NC_138317.1:36665000-36775000 GCF_965601325.2 Salmo salar
TCAGAGGATGCCACCTTTCCAACAAGTTAGTTTGTAAAATTTCTGCCCTGCTAGAGCTGCCCCGGTCAACTGTAAGTGCTGTTATTGTGAAGTGGAAACGTCTAGGAGCAACAACGGCCCAGCCGCAAAATGGTAGGCCATACAAGCTCACAGAACGGGACCACCAAGTGCTGAAGCGCGTAGCACGGAAAAATCATCTGTCCTCGGTTGCAACACTCACTACAGAGTTCCAAACTGCCTCTGGAAGCAACGTCAGCACAATAACTGTTCGTCGGGAGCTTCATAAAATGGGTTTCCATGGCCGAGCTGCCGCACACAAGCCTAAGATCACCATGCGCAATGCCAAGTTTGCTGGAGTGGTGTAAAGCTCGCCGCCATTGGACTCTGGAGTGGTGGAAACACGTTCTCTGGAGTGATGAATCACACTTCACCATCTGGCAGTCCAACAGACTAATCTGGGTTTGGTGGAAGCCATGAGAACATTACCTGCCCCAATGCATAGTGCCAACTGTAAAGTTTTGTGGAGCATGACAATGTCCCTGTGCACAAAGTGAAGTCCATAAAGAAATGGTTTATTCGAGATCAGTGTGGAAGAACTTGACTGGCCTGCAGAGAGCCCTGACCTCAACCCAATCAAACATAATTTTGGGGATGAATTGGAACGCCTACAGGGAGCCAGGCCTAATTGCCCAACATCAGTGCCCGACCTCAACATCTAGTGGAAAGCCTTCCCAGAAGAGTGGAGACTGTTATAGCAGCAAAGGGGGGACCAACTTCATATTAATGCCCATGATTTTGGAATGATATGTTTGACAAGCAGGTGTCCACATACTTTTGGTCATGTAGTGTATATATATACAGTATTTAATACAGTACTACCGTCTACTGCAGTGAAAATACAGCCAAGGCTTCCAAAAATGACCTCATCAGCTCCTCCTGACTTGGGTTACCCATTCATCTGTGGCTTTGCTCACACACTTACACAAACACACACACCCACACCATACCAAACCGAACCACACAACACCACACTATACCACACAACTAACAGGGGTCATCTTTCCCTTCCCAGCCAGGGACTATGAGATCCAGAGAGACCGGATAGAGCTTGGACGCTGCATCGGAGAGGGACAGTTTGGAGACGTCCACCAGGGAGTCTACAACAGCCCGGTAAATAGTACCGTAACAAGTATATAGTATTGAATAAGTACAGAACCAGTCAAAAGTTTGGACACATCTACTCCTTCATGGGTTTTCCTTTATTTGTACTATTTTCTCAACAACAAAAAATGAGTTAAAATAAAGAAAGAAAAACCCTTGAATGAGTAGGTGTGTCCAAACTTTCGACTGGTACTGTATATAGTACATAACAACTATATAGTACTCTAACAAATAAATAATACTGTATCTGTCTGGCTAAATGCAGACAAAGCATCTCTCCTCTCACCCTCAATCCCCATGTGTTCCTCTCAATTTCACCTGACTGTAACCATCTAGCTAAACACATCTCTCTTCTTATTTATATGTTCAATATTTTCTTGTACATAAACTGACCCAATGTTTTGTCTTGTGTCTGACTTCCAGGAGAATCCCACTCTGAACGTGGCCATTAAAACATGCAAGAACTCCACATCGGACAGCGTGCGTGAGAAGTTCCTTCAGGAAGCATGTGAGTGTGCTGAAATGTAGTGTAAGCTAGTGTCACTGTAATGACTGTAATGGGACTGATGATGATTGCAGCTGCTTCTGGTTGCCATGTATGTATGCACACACACACACACACACACACACACACACACACACACACACACACACACACACACACACACACACACACACACACACACTGCCTGATGGTAGTCTCAGGTTGCTTTGCTCACTGTGTTTACAGTGTTCCCAGGCAGTTGAGGAAGGAATATATTCTATTTAATGAAGCTGGTAACTGTAAACATTGGCTTTGTCCCAAATTTCACCTTAGTGCCCTATGTAGGGAATAGGGTGCCATTTGGGATGCAAATTGACAATATTTGTACTAAGAGCAGTGACGTTTGAGTCTGTGTTAGACCTATCACAGGGAGCCTTTCTCTGTTCCTTTGAAAAAGTTTGATGAAATGTTTTTATTTATATTTTGGGGGTGGGGTAATCAAATGTTAGTCTACATCTTTCCACTCTAGTTCTTAACTGTTTGGTGAAATCCTCACACCCCTTTCTGATGTGTGTTCCTCAGTGACCATGCGTCAGTTCGACCACCCCCACATAGTGAAGTTGATCGGTGTGATCACAGAGAACCCAGTGTGGATCATCATGGAGCTGTGCACGATGGGAGAGGTGAGGCGTCCTGGGGGTTGGGTTGGCAGTGAACCCTACAAACACAGAGTATGTTTTGATAGATAGACTACGTACAGTATGCAGAGGTGTTGTTGGAGTTCTTGTCATTCTTGTAATAGATGGGAGATCCCAGAAGACAGGAACACGTTTGGAAACAATTTCCTCTGTCATCCACCTATCTCTGGAAAAACAAAGAGGATCAATCTTATTGACGTTTTTCATCTTCCAGTTGAGGTCCTTTTTACAAGTAAGGAAGTACAACCTGGATCTGTCAACGTTGATCCTGTTCTCCCACCAGCTCAGCACAGCCTTGGCATACCTGGAGAGCAAACGCTTTGTCCATAGGTAAGACCACCACCCATTTTATCCTGCTATTTAGGTTGATGTAGACACTTTAAGATGATGTTAAGCTTTCATTTTCTAATGTATTTATTTGTGCCACGCTGTCAATATTTAAGAACTCAATGTACGTTTTGCAGAATTCCAGAATATTTCCAAAATCCCCAGGTTTTCCAGAATTGCTAGTTATTATCTCTTTGTGTGTACGTCTCCAGGGACATTGCTGCCAGGAACGTGCTAGTGTCTTCCACAGACTGTGTGATGCTGGGAGACTTTGGACTCTCGCGTTACATGGAGGACAGTTCCTACTACAAAGGTACAAACCTGTATTATACGGTCTCTGGTACAAACCTGTTTAATACGGTCTCTGGTACAAACCTGTTTAATACGGTCTCTGGTACAAACCTGTTTTATACGTCTCTGGTACAAACCTGTTTAATACGGTCTCTGGTACAAACCTGTTTAATACGGTCTCTGGTACAAACCTGTTTAATACGGTCTCTGGTACAAACCTGTTTTATACGTCTCTGGTACAAACCTGTTTAATACGGTCTCTGGTACAAACCTGTTTAATACGTCTCTGGTACAAACCTGTTTAATACGGTCTCTGGTACAAACCTGTTTAATACGTCTCTGGTACAAACCTGTTTAATACGGTCTCTGGTACAAACCTGTTTTATACGTCTCTGGTACAAACCTGTTTTATACGTCTCTGGTACAAACCTGTTTAATACGGTCTCTGGTACAAACCTGTTTAATACGGTCTCTGGTACAAACCTGTTTTATACGTCTCTGGTACAAACCTGTTTAATACGGTCTCTGGTACAAACCTGTTTTATACGGTCTCTGGTACAAACCTGTTTAATACGGTCTCTGGTACAAACCTGTTTAATACGTCTCTGGTACAAACCTGTTTAATACGGTCTCTGGTACAAACCTGTTTAATACGTCTCTGGTACAAACCTGTTTAATACGGTCTCTGGTACAAACCTGTTTAATACGGTCTCTGGTACAAACCTGTTTAATACGGTCTCTGGTACAAACCTGTTTTATACGTCTCTGGTACAAACCTGTTTTATACGTCTCTGGTACAAACCTGTTTTATACGGTCTCTGGTACAAACCTGTTTAATACGGTCTCTGGTACAAACCTGTTTTATACGTCTCTGGTACAAACCTGTTTAATACGGTCTCTGGTACAAACCTGTTTTATACGGTCTCTGGTACAAACCTGTTTAATACGGTCTCTGGTACAAACCTGTTTAATACGTCTCTGGTACAAACCTGTTTAATACGGTCTCTGGTACAAACCTGTTTAATACGTCTCTGGTACAAACCTGTTTAATACGGTCTCTGGTACAAACCTGTTTAATACGTCTCTGGTACAAACCTGTTTAATACGGTCTCTGGTACAAACCTGTTTAATACGGTCTCTGGTACAAACCTGTTTAATACGGTCTCTGGTACAAACCTGTTTAATACGGTCTCTGGTACAAACCTGTATAATACGGTCGCTGGTACAAACCTGTTTAATACGGTCTCTGGTACAAACCTGTTTAATACGGTCTCTGGTACAAACCTGTTTAATACGGTCTCTGGTACAAACCTGTTTAATACGGTCTCTGGTACAAACCTGTTTAATACGGTCTCTGGTACAAACCTGTTTAATACGGTCTCTGGTACAAACCTGTTTAATACGTCTCTGGTACAAACCTGTTTAATACGGTCTCTGGTACAAACCTGTATAATACGGTCGCTGGTACAAACCCACTGACTTCCAGGCTGATGTTTTTTTGCACCATCTGATGGTTGTGAAAGCCATTGCAGAATGTCTACACGCTAAAGCACACATGGGTTTTTGTCTCAACGTCCAACCTTTTTTCAGCTTCCAAAGGAAAACTTCCAATCAAATGGATGGCTCCAGAATCCATCAACTTCAGACGCTTTACCTCTGCCAGCGATGTGTGGATGTTTGGTGAGTTTGGCAGCTGCAGATTATACACATCTAGCAATCAACTCCTGTGTGTTCGTGTTTGTGTCGGTCTCTGTCATATCTATAGCCTGTCCTTACAGTCTTTTCCCCCTCCCCACCCCTCTCCTCCTCTCCTCTCTCATTCCCTCTCCTCCCCTCCTCTCCTCTCTTCTTCCCTCCCCTCCTCTCCTCTCTCCTCTCCTCCCCACTCCTCTCCTCCCTCCTCTCTTTATTCCTCCTCTCCTCCTCTCTCCTGCTCTCCCCTCCTCTCCTCTCCTCCCCACTCCTTTCCTTTCTCCTCTCCTCCCCACTCCTTTCCTTTCTCCTCTCCTCCCCACTCCTCTCCTGCCCTCCCCACTCCTCTCCTGCCCTCCTCTCTCCCCTCCTGCCCTCCTCTCTCCCCTCCTGCCCTCCTCTCTCCTCTCCTCCCCACTCCCCATCTCCCCCTCCCCTCTCCTCCCCTCTCCCCCCTCTCATCCCCACTCTTCCCCTCCTATCTCCTTCCCTCTCCTCCCCTCCTCCTCTCTCCTTCCCTCTCTCCTCCCCACTCCACCTCTATCCTTCCCTCTCCTATCCTCCCCTCGTCTCCCCTCTCCTCCTCTCTCCTTCTCTCCCCTCCTCTCTCCCCTCTCCTCCCCTCTCCTCTCCTCTCCTCTCCTCCCCTCCCAACCTTCTCCTCTCTCCTTCCCTCTCCTATCCTCCCCTCGTCTCCCCTCTCCTCCTCTCTCCTTCCCTCTCCTCCTCTCCCCTCTCCTCCCCTCCTCTCTCCCCTCTCCTCCCCTCTTCTCTCCTCTCCTCTCCTCTCCTCCCAACCTTCTCCTCACCTCTCCTATCCTATCCTCCCCTCCCTAACCTCCTTCCCCTCCCCTCCTTTCCAGGTGTGTGCATGTGGGAGATCCTCATGTACGGTATCAAGCCCTTCCAGGGGGTGAAGAACAATGATGTCATCGGGCGGATAGAGAACGGAGAGCGTCTGGCCATGCCTCACAACTGCCCCCCCACCCTGTACAGCCTGATGACCAAGTGCTGGGCCTACGACCCCAGCAAGAGACCCCGCTTCACAGAACTCAAAACCCAGCTCAGGTCAGTACCTCTGAGGGGAGAAGTTCAGGGGTCGGAAGTGCATTGTTTTCCTTTACGATCCTAATGAATAAGATTACTAGGACAGGGAGGACCTGATCCGAGATCAGCACTCCTACTGTGAGATGCTGCATTAATGTAGGCTCTGGTGAAGTATATGCCTCAGGATAAAAGGTGCCTTTAAGCACAGATCTAGGATCAGCTTAACTAACCTATTCCTAACCATAACCATTAGGAGGGGGCGAAAAAAGGAATCTGTCTAGAAGAAACGCCTGCTTGGCAGTGTTCTTTCACACACAGTATCCCTGCTTTATAACTCTGGAAGAATGATGTTGGGGCGGCAGGAAGCCTAGAGCATTGGGCCAGTAACCGAAAGGTTGCTGGATCAAATCCCTGAGCTGACAAGGTAAAAATCTGTCGTTCTGCCCCTGAACAAGACAGTTAACCCATATATGTTCCACATTGCTACACAAGAGGTCACTGTTTCATGTATTAGTATACAGGACACTTCAGTAAGTTTAGAAACAGAGTGGTCTCAGCTACTTAAGTTGTAATCCAAATAAGAGTGGGGTTCCCGAGTGGCACAGCGGTCTAAGGCACTGCATCTCAGTGCTAGAGGCGTCACTACAGACCCTGGTTTGAACCCGGGCTGTATTACAACCGTCCGTGATCAGGAGTCCCATAGGGAAGCACACAATTTGGCCCACTGTTGTCCTGTTTAGGGGAGGGTAGTCCATTGTAAATAAGAATTTGTTCTTAACTGACTTGCCTAGTTAAATAAAAAAATTTAAAGAGGCAACAGGTTGATGCCATATTCCCAATAGAGACTATCAATTATCAGCACACAATGCATTTCAATGGTCTATCTATGTCCGTCAAATCCATGGTAGGTGGATGAAGTGTGATGTACATAGATCTTTTAGACTAGCTGAAGCAAAGCCACATTAGAGGGTGTGTGTGGGTACATTTCTGTGGATATATTTCTGTGGGTAGTCCTCGACTGCGTCCCAAATGGCACCCTAATCCCTATATAGCACACTACCTTTAGACCAGAGCCCTATAGGCCCATTTGAGACGCAGCCCTTTTGTGGTGGATTTATTGCCTTACCTATCCCATGGGCCATTGGCCTTAGTATGTGAGAACCTGTCAACCAATCAATTAAATGTATTTATAAAGCCCTTCTTACATCAGCTGATGTCACAAAGTGCTGTACAGAAACCCAGCCTAGAACCACAAACAGCAAGCAATGCAGGTGTAGAAGCACGGTGGCTAGGTGGCTGTCTGTCTGTCTGTCCGTCGATAAAGTCCTAGAGTATGTGAGAACCTGTCTGTCTGTCTGTCTGTCTGTCTGTCTGTCTGTCTGTCTGTCTGTCTGTCTGTCTGTCTGTCTGTCTGTCTGTCTGTCTGTCTGTCTGTCTGTCTGTCTGTCTGTCTGTCTGTCCGTCCGTCCCTCGGCCCGCCCGCCCGCGTGCGTCAGGTGCTATCATGAACGTGGCTGGTCTTGCTCCATTTGAAGCTCTTGGGTACAGAGTGTGAACTGTGTATTGTCTTTAGCCCATAGTAACATAAAACGTTATGTCCACAATTCACAGGGAGAGAAAGGAAACACAAGGTGGGAGGGATTCCCTCCACACTTCCTTACAATCGCCTCTCCTCTAGACAAGCCCTGGGTCGCATTCATTAGGCACCAAACAGAAGAAAACAGGATAAAACAGGGATGGACTACCTGAACCTGTCCAATAAGAAACACCGTTTTTTGCATTCCTTTGAGATACACTTTGCTACGGTGTGCCCTAGTGAACACAACCCTCGTAGTTAGTTCCACAGCATCATACTTCCCAGTCAGTCCAGTCCAGTGGTAGGCTGGCTGATAGACTGACTGGCCGGCGGCCAACCACAACAGGCTGCCTATGGCAGAAGGAGGGGGAGCTGCTGGCTCTGATAAAGAGAGTTTATTGAAACAGTACAGGACTTTCACACACACTGCTGTGGATATGACTGGGGAGCTGGTGGTTCATGGTTGTGCTGTGATTGGATGCACGTGGGCTCTGAGGCATACACATGGGAGATGAGCATTTTCCTGAGAGGTAAATTAGACGTTCACGTTACTGGTTGAAAAGGATGATTGAACTTCGATAATGCATTTGTTATTAGATAGAGATAATGGATAATACATTTGGTATTAGATACAGATAATGGATAATACATTTGGTAATAGATATGGATAATACATTTGGTATTAGATACAGATAATGGATGATACATTTGGTAATGGATAATACATTTGGTAATAGATATGGATAATACATTTGGTAATAGATACAGATTGTGGATAATACATTTGGTATTAGATACAGATAATGGATAATACATTTGGTAATGGATAATACATTTGGTAATAGATACAGATAATGGATAATACATTTGGTATTAGATACAGATAATGGATAATACATTTGGTAATAGATACAGATTATGGATAACACATTTAGTAATAGATACAGATAATGGATAATACATTTGGTAATAGATACAAATAATGGATAACACATTTAGTAATAGATACAGATAATGGATAATACATTTGGTAATAGATACAGATAATGGATATGCATTTGGCAATGGATAAGGATAATGGATAACACATTTTGTAATAGATTTTTATTTTATTTTATTTATTTCACCTTTATTTAACCAGGTAGGCAAGTTGAGAACAAGTTCTCATTTACAATTGCGACCTGGCCAAGATAAAGCAAAGCAGTTTGACAACATACAACAACACAGAGTTACACATGGAGTAAAACAAACATGCAGTCAATAATATAGTAGAAAAATAAGTCTATGTACAATGTGAGCAAATGAGGTGAGATAAGGGAGGGATACGGGAGATACAGATAATGGATAATACATTTGGTAATAGATACAGATAATGGATAATACATTTGGTAATAGATACAGATAATGGATAATACATTTTGTAATAGATACAGATAATGGATAATACATTTTGTAATAGTTACAGATAATGGATAACACATTTTGTAATAGATAGGCAGGTAGCCTAGTGGTTAGAGTGTTGGGCCAGTAACTGAAAGGTTGCTGGATCGAATCCCCGAGCTGACAAGGTAAAAATCTGTCGTTCTGCCCCTGAACAAGGCAGTTAACCCACTGTTCCCCGGGAGGCCGTCATTATAAATAAGAATTTGTTCTTAACTGACTTGCCTAGTTAAATAAAGGTTCAATTTTTTTTAAATAACACATTTGGTAATAGATACGGATAATGGATAATGCATGTATCTCCTGTTACATCTGAAGCAGAGAGGTGTCTGTGATAACTAAGAGCATTATATTTCAAGTGTTTTGTGTATGTTAATTGTGTAGCAACCCCCTCCACTGTATCCCAGTCTGTGTTATGACTGTATGATAAGCTGTTGTGTGTTCCCTGCAGTACTATCCTGGAGGAGGAGAAGGCCCAGCAGGAGGAGAGACTGAGGATGGAGATGAGACGTCAGGTCACTGTGTCCTGGGACTCAGGGGCCTCTGACGAGGCCCCCCCTAAAGTAAGAACCCTAATCCTACCCCCCTAAAGTAAGAACCCTAATCCTACCCCCCTAAAGTAAGAACCCTAATCCTACCCCCCCTAAAGTAAGAACCCCCTCTAAAGTAAGTTTAGAAAATGCTCTCCTGCTACCAAAAGTCACTTGTATCAAAGTGGCATGTTTTTAGGGAGTCCCGTCAGTGGACATTGAAATCATGGCTAGTCTGGACCCCACCAAAAAAAGAGAAAAAAAAGACATACGGACAGGACCAAAACAAGACATCGGCGTAGGGCTCCTTAGTGGGAAGTAGCCATCAACAAATAAAAACCTGGAGGATTTCATTCCAAATGCTCACTCAGCCAGCTTATTCAGTACTTATCGAGTCACTTACAGGAATTGCTTAATGTAAAGCAGGTGTTGATATTCACCCCTTCTCCTCTTTAAAGGGACAATCCATATGTTTGCATATATACAAATAGCCATGTCTATAAAGTAATAGCCAGGGCCCGGTTCTCCGATGGCGATGGAACTTAAGCTTTTGAGTGTTCTCACCATCGAGAGCATCCTGACCGGTTGCAACACCGCCTGGTATGGCAACTCCTCGGCATCTGACCGTAAGGCGCTACAGAGGGTAGTGCGTATGGCCCAGTACATCACTGAGGCCAAGCTCCTGCCATCCAGGACCTATATAATAGGCGGTGTCACAGGAAAGCCCATAAAACTGTCAGAGACTCCAGTCACACAAGTCAGACTGTTTTCTCTGCTAGCACACGGCAAGCGGTACCGGAGTGCCAAGTCTCGGACCAAAAGGTTTTTTAACAGCTTCTACCCCCAAGCCATAAGACTGCTGAACAATTAATCAAATGGCCACCGGACTATGCTACTTGCTGTTTATTATCTATGCATAGTCACTTCACCCCTACCTACAGTTGAAGTCGGAAGTTTACATACACTTAGGTTGGAGTCATTAAAACTTGTTTTTCAACCACTCCACAAATTTCTTGTTAACAAACTATAGTTTTGGCAAGTCGGTTAAGACATCTACTTTGTGCATGACACAAGTAATTTTTCCAACAATTGTTTACAGACAGATTATTTCACTTATAATTCACTGTATCACAATTCCAGTGGGTCAGAAGTTTACATACACTAAATTGACTGTGCCTTTAAACAGCTTGGAATATTCCAGAAAATTATGTCATGGCTTTAGAAGCTTCTGATAGGCTAATTGACATAATTTGAGTCAATTGGGGGTGTACCTGTGGATGTATTTCAAGGCCTACCTTCAAACTCAGTGCCTCTTTGCTTGACATCATGGGAAAATCAAAAGAAATCAGCCAAGACCTCAGAAAAACATTTGTAGACCTCCACGAGTCTGGTTCGTCCTTGGGACCAATTTCCAAACGCCTGAAGGTTCATCTGTACAAACAATAGTACGCAAGTATAAACACCATGGGACCACGCAGCCATCATACCGCTCAGGAAGATGAGCTAGAGATGAACGTACTTTGGTGGGAAAAGTGCAAATCAATCCCAGAACAACAGCAAAGGACATTGTGAAGATGCTGGAGGAAACAGGTACAAAAGTATCTATATCTGTCACGACTTCCGCCGAAGTCGATCCCTCTCCTTGTTCGGGCGGCGTTCGGCGGTCGACGTCACCGGCTTTCTAGCCATCGCCGATCCACTTTTCATTTTCCATTTGTTTTGTCTTTGTTTTCTACACACCTGGTTTCTATTCCCCAATTACATGTTCATTATTTAACCCTCTGTTTCCACCATGTTTGTGTGCGTGTTTGTATATAATGTTCAGGTCGTTACTTGTTGGCTGGTATTGTTTGCCGGGTTTGTTATTATGCCCATTATTTACAAGTGACCGCTATTTCACGCACCTTTAGTATTTGTTTTATACTGGTGCTGTTTGTGGAATAAATTACCTTGTACATTCATCTCTGCTCTCCTCCGCCTGATTACATGCACCAGTTACCCACAGCCTGACAATATCCACAGTAAAACGAGTCCTATATCGACATAACCTGAAAGGCCGCTCTGCAAAGAAGAAGCCACTGCTCCAAAACCGCCATAAAAAAAGACAGATTACGGTTTGCAACTGCACAAGGGGACAAAGATCATACTTTTTGGAGAAATGTCCTCTGGTCTGATGAAACAAAAAAAAGAACTGTCTGGCCATAATGACCATCGCTATGTTTGGAGGAAAAAGGGGGAGGCTTGCAAGCCGAAGAACACCATCCCAACCGTGAAGCACAGAGGTGGCAGCATCATGTTGTGGGGGTGCTTTGCTGCAGAAGGGACTGGTGCACTTCACAAAATAGATGGCATCATGAGGCAGGCAGGAAAATGATGTGGATATATTGAAGCAACATCTCAAGACATCAGTCAGGAAGTTAAAGCTTGGTCTCAAATGGGTCTTCCAAATGGACAATGACCCAAGCATACTTCCAAAGTTATGGCAAAATGGCTTAAGGACAACAAAATCAAGGTATTGGAGTGGCCATCACAAAGCCCTGACCTCAATCCCATAGACAATTTGTGGGCAGAACTGAAAAAGCTTGTGCGAGCAAGGAGGCCTACAAACCTGACTCAGTTAGACCAGCTCTGTCAGGAGGAATGGGCCAAAATTCACCCAACTTATTGTGGAAAGCTTGCGGAAGGCTACCTAAAACGTTTGACCAAAGTTAAACAATTTAAAGGCAATGCTACCAAATACTAATTGAGTCTATGTAAACTTCTGACCCACTGGGAATGTGATGAAAGAAATAAAAGCTGAAATAAATAATTCCCTACTATTATTCTGACATTTCACATTCTTAAAATAAATTGGTGATCCTAACTGGCCTGAGACAGAGAATTTTTACTACGATTAAATGTCAGGAATTGTGAAATACTGAGTTTAAATGTATTTGGCTAAGGAGTATGTAAACTTCCGACTTCAACTGTATATGTACAAATTACCTCAACTAACCTGTACCCCCGCACACTGACTCGGTACCGGTACCCCCTGTATTATTGTTATTGTTATTAATTTATTTTTAGTTTTTTTTAAAATTATTATTTTTAACTTTTGTTTATTTGGTAAATATTTTCTTGACTCTTCTTGACCTGCACTGTTGGTTAAGGGCTTGTAAGTAAGCATTTCACGGTAAGGTCTACACTTGTATTTGGTGCATGTGACAAATAAAGTTTGATTAGATTTTTTAACAATTCTCCATTTCTATAATGGCCGAAGAACTTGCATGCGTTTCTCAAAACACTGCGTAGGGAGAACTTTAAATAGGTGCGTCGTTAGAGCATATGTCTATTGATAGGATCGAAAGAAAGGCAGTGCTGCTCTCGGATCAGTGTTTTCCATTCAAATCTTACCTTAACATTGGATACTGACGACGGATAAGTTCCTAGAAAGAAATGATCACCTATGGCTGCAAATATTGAGCCAGCTTATTCTAATGCTTAGACTATGCACTAAATCAAATATTTGGCACATTGCTCACATGTTGTTAGACCTACAGGAAATTGAGGCAAAAATTACAGACAGTAGCCTACAATTAGCAAAACAGAACTCAATAAATTGAACATGAAATTGATTTCAATATGATTGAAATATATAGGACTATGTAGCCTACTGTATTGATCTTTTAATGCAGTCGTTATTTTTTACCCTTTGCTTGTTTATAACAATTGCAAAGACATTGGCAACTTTGTATTGTAGTCAACTTCATTCTGAAGTTATCGGCATCTTGAACTTCTGTACATAAATTGATGCGGAAGGGCAAATAAGCATCTAACGACCCAGATAGCTGTTCTACGAGTGATCTGTGGCAGTCCGTAAATAACAAGTGTTTTCAAGTGCAACTTTTGTAACAATGGTTTTGGGAAACATCTCTGAGATTTAACGATGCGCCTACGAAGGTTCTAACGATGAACTTAGCCTTACAATGCTTTTGGGAAACTAGGCCCTGGATGCGCCAATTACATTTTGGAAATACACCTTTTGCATGCGAAATGTTGTAGACTTTTGTATAATCACCTTCGGGTTTAAAAACCATGAAAATTCAAAACAATAAACAACCTTTTAAGTGAGAAATAGGCATTGGCCTGAAGCCCGAAAAAGAAAGGAAATTCACAAGCATCACAATGCCTACTCCACCCATGCTCTACCAAGGTTTTCCAGCACCCAGCCAAACTGTCTTCATTATTTTATGATGACTGATGAAGACAGCTTGGCTGTTGAAACGTTGGTTATAAAATTATTGCATCTTAGCAGCTAGAGTGTGCGGCTCTCCTTCTCTGTTTCAAGTGTTCTACTCCGCTAGCCAGCACCTCGCCTAAACAGGTGTTCTACTCCGCTAGCCAGCACCTCTCCTAAACAGGTGTTCTACTCCGCTAGCCAGCACATCCAGCTTCTTCACCTGTGGGATCGTCTGAGGGGGAGGGGGGTGCTGGGGTGTATTTCTGTCTGTGATAAAGCCCTTTTGTAGGCAAAAACGTATTCTGATTGGCTGGGCCTGGCTCCCCAGTGGCCACCTATTGCTGTGCCCCTGCCCAGTAATGTGCAATTTAAAGATTAGGGCATCATGAATTTATTTCAATTGACAGATTTCCTTCTATGAACTGTAACTCAGTAAAATCTTTTGAAATTGTTGCATGTTGCATCTATAATTTTGTTCGGTATACAATAGACCAACATAGCTATTGTAGTAGGTGAATGCTGTGTACTGGA
The DNA here is from genome assembly GCF_965601325.2 of Salmo salar. Classification (NCBI taxonomy): domain Eukaryota; kingdom Metazoa; phylum Chordata; class Actinopteri; order Salmoniformes; family Salmonidae; genus Salmo; species Salmo salar. The sequence goes on from NC_138317.1 coordinate 36,678,997, forward strand.
AAAACTTGGTAGAGCATGGGTGGAGTAGGCATTGTGGTGCTCATGTGAATGTCCTTTCTTTTTTGGCTTCAGACTAATGCATACTCACATAAAACTTTTGTTTTTTGTTTTTAATAGTTTAGTTACTAGTTTGTGGGATTCAACGTCTGTATTTTTTATGTGTAATGATTGTATATTCTCCATAAATAGTTTCCTCATCTAAGAATAATAAAGCTTTCTTATCTGATTTTATCTCTGGATATGGGATGCAGCGCCATCCTATGGTTGGAATGTAGATACATGTCAAGCATGCCATTGTTTCCAAGATTTCTACAAAGGATAGCTTGGTGCTTTGCATCTAAAAGTCGATTAAGACTGGGGTTATAGTGTAAACATTTCTGAGGTGTCCTAGTGGTTAGAGCGTTGGGCCAGTAACCGAAAGGTTGCTGGATCGAATCCCCGAGCTGACGAAGTAAAAATCTGTCGTTCTGCCCCTGAGCAAGGCAGTTAACCCACTGTTCTCCGGGCGTGGATGTCGATTAAGGCAGCCCCCCGCACCTCTCTGATTCAGAGCGGAAGACACATTTCAGTTGAAGGCATTGTTGTACAACTGACTAGGTATCCCCCTTTCCCTTAGATATTTTAGGTAGCTTGATACAATGACTCTCATTCCCTGTCCAATAGATGGGGTTCACACCCTGTAGAAAGTCTATCTATCCCATGTGTACTTCAGTATGCTTACTGCATGATCTGTCACCCCCTCTCTGAGCAGCCTAGCAGACCTGGTTACCCCAGCCCTCGCTCTAGTGAAGGATTCTACCCCAGCCCTCAGCATGCTGGACAGCTCAACCATTACCAGGTACTGTACTATACAATACTACACTACTGTACGCTACTATACTATACTATACTATACTATACTATACTATACTATACTATACTATACTATACTATACTACTGTAGTATACTACTATACTATAATATACTATACTATACTACTGTACTCTACTACTGTACTCTACTATACTATACTATAATATACTATACTAACACACTTTTAACACAGAGAATGAGTGCCGATAGACATGGCAGCTCTGCTTCTAGCTCCTAAGCAACTTTGCAGTATTTTCTCTTTTTGTGTGTTATTTCTTATATTACTAGCCCAGAACATTTTTTGTGTTATTACATACATCCGGAAAAACTTTTGTATATCAGAACGGCGGTAACTCACCAGCATTACGACCAGGAATACGACATTCCCGATTTGGATCCTTTGTTCGTACCCCCCAAGGCAATTTAACTCATCCCAGAGGTTGCTCCAAGACGCCGACGTGGGAGAAGAGGTATTCTGAGTGGACTTTTAGTTCAACTCAGGAGGCGTGCACACCATCCCCTGCTTGCGAGTATATTACTTGCTAATGTTCAGTCTCTGGATAATAAAGTAGACGAGCTCAGGGCGAGGATCTCCTTCCAGAGAGACATCAGGGACTGTAACATACTCTGTTTCATGGAATCATGGCTCTCTCCGGATATACTGTCCCCGTCCATACAGCCAGCTAGGTTCTCAGTACATCACGTAGACAGGAATAAAGAACTATCCGGGAAGAAGAAAGGTGCTGGTGTATGTTTCATGATCATTTTTTTTTTACATTTTACATTTTAGTCATTTAGCAGACGCTCTTATCCAGAGCAACTTACAGTAGTGAATGCATTTTTTTTTTTTTTTTTTTTTTGTACTGGCCCCCCGTGGGAATCGAACCCACAACCCTGGCGTTGCACACACCATGCTGGCGTTGCAAACACCATGCTCTACCAACTGAGCCACAGGGAAGACTATTAACTACTGATGGTGTGATTGTGATAATGTACAGAAACTCAGGTCCTTTTGTTTACCCGACCTAGAATACCTCACAATCAAATGCAGACCGTATTACCTCCCAAGAGAATTCTCTTCGGTTATAGTCACAGCGTGTATATTCCCCCTCAAGCCGATACCACGACGACCCTCAAGGAACTACACTGGACTTTGTGCAAACTGGAAACCACATATCCTGAGGCCACATTTATTGTAGCTGGGGATTTTAACAAAGCAAATTTGAGGACCACAAGGGTGCGTGATCAGCCTCATTCTGTACTCCCTGTTCACCCATGACTGCGTGGCCATGCACACCTCCAACTCAATCATCAAGTTTGCAGACGACACAACAGTAGGAGGTCTGATTACCAACATTGACGAAACAGCCTATAGGGAGGAGGTGAGGGCCCTGGCGGAGTGGTGCCAGGAAAATAACCTCAACGTCAACAAAACGAAGAAGCTAATCGTGGACTTCAGGAAACAGCAGAGGAAGCACGCCCCTGTCCACATCAACAGGACCGCAGTGGAGAAGGTGGAAAGCTTCAAGTTCCTCTGTGTACACATCATTGACAATCTAAAATGGTCCACCCACACAGACAGCGTTGTGAAGAAGGCGCGACAGCGCCTCTTCAACCACAGGAGGCTGAAGAAATTCGGCTTGGCCCCTAAGACCCTCACAAACTTTTACAGATGCACAATTGAGAGCATCCTGTCGGACTGTTTCACCGCCTGTACGGCAACTGCAGGGCTCTCCAGAGGGTGGTGTGGTCTGCACAAAGCATCACCGGGGGCACACTGCCTGCCCTCCAGGACACCTACAGCACCCGATGTCACAGGAAGTCCAAAAAGATCATCAAGGATATCAACCACCCGAGCCACAGCCTGTTCACCCCGCTACCATCCAGAAGGCGAGGTCAGTACAGGTGCATCAAAGCTGGGACCGAGAGACAGAAAAACAGCTTCTATCTCAAGGCCATCAGACTGTTAAACAGCCATCACTAGCCGGCTACCACCCGGTTACTCAACCCTGCACCTTAGAGGCTGCTGCCCCATATATGTAGACATGGAATCACTGGTCACTTTAATAATTGAACACTAGTCAGTTTAATAATGTTTACATACTGCTTTACTCGGTTCATATGTATATACTGTATTCTATTTGACTGTATTTTAGTCAATGCCACTCAGACATTGCTCGTCCTAATATTTATATATTTCTTAATTCCATTCTTTTACTTTTAGATTTGTGTATTGTTGTGAATTGTTAGATACTACTGTGCTGTTGGAGCTAGGAACACAAGCATTTCACTACACCTGCAATAACATCTGCTAAATATGTGTATGTGACCAATAAAATGTGATTTTGATTTACTGTGTACTACCCATAGAATGAGAATGGGGTTCCACGTCTCTTCTATTGATTCTATATCTGTGGTATTACTGTTTATTACTTTATACCGTTACCATTAGATATCTGAACCATTTCCATTGATAATAAGGTACTGACCATACTGGTTTAGTAAATGTATTTAAATGAATATTTTTCTAGCTACTTGGCAGTGGTTTGGTTCTTACTAGCTAGTGGTGTGTAGAGGGGGAGAACGTGATCAACTTTATCATCTTGCGTAAAATGGTGAATTTATGGTGACGTGACGTGCTTGCCCTCTATCTATCTTCCCATGGCAGCTGAGCTGAAATAGTGAATGCATTGAGAATGAGAAATTATATCTCCCCAAACTAAGTTATTTTACAGCACCTCAGCTCCCCGTAATACATTGCTGACAGCGGGAATTTCCTGCAACACTTTTTTAAACTGCTGGCGTTGTTGACTTAAGGCAGATTCCATCTGCGGAAAAATCCACTCTCAGATTCTGTTGTTATCGCTCTCGACTACGTTATCGCCTTAAAAGGCGTTCTATGTGCCGGTATGCATATTTATAGGTTATTGTCTTTTATTTTCAGGTCAGTTATTTTTAGGATATTTATCAGCCAGTGCTAATGTCACATGTCACATATAGGCTCAGATATACATAAAGTCCCAGAGGTCTTTGTGTCTGGAGGGTAAATAATGAGGTACTGCGTTATACTGAAAGCTAAGTGTTTCTCTGTCCCCTGAAATGCTAACTGGGGCCTATGTTATATGATGAACAGCCTTGCCTCACAGACAATACTTTTGTATCATCACAATCCTCTCTCCAAACAAAATGGGGTTTTCACCTGTCGTCTGTCCTACCATATCCAGGTTGGGTACCCTGGCCCCCACGTTATTCCCGCTATGCCCAGTGGAGGGTACTCTCCCCAGGCCGGTGTTCTGGACCCTCAGGAGGCCTGGAACCACCACCGACCAGGAGACGTCCCCATGTGGTCCCCAAACATGGAGGTGAGAGAGAGCTCCACAAAAATATACATGTATACTCTCCTTACTATGTGATTCTGCCAATTGTATTCAGGCGAAATTGCTGAATTTCATCAGCTATTGTCTGAGCTTGGTACATCTCTAGCAATCACAGATGAGGCTTAATACTAATCCACTATCCTCTCTACCTCCCTCTCCCTCAATCCCCCTCTCCTTCCCTCCCCCTCTGCCTGTCTTTCCCCCTTCCCCCTCTCCCTCTCCCAGGACGGAGGTGCGTTGGACATGCGTGGTCTGGGCCAGGTGCTGCCCCCCCAACTGATGGTGGAGAGGCTGATGATGCAGCAGCAGCAGATGGAGGAGGACCAGCGCTGGTTGGAGCAGGAGGAGTGCTTCCTGGTAAAGCTTACCGTATGCTTCCCAGTCGAAACAGTTTGTGATGTTTTTATCCATTTTGGTCTTCGGCAGGTTTTTTTGGGGCTGTTGGATCGCACAACATTTTTTATTGAGGCTTATCGGAGCTTGGTAGCTGAAGTTTACGCCCCTTCGTCAGTGATTGGTCAACAGTAGGGATTTGTCAAATGAAATGTTTGTCATTCAACGACATAAGACTAGTTTTCATGCACATTTTTTCACTTATGAAATACTGCACCAAACATTAGTTTGATGTAAAATTGCGCAACAAAGTCCTCCTCTACAAAAATGTCAAAATTAAGGAGAGATTTCTTGAGTTGTGTTAGATTAATTCTGACTATTTTGAGGAAGCGGTACTTGTCTCTAGTTTTTCAAAGGACTGTATTTTAAGTATGCGAGTGAGCACAGACGTTCACTCCGCCTAGCTGAGTTCTGCTAGAAGTAAAACAAAGCTATGTATGGAGACACCTTAACAGACCCTTATTCACCACCTACTGACACACACGCACACCATCCTGAGAGAAATGGAGAGAGAGAGAGGTTGAGGACCAGCGCTGGCTGGAGCAGAAGGAGATCTTCCTGGTAACAGCCTCTTATCGACCTTATTCACCCAGTACCATCTGGCTACTTCATCTTTTACCCCACACTGGCTCCCTCTTGCTATCATGCTAAAACACCAGCTAATACACTCGCAATCTCACCTTTGGTTATTTGGATCCCCAATTAGGATGTGTATTAGTGACACCACCTTTCATCCTCTGTTTGTACCTCACTAACTCCTGCTAAATAGAAACATATGCTCTCTACCTCAGTCTACACCCTCGTTATCAATCACTTGATTCTTGTGACTGAGAGACATACTCTCTCTACGTAAGATTTAATGTCAGATGAGCCCTGAATTACAGAAATTACATGAAATACACACATCAATATAAATGCAAAATGCAAACAGAAAGAAAAACACGGTCATAAAAATCAAACACATTCATCAGTAATAAGATCCTCAATCAGCTTTCTGAATTGACCTAGTGACACCAGAACATCACATTTATGAACATTTCGAAGATTTTTCCAGAAATAAGGTACAAGAAACTAAAAATGGATTCACCTAATTCAGTAGAGACAAGGGATTTCAAAAGTTAGCAATCCCTGAGACCGTGGGCTGGTAACTCATAAGTCTACAGTTTAGTAATGATGTTAGGTACGGTGGGAGCTTTTGTAAAAGGGCTTTATACATGACATCAAAAAGGGCCAAACAACTTTCTGGTAGAGAACTGCATCTAACGGCTTTAATGAAGTGGCAGCTGCGTTCATATAGATGATGTCGCCATAGTCTAGGACCGATGGGAATGTCGACTGAATAATCTGCTTTCTATTTAGCAAGGGACAGGACCTATTTCTATAGAGGAAGACCATTTTCATTCTCAGCTTCGTAACTAACTATTATTTATTTATTACATTTTTTTATGTTACCTTTATTTAACTAGGCAAATCAGTTAAGAACAAATTCTTATTTACAATGGCGGCCTACCCCGGCCAAACCCGGACGACATTGGGCCAATTGTGCGCCGCCCCATGGGACGGACTCCCAATCACAGCCGGTGATGCAGCCTGGATTCGAACCAGCGACTGCAGTGACGCCCTTGCACTGAGATGCAGTGCCTTATCCCGCTGCGCCACTCAGGAGCCCTAATCAATATGCTTATATTAATCTATCCAGATATTAATCTATCCAGATGCTCAGATATTTGTGAGCAGGGACATGATCAATATGGACACCATCCAAAATACATAATAAAAATAAAATAAATCATCAGTTATTTTTGCACTCTAAAGAACAATATATACTTAGTTTTACCTGCAGTCAATACTAATTTCAAGTCAATAAGGTTTTTCTGTAATTTAATGAAGACAGATTATAGTTCAGATAGAGCCTGGTCAACCGTGTGGGCCATAGCATAGACAACAGTGTCATCGGAATACAAGTGCAGGTTACAAGTCAATATTGTTCATGTTAACAGTAAAAGGTACAGAACCCAAAATTGAACCCTGCGGGACACCTTTTGTTGTGTCCAGAAAACCTGATTTAACACCATCAGTAGATACACATAGAGTTCAATCTGTAAAGTAATTTTTAAAGCAGTTACATGCAGCCTGGTCTAGGCCAATTTGAGGGGGGCAGGAGTACAATGATTCAGCAGGCAGGGGGGCAGAGAGCTGCAGCAGAAATGGATCAAGCATATCAGCCCCAGTGGTTATTTTTTTTTACATCAATCTTAAGCAAGGCAACGCATCACATCATAGTAAATTGTTGAAATGAAAACAAAGATTCACTAGAAATTGACGGGTTAACTGTCAAGTCAGCTAGAGGCGGGCAGAGGGAAGAGGATTCGATTGACTGACCAGGGTCAATTAAACCACAGTTCCTCTCAAATAAAAATCCTGCCGAGATGATAAAAGGATTAAAAGCATCACTTATCCCATTCTTCGCATTTATGATGCCAGATTCAGACAGAACTTGCTTAGGCAGGGAAGAAGAGGAATTTGTATGCTTCCGTGCATTTAATGTTTTCAAAAATGAAGGATCACCAGCGGTCAAAGAGAGCTTAAAAAGTATTTTTGATTTAGCTTTCTTAATCAAGATAGTACATCTGTTTCTCAGTTTGTCTGAAATATTGCCAGTCCACTACAGAGTCAGTTTTCCTTGCTTTGACCCAGGCCTGAGTTCTCATCTGGATGACAGATAGATCTAACCTTTGGTTTTCTTTCAGTTCTATGAATTGTTTCAAAGGGGCGTGTTCATCTGCCAGAGGAATAAATATTGAGGAGAAATGTTGTAGAGCCAACGCAGGGTCAGGAATACAGGAGACAGAGTAGAACATGGCAGGGTCAGGAATACAGGAGACAGAGTAGAACATGGCAGGGTCAGGAATACAGGAGACAGAGTAGAACATGGCAGGGTCAGGAATACAGGAGACAGAGTAGAACATGGCAGGGTCAGGAATACAGGAGACAGAGTAGAACATGGCAGGGTCAGGAATACAGGAGACAGAGTAGAACATGGCAGGGTCAGGAATACAGGAGACAGAGTAGAACATGGCAGGGTCAGGAATACAGGAGACAGAGTAGAACATGGCAGGGTCAGGAATACAGGAGACAGAGTAGAACATGGCAGGGTCAGGAATACAGGAGACAGAGTAGAACATGGCAGGGTCAGGAATACAGGAGACAGAGTAGAACATGGCAGGGTCAGGAATACAGGAGACAGAGTAGAACATGGCAGGGTCAGGAATACAGGAGACAGAGTAGAACATGGCAGGGTCAGGAATACAGGAGACAGAGTAGAACATGGCAGGGTCAGGAATACAGGAGACAGAGTAGAACATGGCAGGTTAGAACCTTAACTTTGTTAAATGTCCCTTAATTAAACGAAAAGTCGTGTTTTTGCTGATTGGTATCTCTAATACATATTATGAGATAATGATCACTGAGATCATATACCCCACTAGACAAATGTTTATGGTGGTTATTAGTAAGAATTCAGTCAATCAATGAGGAGTTAACAGGGTTTTTCACATTTAGCCGTGTGGATTTTGAGATCAATTGAGTATTATCCAGAGCAACTTACATTTAGTGCATTCATCTTAAGATAGCTGGGTGGAGACAACCACTGATCACAGATCACAGTTAGTGCATTCATCTTAAGATAGCTGGGTGGAGACAACCACAGATCAGTTAGTGCATTCATCTTAAGATAGCTGGGTGGAGACAACCACAGATCAGTTAGTGCATTCATCTTAAGATAGCTGGGTGGAGACAACCACAGATCAGTTAGTGCATTCATCTTAAGATAGCTGGGTGGAGACAACCACTGTTCACAGTTAGTGCATTCATCTTAAGATAGCTGGGTGGAGACAACCACAGATCAGTTAGTGCATTCATCTTAAGATAGCTGGGTGGAGACAACCACTGTTCACAGTTAGTGCATTAATCTTAAGATAGCTGGGTGGAGACAACCACAGATCAGTTAGTGCATTCATCTTAAGATAGCTGGGTGGAGACAACCACAGATCAGTTAGTGCATTCATCTTAAGATAGCTGGGTGGAGACAACCACAGATCAGTTAGTGCATTCATCTTAAGATAGCTGGGTGGAGACAACCACAGATCAGTTAGTGCATTCATCTTAAGATAACTGGGTGGAGACAACCACTGATCACAGTTAGCGCATTCATCTTAAGATAGCTGGGTGGAGACAACCACTGATCACAGTTAGTGCATTCATCTTAAGATAGCTGGGTGGAGACAACCACTGATCACAGTTAGTGCATTCATCTTAAGATAGCTGGGTGGAGACAATCACTGTTCACAGTCATAGTAAATACACTTGGGTTTGCTTTTATTTTATTCAATGAACTGTTATCCAGTCAGTCTCTCCCAGAACCATTATATCAGTAGTATGCCGCGGACTGTTTAGTTGGGGTAAACATCTGGATTGGATTACAGTGTCACGCACACTAGTGTTTTCTCTACTAGCTCAATCTTTAGCCCGTCCCCCTCCTGGGGTTGTTTTTCTAAGCTGGAGGAGATCCAGATCATTGTTGTTTTCATTCAGTGAAATAAGGTGGGAAGAGTGATGTTCTCCCTAGCCTTTTGATATGGAGAGAAAAGGGGATTCATTTGAAAAACAAAGCTGTAAAGGTGCGTGGGTGGTGTGGGTCTGAGTGTGAATGTGTCAGAGAGACCCGAACTGTGACCACAAACTCATCTCCTGAGGGAAAATCAGGGATCAGCCAGCATTCTAGAACCCTTCTCTTTTCTCTGGAGAGCTAGACTCTCTGGAGAGCTAGACTGATGATATGAACTATATGATGGTTAAAGATGACAGTAGTGCTACCTAGCTGCTGTTGGCTTTATATTTCATATTTAATACTCATACAATCAAATGATCCATGTCCAGAATAGGCCATCTACATTGTTTGAGCAATATATTGAAAATTACCTTCGTGGAAATAATACATTGATAAAGGATACAATTTGTGGCACTTGAAAATGTTTGTGGTGTTGCCGCATCCAACAAGACAATTGCATAGGACTTAAGAGTTTTCTAGACTGGATTTAAAGGGATCTTTAACAGTTCTGGTATTTGAGCAGCCAGCCTCTGTGATAACAGTCCCTCCCCACCCCTTCATGATCCCTCTCCCTCCCAGAAGGCTTTCCTGTGGAAAATATTTTGGTCTGCGTCTGTTTATCCACAGCCCTGGCCAGCCAGGGTTCAGAAGGAGAGCAATCATTAATGCTGCCGGTTTCATTTGGCCGCCAGATAATGTGGTGAAGATGGGTGGAAATCTCAGCCAGTGTTCATGCTGTTCTCAGAATTAGAACGATCCTTTAGGCAGATCTGGCAACGGAACCGACAACACTGACGTGGTCTTGCTTTGTATACCTTAGCCACTGTAGCATTTATACATTCACTATCTTTATTCATGTGATTTGTGTGAAATATTTGGTTTCATATGATTATGTATTCCTGTACACAAATAAGGGTTGAGATCATCAACTGGGAGAAAGTAAAGGAGGGAGGGAGAGAGGGAAGGAGGGAGAGAGAGAGGGAGAGAGGGAGAGAGAGAAGGAGGTCTGCCACAGAGCAAAAGGAGTCTGCTGTGGGATCAGTCTCTGCATGAATCCGTCAGACACGTTTAAGCATTCCTCATCCAGCAGCAGAACCGTCAGTCTGTTGGTTGTCTCACTCTGCCGATGGGACCACCGCTTTTCACAGAGCTCAGAGGATGCACCTTTTCAAGTCCTGCTTTGGAAAACCGGTACAGATCATGGCTGGGAAGGGGTGGTGGTTGTTTTGGTGGCTTTCTGTGTGGATTTGTACTGCTGGTACTTGGATACCTGGAAAGATCTTTAACTCTCAACAAGGTGCTCCTGAAGCTCTGAAGATTCCTTCTGTGCAAATAGTTATCTCACTGCACTGTCTGTGTTTGCATATCTTTGTGGTCAGTCAGGGTGGCAGAAATATATTTTAGATTGTACTGGATGGATGATTGGTTGATTTAGTATTGTTTGTTGGTAGCAGGGAATGAGGGTTAACACAGCGAGATAAAAGAACAGATCTGTTTCAAACAGAATTGTGAGTTCTATGCTCTCATGGAATTAAACACGAGTGAGAAATCGGCAGTCATTTCATCTTATGTTGTAAGAAACAGACTCTATAGTATTCTATTTCAAGACTACTGTAACATTTGTTTTAGTGATGAGGTTTTAATCTTTGAGGTTGTGGTTATGAGGTGGTCAGATGTAGCTAGAAAGTTCTCTGACCCTCTGCTATGTGTTCTCGTCAGAAGCCAGAATCCAGGAACTCACGGGGCAGCATTGACCGGGAGGACTGCAGTCTCCAGGGGCCGGTGAGTTTCCCATGACCCACCGTTTGTTTAGGTTCATACCCCAGAGGGACGGAGCAGGAAATATTGTTTTTCAATAAACCAATGTATTTATTACGTTTTTCCATTTCAATCATTTTTACAACAGACATTTTGTCTGAATTTTATAGCGCTGGCCTCAGTAATATACACATATACTACCTTAGGGATGTCCTGGTCCCGGAGGTCCCAAACACATCTGTTCTTTCTTTCTACCTGGTAGTTCCAGCACTCACCTGGTGTTCCAGGTCTGAATTAGTCCCTTGTTAGAAGGAGAGAAAACCAGAAGTGTTTCGGCCCTCCTGGACCGATACTGAACAGCCTTGTTCTAGCTGGACACTCTGAACCAGCCCAGTCCCACTAGGACGACATATTGGGACTAGGGAGGGTGGGAACTGAACTGTGGCAACAGTTTCTCATGCCATCATCTCTCTCTCTCTCTCTGCTGCTGGATAATCTTTAAAAACAGGCGTCAGCTATAGAACACCCACAAACCAACCAGACCCATTCACACAGTAATTACAGAACAAAACTGGGCTGAGTGGGTCTCTGCTCTGAGAAGAGGAAACATCAGAATGCACCATAGTGTGTTCAAATCAAGAGAGAAGAGGGTTTTGAGGAGGAGCTGGAGAAATGTAGCTGTCTGCTTGTCTCTGAGGGTCTGAGATATGTTGTGCTGTTAGCCACAGGGTACCCACAACAACACTGAAACACACTGGGCCCATGGGAAGCCCTAATCCAGAGTGCTGTTGGAAAAGCACAGTCAGCCAGACAGACAGACAGAAAAGTGCCAGTGTGCCTTTCTAATCATTTGTTTGTGTTTCTATGTTTCCCCTCAGACAGGAAACGTATACCAACCAGTGGGACTGGGGAAACCAGGTAAGACAGTCCTCAGGACATATGTCACTCCACATACTGGAATGGCAACATGAGTCTATCTACTCTATGTGTTCTGATATTCATGTATTTCCCCCCCCCCCCCCCCACACACACACACATTAACTCTCCTCCCTCCTTCTCTCTCTCTCCTCTCAGAGCATGTGGCCCCTCCTAAGAAGCCTCCTCGTCCTGGAGCCCCCAGCCACCTGGGCAGTCTGGCCAGCCTCAACCCCGTAGACAGCTACAACGAGGGGGTCAAGGTACAGAAACACTCACAGCACCAAGACAACACTGTCTTAATGTGTTACTCCAGGATCACCATCACAGTACCAAGACAACACTGTCTTACTCCAGGGTCACCAACACAGCACCAAGACAACACTGTCTTAATGTCTTACTCCAGGGTCACCATCACAGCAACAAGACAACACTGTCTTAATGTCCTACTCCAGGGTCACCATCACAGCTTGGTTGAGCGTGGTCCTACATTTGTTTGTGCAATTTGTATTTAGTATGGATCCCCATTAGTTCCTGCCAAGGCAGCAGATACTCTTCCTGGGGTTTATTATGGATCCCCATTAGTTCCTGCCAAGGCAGCAGATACTCTTCCTGGGGTTTATTATGGATCCCCATTAGTTCCTGCCAAGGCAGCAGATACTCTTCCTGGGGTTTATTATGGATCCCCATTAGTTCCTGCCAAGGCAGCAGATACTCTTCCTGGGGTTCAAACATATTAAATCATTTACATTACATATAAAATAAAAGATAAAACAGTACATCATATAACATTACACCACTACATATCTACAATACAAAATGTTTAATTCCATCATACAACAATATCACAATGTGTGCATATGCATGTGTCTGTACCTTTGTGTGTGTCTCTTCACAGTCCCCGCTGTTCCATAAGGTGTATTTTTACTTGTTTTTCAATCTGATTCTACTGCTTGCATCAGTTACCTGATGTGGAATAGAGTTCCATGTAGTCATGGCTCTATGTAGTACTGTGTGCCTCCCATGGTCTGTTCTGGACTTGGGGACTGTGAAGAGACCCCTGGTGGCATGTCTTGTGGGGTATGCATGGGTGTCTGAGCTGTGTGCTAGTATTTTAAACAGACAGCTCAGTACATTCAGCATGTCAACACCTCTTACAAAAACAAGTAGTGATGAAGTCAATCGCTCTTCCACTTTGAGCCATGAGAGATTAACATGCATGTCATTAATGTTATCTCTCCGTGTACTTTTAAGGGCCAGATGTGCTTCTCTAGTCTGAGCCAACTGCAATTTTCCCAAATCCCTCTTTCTGGCACCTGACCGCACTACTGAACAGTAGTCCAGGTGCGACAAAACTAAGGCATGTAGGGCCTGCCCTGTTGATAGTGTTGTGAAGAAGGCAGAGCAGCGTTTAATTATGGATAGACTTCTCCTCCATCTTAGCTACTGTTGTATCAATATGTTTTGACCATGACAGTTTACAATCCAAGCAGTTTAGTCACCTCAACTAGGTCAATTTCCACATGATTCATTATGAGATGTAGTTGAGGGTTAAGGTTTAGTGAATGATTTGTCTCAAATACAATGCTTCTAGTTTTGGAAATATTTAGGACTAACTTATTCCTTACTACCCATTCCGAAACTAACTGCAGCTCTTTGTTAAGTGTTGCAGTCAAGTTAAGTGTTGCTGTAGTAGCTGACATGTATAGTGTTGAGTCATCCGCATACATAGACACACTGGCTTTACGCATCTCGTTAGTAAAGATTGAAAAAAGTAAGGGGCCTAAACAGCTACCCTGGAGAATTCCTGATTCTACCTGGATTATGTTTGAGAGGCTTCCATTAAAGAACACCCTCTGTGTTCTGTTAGTTAGACAACTTCTAGCAACAACAAAAAAAGTCAGAGTTAGTTAGACACATTATAGCAGTGGGTGTAAAGCCATAACACATACATTTGTCCAGCAGCAGGCTATGATCGATAATGTCAGAAGCTGCACTGAACTCTAACAAGACAGCCCCCACAATCATTTTATCATCAATTTCTCTCAGCCAATCATCAGCCATTTGTGTTTATGCTGTGCTTGTTGAGTGTCCTTCCCTATAAGTGTGCTGAAAGTCTGTTGTCAATTTGTTTACTGTGAAATAGCATTGTATCTGGTCAAACACAATTTTTTCCAGAAGTTTACTAAGTGTTGGTAACAGGTCAGCTATTTGAGCCAGTAAAGGGAGCTTTACTATTCTTGGGTTGCGGAATGACTTTAGCTTCCTTCCAGGCCTGAGGACTTACGTTTTTGTTGACTTAAATTGAAGATGTGGCAATATTGTCCGCTATTATCCTCAGTAATTTTCCATCCAGATTGTCAGACCCCGGTGGGTTGTCATTGGTGATAGACAACAATAATTTTTTCACCTCTTCCACACTGACTTTACGGAATTCAAAAGTACAATTCTTATTTTTTATATTTTGGTCAGATATACTTGGATGTGTAGTGTCAGCGTTTGTTGCTGGCATGTCATGCCTAAGTTTGCTAATCTTGCCAATGAAAAAGTCATTAAAGTAGTTGGCAATATCAGTGGGTTTTGTGATGAATGAGCCATCTGAGTCAATGAATGTGATCAATACATGTTGATGATTACATTCCTGTGCTGTTTGTTGCAGGCACTGGTTACAGTTTTTTCTGGAGTGGGCAGCTTGATGAGAGCCAGTCAATATTTAAATCACCCAGAAAATATACTTCTCTGTTGATATCACATACATTATCAAGCATTTTACACATATTATCCAGATACTGACTGTTAGCACTTGGTGGTCTATAGCAGCTTCCCACAAGAATGGGCTTTAGGTGAGGCAGATGAACCTGAACCTGATCAGGTCAGTGGTCAAGACGGCACAAATAGATCTGGGACCAGGTACATGACTCATACCTAGAGCTACACTAGGAATAGCAGGGCCCAGAGTTTCTCCTGGTGAAGTCACATGGTCTAGGAGTAGCAGGGCCCAGAGTTTCTCCTGGTCAGGTCACATGGTCTAGGAGTAGCAGGGCCCAGAGTTTCTCCCGGTCAGGTCACATGTTCTAGGAGTAGCAGGGCCCAGAGTTTCTCCTGGTCAGGTCACATGCTCTAGGAGTAGCAGGGCCCAGAGTTTCTCCTGGTCAGGTCACATGGTCTAGGAGTAGCAGGGCCCAGAGTTTCTCCCGGTCAGGTCACATGTTCTAGGTGTAGCAGGGCCCAGAGTTTCTCCTGGTCAGGTCACATGCTCTAGGAGTAGCAGGGCCCAGAGTTTCTCCCGGTCAGGTCACATGTTCTAGGTGTAGCAGGGCCCAGAGTTTCTCCTGGTCAGGTCACATGCTCTAGGAGTAGCAGGGCCCAGAGTTTCTTCCGGTCAGGTCACATGGTCTAGGAGTAGCAGGGCCCAGAGTTTTTCCCGGTCAGGTTAGTGGTCAGGAAAAGCTCTTGAGCCTGAACCCTCATCCTCAGGGGAGTTACTGAAGTATCACTATAATGTTGTATGAGAAAGAGACCAGTACTTTAACATGGAGACAATGCATTTGCTTTTGGTTGCTATGGGTTACTGCTGCCGTTTCAAGCATGATTTCTATTTCTTACCGGACTATCACCAGTTCCGTTATAAGTTCTGACGTAAATACGTCCTCCCAGTTTATTCAGGAGCGGTGAGAACTCTAACCTATAGCCAGATTCAGAGCAGATGGGGATCAGGACAGGAAAAGCTCTGAAAACATGTCAGTATTTCCCCTGCTTCACCAAGAGCCCAGGCGGTTAAAGTTGCTGCTAGTCAACAGAACGGGGCTCCTAGATCAGCTCTCTCCCTCCCTCTCTCTCAGCCAAGCCTCAGACAGTACAGAGCAAGGCTAGCCCAACCCAAAGTACTCAGACATATGTGGATAGATATACACACTGAATACACATGTGGATAGATATACACACTGAAGACACACATGTGGATAGATATACACACTTACAGAGGTCACACATACAAACAGTACCAGTCAAAAGTTTGGACACACCTACTCATTCACAGGTTTTTCTTTATTTTTTTTACTATTTTCTACATTGTAGAATAATAGTGAAGACATCAAAACTATGAAATAACACATGGAATCATGTAGTAACCAAACAAGTGTTAAACAAATCAAAATATATTTTATATTTGAGATTCTTCAAAGTAGCCACCCTTTGCCTTGATGACAGCTTTGCACACTCTTGGCATTTTCTCAACCAGCTTCACCTGGAATGCTTTTCCAACATTCCATATTCTGAGCACATGTTGGCTGCTTTTCCTTCAATCTGCGTTCCAACCCATCCCAAACCATCTCAATTGGGTTGAGGTCGGGTGATTGTGGAGGCCAGGTCATCTGATGCAGCACTCCATCACTCTCCTTCTTGGTCAAATAACCCTTATACAGCCTGGAGGTGTGTTGGGTCATTGTCCTGTTGAACAACAAATAATATTTCCACCAAGCTCAAAGCAGATGGGATGGTGTATCACTGCAGAATGCTGTGGTAGCCATGCTGGTTAAGTGTGCCTTGAATTCTAAATAAATCACAGACAGTGTCACCAGCAAAGCACCCACACACCATAACACCTCCTCCTCCATGCTTCATGGTGGGAAATACACTTGCGGAGATCATCCGTTCACCCACACCGCATCTCACAAAGACAAGGCTGTTGGAACCAAAAATCTCACATTTGTACTCAGCAGACCAAAGGACAGATTTCCACCGGTCTAATGTCCATTGCTTGTGTTTCTTGGCCCAAGCAAGTCTTTTCTTCTTATTGGTGTCCTTTAGTAGTGGTTTCTTTGCAGCGATTCGACCATGAAGGCCTGATTCACGCAGTCTCCTCTGAACAGTTGGTGTTGAGATTTGTCTGTTACTTGAACTCTAAGAAGCATTTATTTGGGTTTCAATTTCTGAGGCTGGTAACTCTAATGAACTTATCCTCTTCCTTTCCTGTGGCTGTCCTCATGAGAGCCAGTTTCATCATAGGGCTTGATGGTTTTTGCGACTGCACTTGCAGAAATGTTGAAAGTTCTTGAAATTTTACGGATTGACTGACCTTCATGTCTTAAAGTAAGGATGGACTGTCGTTTCTCTTTGCTTATTTGAGCTGTTCTTGCCATAATGTGGACTTTGTCTTTTTACCAAATAGGGCTATCTTCTGTATACCCCCCTACCTTGTCATAACACAACTGATTGGCTCAAATGCATTAAGAAGGAAAGAAATTCCACAAATTAACAAGGCACACCTGTTAATTGAAATGCATTCCAGGTGACTACCTCATGAAGCTGGTGGAGAGAATGCCAAGAGTGTGCAAAGCTGTCATCAAGTCAAAGGGTGGCTAATTTGAAGAATCTCAAATATAAAATATATTTTGATTTGTTTAACACTTTTTTGGTTACTACATGATTCCATATGTGTTATTTCATCTTTTTGATGTCTTCACTATTATTTTACAATGTAGAAAATAGTTTAAAAAAAAAAGTAAAACCTTGAATGAGTAGGTGTGTCTGCATTTAGAACACAATGATGTAGACGTACAGTAAATACCAGGCATCATGCTTGTCCATAGAAATATAGAATCTACAATGACTGTCAGGAAAAAAACAGCTTCCATCATTCTCAGCTCATGTGGAACTAAAGTAATAAATGAAAGCTATTGGATACGCTCCACTTTCTCCCTGGGAAAAGCAGTTGTTTGGCTGCAGGGAGGACAGGGGGGGTTGGGGACTAGATGGAAATCATCCCACCATCCACCCTGACTCCACCATCCACCCTGACTCCACCATCCACCCTGACCCCACCATCCACCCTGACCCCACCATCCACCCTGACCCCACCATCCACCCTGACTCCACCATCCACCCTGACCCCACCATCCACCCTGACTCCACCATCCACCCTGACTCCACCATCCACCCTGACCCCACCATCCACCCTGACTCCACCATCCACCGTGACTCCACCATCCACCCTGACCCCACCATCCACCCTGACCCCACCATCCACCCTGACTCCACCATCCACCCTGACCCCACCATCCACCCTGACTCCACCATCCACCCTGACCCCACCATCCACCCTGACCCCACCATCCACCCTGACCCCACCATCCACCCTGACCCCACCATCCACCCTGACCCCACCATCCACCCTGACTCCACCATCCACCCTGACTCCACCATCCACCCTGACCCTACCACCCACCCTGACTCCACCATCCACCCTGACTCCACCATCCACCCTGACTCCACCATCCACCCTGACCCTACCACCCACCCTGACTCCACCATCCACCCTGACTCCACCATCCACCCTGACCCCACCATCCACCCTGACTCCACCATCCACCCTGACCCCACCATCCACCCTGACTCCACCATCCACCCTGACTCCACCATCCACCCCTACACAGCCAGGGTCATCCCACCCTGACCCCACCATCCACCCCTACACAGCCAGGGTCAACCCACCCTGACCCCACCGTCCACCCCTACACAGCCAGGGTCATCCCACCCTGACCCCACCATCCACCCTGACCCCACCATCCACCCTGACTCCACCATCCACCCTGACTCCACCATCCACCCTGACTCCACCATCCACCCTGACTCCACCATCCACCCTGACTCCACCATCCACCCTGACTCCACCATCCACCCTGACTCCACCATCCACCCTGACCCTACCACCCACCCTGACTCCACCATCCACCCTGACTCCACCATCCACCCTGACTCCACCATCCACCCTGACCCCACCATCCACCCTGACTCCACCATCCACCCTGACCCCACCATCCACCCTGACTCCACCATCCACCCTGACTCCACCATCCACCCCTACACAGCCAGGGTCATCCCACCCTGACCCCACCATCCACCCCTACACAGCCAGGGTCATCCCACCATCCACCCCTACACAGGCTCCATACAGATGCCGACAAGCCGGCCCAGAAAAAGCCCCAGGGAAAACCACACTTTCTGGGCTTTATTTTGGGCCCTAGTTATGCAACGCCAACAACTGTCCATTTAGAAAGGAGCCAGTGAAATGAAGACTGTTTTCGAAGAGTGTGTTTTTTCCCTCTCGTAACTTTCTAGGCAGGCAGTTTGAAGGGAGACCCTTAGAGAGGCCTCTCTTCTTCTAGCTCTGAAAATAAAACCCTGTTAAAACTCTAAGGCTTTTAATACAGTGGAGGATAGAAGTGCTCAAGGAAAGTAGTGGTTCCTAACAAGATAGAACCCAGCCAAGTCCAGTCCAAAGCTCCCTTCTCATCTTCCTTTGATCTCAATAGTTAAAGCCATGTACCATACATTATCATACAATACCTCCAGATACAATAGAATACCATACCATACATTATCATACAATACCTCCAAATACAATAGAATACCATACATTATCATAAAATACC
The DNA here is from genome assembly GCF_965601325.2 of Salmo salar. NCBI lineage: Eukaryota > Metazoa > Chordata > Actinopteri > Salmoniformes > Salmonidae > Salmo > Salmo salar. Next base: position 36,698,335 of record NC_138317.1, read on the forward strand.
TCCAAATACAATAGAATACCATACATTACCATACAGTACCTGCAAATACAATAACATGCCATACATTACCATACACTACCTCCAAACAAAATAGCATACCATACATTACCATACACTACCTCCAAACAAAATAGCATACCATACATTACCATACACTACCTCCAGATACAATAGCATACCATACATTACCATACACTACCTCCAGATACAATAGCATACCATACATTACCATACACTACCTCCAGATACAATAGCATACCATACATTACCATACACTACCTCCAGATACAATAGCATACCATACATTACCATACACTACATCCAGATACAATAGCATACCATACATTACCATACACTACCTCCAGATACAATAACATGCCATACATTACCATACACTACCTCCAGATACAATAGCATACCATACATTACCATACACTACCTCCAGATACAATAGCATACCATACATTACCATACACTACCTCCAAACACAATAGAATACCATACATTACCTCCAAATACGATAGTGCAGGCCTTTAGATCTTCCTGTCAGTTCAACATCCAGTTAGTACTCAGATCTTTCTCTTTCTGGCTCAAAACGGAGTGAAACAGGGAGGTACTATTTTGCCCTACCAAACAAAAAGGCAGTAACGGCTCATTTGGTCGAAAATGAGTTAGTCATTTTTGCTACATTAAATAAATGCTTAATCAGGTGGACAAGTATCCTGCCTCTATTGTATTGTGTTCTGGAGAAAATGGGGGTCATGTTAGCAGTTAACTGCATAAAGTTAGTGTGAAACCAAGGTAAATAAAAGCCATTTCTTTCAGTTCCACGCTATGAGCAGTTACTGCCTTCTTGCTTGGTAGGGCAGTATTGTTGCATTGTTTTAAAACGCTGTGCCCTGTCTGCTTGTATTGTGTTGATGTATTACATGTTGTCTTCTGTCTGCTTGTATTGTGTTGATGCATTACATGTTGTCTTCTGTCTGCTTGTATTGTGTTGATGTATTACATGTTGTCTTCTGTCTGCTTGTATTGTGTTGATGTATTACATGTTGTCTTCTGTCTGCTTGTATTGTGTTGATGTATTACATGTTGTCTTCTGTCTGCTTGTATTGTGTTGATGCATTCTGTCTGCTTGTATTGTGTTGATGTATTACATGTTGTCTTCTGTTTGCTTGTATTGTGTTGATGCATTGCATATTGTCTTTTGTCTTCGGTTCTGCAGTATTAATCCTTTCTCCCTCTTCTGTTCTGTTTCTCCTGCATCCCCCTCCCTCCCGATCGCACTCCCTTGTTTTGCCTCTGTGCCTCACCCTACTGTTGTGGCCCTTTAGCCCTAGAGGGTAAGACGTCTGTGTTAGTGTCAGTCACTGTCTGACCACTGGGGAGCGCTCTAATAAAACATTCTCTACCACTGCACAGGGGAAGTCATCAAACCTTCTTAGTCCAGTGAATAGTGGCATTGGCCCTTAGGCACAGATCTAAGATCAGTTTCCTCTGCCTGAATCCTAACTGTAACCATTAGAACATACAATAGATCAGTGTCTGGATGGGACTACTCCCGAGTGGCGCAGCAGCCTAACGCACTGCATCTCAGTGCTTGAGGCATCACTACAGACCCTGGTTCGATCCCGAACTGTATCACAACCGGCCATGATCGGGAGTCCCATAGGGCGGCGCACAATTGGCCCAACATCATCCGGGTTAGGGGAGGGTTTGGCCGGGGTAGGCCGTCATTGTAAATAAGAATTTGTTTTTAACTAACTTGCCTAGTTAAATAAAGGTTAAATAAAAAAATACTCCGGATGAGGCCACTTCATCGAGGCTTATGTTCTACAACCATGGAAGCTTGGCAAGAAAGCCATAACCAAAGCAAGTCATCCTAGTATTCAGTGGCAGTCATTTCAGTAATGACTGTAATGGTTATTTTGGCAGTCATAGTAACGATGTCGAATCAATTCGTGGGAGTAATAACAGATAAATGTGGGCCTTCATTGATGACTCTCTTCCCTGTGGTATGGCATGATGTATGTAGGGTTGTGTTGTCATAGTTACCATCACTAACTGTGGTCTAGTAGATTATAGTATATCACGTAGAATCTGACTCACCACTGGGTTCTGCCTCCTGTTTGGGCCGTGGTGTGTGAGAGTGTATGTTTGTCTACATGTTTGTTTCGGTGTATTGGGGGTCCAATTCATCACACGTCGTTCACAACCACGTTCAGAGATTGTATGCTCTACATGACTTGTGACTCGAGCTACAGTAATTCTGGCAAATACTGTCATCTAATGTTCACTCTGTAACGACATGATGAATCTATAAATTACTGTCTTCAAGTGGTTACAGAAAGAAATCCCTTTTAGCTTTATACCACCTGGTGGTTCCAGTGAAAAGGACAGCTGGAAGGACAGCTGGAAGGACAGCTGGAAGGACAGCTGGAAGGGCAGCTGGCAGGACAGCTGGAAGGACAGCTGGAAGGACAGCTGGAAGGACAGCTGGCAGGGCAGCTGGAAGGGCAGCTGGAAGGACAGCTGGAAGGACAGCTGGCAGGACAGCTGGCAGGACAGCTGGAAGGACAGCTGGAAGGACAGCTGGCAGGGCAGCTGGAAGGGCAGCTGGAAGGACAGCTGGAAGGACAGCTGGCAGGACAGCTGGAAGGACAGCTGGAAGGACAGCTGGAAGGGCAGCTGGAAGGGCAGCTGGAAGGACAGCTGGAAGGGCAGTTCTGGTTGTGCAGTCATCAAAAATCAAGTCACATAAAATCACCTGGGTTCTTTTCTCTAGACCAGTGGTTCCCAAACTTTTTATAGTCCCGTACCCCTTCAAACATTCAACCTCCAGCTGCATACCCCCTCTAGCACCAGGGTCAGCGCACTCTCAAATGTTGTTTTTTGCCGTCATTGTAAGCCTGCCACACACACACACACTATACATTTATTAAACATAAGAATGAGTGTGAGTTTTTGTCACAACCAGGCTCATGGGAAGTGACAAAGAGCTCTTATAGGACCAGGGCACAAATAATAATATTATAATAATCAATCATTTTTCTCTTTATTTAACCATTTTACATATAAAACCTTATTTGTTCATCGAAGATGGTGAATAACTCACCACAGGTTAATGAGAAGGGTGTGCTTGAAAGGATGCTTTTAGTTTTCATGCTAGTGAAGCCCGAGAATCCACTCTCACATAGGTACGTGGATGCAAAGGGCATCAGTGTCTTCACAGTGGGATTTGCCAAAGCAGGATACTCTGAGCGCAGCCCAATCCAGAAATCTGGCAGTGGCTTCTGATTAAATTCAATTTTCACAGAACCGCTTGTTGCAATTTCAATGAGGCTCTCTTGTTCAGATATCGGTAAGTGGACTGGAGGCAGAGCATGAAAGGGATAACGAATCCAGTTTTTTGGGGAAAGTACCTGCGCAGTTGGGCACCCAACTCACTCCGGTGCTTCACTATATCACATTTGACATTGTCCGTAACCTTGAGTTCATTTGCACACAAAAAATCATACAATGATGGAAAGACCTGTGTGTTGTCCTTGTTAATGCAGACAGAGAAGAGCTCCAATTTCTTAATCATAGCCTCAATTTTGTCCCGCACATTGAATATAGTTGCAGAGAGTGCCTGTAATCCTAGATTCAGATCATTCAGGTGAGAAAAAAACATAACCCAGATAGGCCAGTCATGTGAGAAACTCGTCATCATGCAAGTGGTCAGACAAGTGAAAATTATGGTCAGTAAAGAAAACTTTATTTTTAAAAAACGTGTCAGTACTTTGCCCCTTGATAACCAACTTCTGTATGTTGTAAAAGCGTTACATGGTCGCTGCCCATATCATTGCATAGTGCAGAAAATACATGAGAGTTCAGGTGCCTTGCTTTAACAAATGTAACAATTTTTCTGGAGTCAAAAACTTATTTCAAGTTCTCAGGCATTCCCTTGGCAGCAAGAGTCTCTCGGTGGATGCTGCAGTGTTACCCAAGTGGAGTCGGGAGCAACTGCTTGGACGTGTGTTACCACTCCACTATGTCTTCCTGTCATGGCTTTTGCGCCATCAGTACAGATACCAACACATCTTGACCACCAAAGTCCATTTGATGTCACAAAGCTGTCCAGTACTTTAAAAATATCCTCTCATGTTGTCCTGGTTTCCAATGGTTTGCAGAAGAGGATGTCTTCCTTAATTGACCCCCCAGAAATGTAACGGACATATACCAGGAGCTGTGCCAGACCCGCCACGTTTGTTGACTCATCCAGCTGTAACGCATAGAACTCACTGGCTTGTATGCGAAGCAGTAATTGTTTCAAAACATCTCCTGCCATGTCACTGATGCGTCATGAAACAGTGTTGTTTGATGAAGGCATTGTCTGTATAGTTATTTTGGCCTTTTACCCCAGCATTGTCCCAGCCATATCCGCGGCAGCAGGAATAATTAAGTCCTCCACAATAGTATGGGGCTTGCCTGTCCTAGCCACTCGGTAGCTCACCATATAAGACACTTCTAGCCCCTACTTATTAATGGTATCTGTTGCTTTTATACATGTCTTACTACTCAAAAGTTGTCTTAATACTCGCTCAAAAAACTCCTTTGGCTTATTTTTCAAATTGGCATGTTTTGTATCTAAATGTCTGTACAAGAGTAAAGGTTTCATCGAGTTGTGAGATAGCACTTTTGCACATATAACACACTGTGGCTGAGGAAAGGCACTACTCCCAATATAAGTGAACCACAAATCAATGTAATGCTCATCATATTTACGCCTCTTCGATGGTCCAACGTCCTTGTCTGTTGTTCGGTGCTTTCCCGGGTAAGGGGGCAGTAGCTCTTCGGCTGCATCATATTCACAACTGTCAGTGTCCATGCTAGCTGGGCTAACAACACATGTAGAATTACTGATGCTAGCATTGGATGTGGTCGTGGAAGCAGAACAACTTGTGTCTTCAACAGGTGCAGGTGTAATACTGCTGGTAGTAGCAGTACTACCAGTAGAGCTGGTATGAGTCTCTATGGACGCGGGCCTTACTTTTGTTAACCATTCATCCATTTTAGAGCAAACAGAATGAGCAGCAGCTACGTTTGGCTACATACAGACCGTTAGTGGAATTCCCACAAGAGAGTAATGGTTAATGTGATAGGATGTTAATTATTTGACTAGGCTACCTGTATTTGACATTGTGTTGTATTTTGCTGATTTTAATTTTGGCAGTGAAATGAGGCTACTCAGGCGAGAAAAAAACCTCACCCAAATGTATATCCCCGTTGGAAAATATAAATGGACTGTTTGAAAATGTGAAGAAAAAAATGTACAATCACACATTTCATCATAATAGATTCACTGTAGAAATATAATAACTAAAATGATTTCTAGGAGATAGATTCACTTCCCTCAGTATGTTGTATTTGAACCAACTCACCCCCATCTCTGTGGTGTGTAGATCCAGCCTCAGGAGATCAGCCCTCCCCCCACGGCCAACTTGGACCGCTCCAACGACAAGGTATATGAGAACGTGACAGGCCTGGTCAAGGCTGTTATAGAGATGTCCAGTAAGATCCAGCCAGCCCCTCCAGAGGAGTACGTCCCAATGGTCAAGGTAAGGCTAGCTTCAATCGATGCCGATAAAAGACAACATTTGTTGTTGAATCATCATCATCATTATATGCTGATCAAGAGGATATTATTGTCAAGTGATACTGGTTTGTAAGCCGTTCTAGCTTTGTTTTTCTATTACAGTGATATACTGGTTATTTTTACAGGAGGTGGGACTAGCGTTGAGAACCCTATTGGCCACAGTGGACGAGACCATACCAGTGTTACCAGCAAGCACACACAGAGAGGTGAGAAACAGCTCTTCATTACAAGTCAACATATTGCTTCTGACTCTGTTGATACTCTGACTGTTGTGTCTGACAACAAACTAACCGGCTTATTTCTCTTATGTGTTCTGACTGTCTTCCTCTGCAGATTGAGATGGCCCAGAAGCTGTTGAACTCTGACCTGGCCGAGCTGATTAACAAGATGAAGCTGGCCCAGCAGTACGTCCTCACCAGCCTGCAGCAGGACTACAAGAAACAGATGCTGACGGCGGCCCACGCCCTGGCCGTAGACGCCAAGAACCTGCTGGATGTCATCGACCAGGCCCGGCTCAAGATGATCCACGCCCAGTCCCGGGGGTCACACTAGCCCCCTCCGACTCCTAGCTCCTTGGGCATGGAAGACCTCTGAGGGGAGGGAGAGGGATATAAGAGGGAAGGGGGTCTGGTGCTGTGGAAATGGGGCTGGTTGGTTTCAGCTCCCATAGCAATCATAGACCGCACAATAAGTCACAAGTCAAGACTGCTCAGCTCGCACCTCGGTCAGGGCTCCTGATACTACAGGATAGAGACAGAACTGGTCACTCGACTCAATCGTACCCTTCCACCCCCTTCCTGAAAACTGTTTTATAGGCTTCTGTTCTGTCTGTCGCTGCTCTCCAGAATGTTTGGAGATCAGTTACATACAATCTCTTCTGTTTTATTCGATGTGTCTGCGTCTTGGTTGTGCCGATTGTTTTTTTTTATCCAGAGATTCAGCTCACATCATCAGATGTCGTCTTCTTCCAGGTGGCTGATAATAATCACAGATCTGATCTGGAAATAGAAAAAAATTCCAACTGGAAGATTTGAACCATTGAAGAACTACAAGCTATATTTGATTAACATTTTATTTCTGAGAGATCTCAGTGGTTGGGATGTCTGTGTTAAACACTATTACCTAAGGTGTGCTACAGAATCAAAGTATATTATGACTGTTTTGGACGCTCGTCATTTGTATTTGTTGGCCATTCTCTGACCCACGGACTTGGCACCTCTCGACACAGTCAATAATAAAATATCACAAAATGAATGATATTTCTTTTTATTAAACACAAATGTCACATGCCACTTTTTAAGTTAACTAATAATTAATATACAAAGATATATATTTTTAAGCATTCAGCATTTCTGGGATTTAAATGTTATGAGAGGCTTATTTTCCTCATTGTAAGCTTCCAGCGCATTTAAGTTCCACAGTGGAGATGAACTATCATGTGATATGAATCATCTAATAGTTTGGCAGTTAAAACCCCTGTCCCATTGCTAGTCATTTTCTTATCACTGAAACTGTTTTTGTATATTTAAACCAAGTCTGGTGTTACACAAACCTTCTTTTGATTTGATCCCTATTTCTTGGGTTGTTCGTATTCATTAGTGCACACCGTAGCAAAACAATTTGCAACGGAAAACAAAAACAAGCATCTCTTATTGGACAACTTCAGGTAGTCCCTTCCTGTTCCAGTACATTTTCTTGTTTGGTGCCAAATGAATATGACCATGGTTTACGCAGATTCTGCCCTTCCTTTAGACCAGGGTTTCCTAACTCAGTCCTGGCGACCCACCTGGTTGACCATTTTGTTTTTTGCCCTAAAACTACACCTCTGATTCAAAACTTGATGATGAGTTGGTTATTTGAATCAGCGGTGTAGTTCTAGGGTAAAAATCTAAATGTGCACTCAGTGGGTGCCCCAGGACCCAGTTTGGGAAAACCCTGCTTTAGACCACGTGTCAAACTCATTCCACGAAGGGCTGAGTATCTGCAGGTTTTCGCTCCTCCCTTGTACACTGAACAAGAATATAAACGCAATATGCAACAATTTCAAAGATTTGAATGAGTCAATTTAAATACATTCAATAGGTCCTAATCTATAGATTTCACGACTGTGAATACAGATATGCATCTGCTGGTCAAAGATACCTTTAAAAAAAAAAAAAGAGGGGCATGGATCAGAAAATCTGTTAGTATTTGGTGTGTCCACCATTTGTCTCTTGCAGCGTGACACATCTCCTTCACATAGAGTTGATCAGGCTGTTGATTGTGGCCTGTGGAATGTTGTCACATTCCTCTTCAATGGCCGTGCGAAGTTTCTGGATATTGGCGGGAACTGGAACACGCTGTCGTACACCAAACATGCTCAATGGTTAACATGTCTGGTGAGTATGCAGGCCATGGAAGAACTGGGACATGTTCAGCTTCCAGGAAGTGTGTACAGATCCTTGTGACACGGGGCGGTGCATTATCATGCTGAAACATGAGGTGATGGCAGTGGATGAATGGCACGACCATGGGCCTCAGGATCTTGTCACTGTATCTGAAATTGCCATCGATAAAATGCAATTGTATTTGTTGTCCGTAGCTTATGCCTGCCCCATACCATAACACCACCGCCACCATGGGGCTCTCTGTTCACAATGTTGACATCAGCAAACCACTCATCCACACAACACCATACACGCCATCTGCCCGTTACAGTTGAAACCAGGATTCATCCATGAAGAGCACACTTCTCCAACGTGCCAGTGGCCATCGAAGGTGAGCATTTGTCTGAGTTTGTGAGGCCAGTTAGACGTACTGACAAATTCTCTAAAACAAAGTTAAAGGCGGCTTATGGTAAAGAAATTAACATTCAATTCTCTGGCAACAACTCTTGTGGACATTCCTGCAGTCAGCATGCCAATTGCACACTCCCTCAAAACTTGACACATCTGTGGCGTTGTGATAAAACAGCACATTTTAGAGTGGCCTTTTGTCCACAGAACAAGTTCTACCTGTTTAATGATCATTAGCTTTTTTATCAGCTTCTTGATATGCCACACCTGTCAGGTGGATGGATTATCTTGGCACAGGATAAATGCTCACTAACAGGTATGTAAATAAATTTGTACACAACATTTGAGAGAAGCTTTTTGTGTGCATGTCAAATTTCTGGGATCTTTTATTTCAGCTCATGGAACCAACACTATGTTTTTGTTCAGTATACTTGATTGATGAATTAAGGTCACTAATTAGTAAAGAACTCCCCTCAACTGGTTGTCTCGGTCTTATTGAAAGGAAAAAAAGACACTCAGCACTCCATGGAATGAGTTTGGCACCCCTGATATATAGACCGTAGTCGACTTTATTCTACCCTATCACAGTGGTTACCAACTCCAGTACTCCCAACAGTACATGTTTTTTTGTGGCCCCGGACAAGCACACCCAATTCTATTTAACTAATCATCAAGCCCTTGATAAGTTGAATCAGGTGTTTCTGTCCGGGGCTACAACAAAAATGTGTGCTATTGTGGATACCAGAGGACTGGAGTTGGGAACCACTGCCCTATCATGTGTACAATCTCCATCAAACCACAAGGGGGTAGAAATTATTCTCAGGAATAACCTGTAGTTCCTTAAAACTAATAAAATGTGTCGTTCTTGGTCTTCAGAATTGTTTGTTGGGTGATTTGAAATCAAAACCCATTCATTTTTTTATGTGAGGAATTATGCAACAAGGTCACCAGTTTGAATCCCAATGCGGCATGTTCTCCAACAAATCATTTGTAATCTGCATCCTAAATGACTGACTGAACAGATGTGAGGAAATAATAGGTGCAGTGGATTAGGTCACAGGTTCTAGAGCTCCATTCAAATGTAAAGCTTATTTCAGATTGAGCCGACATGCAGCATTTACCGTAGATGCAGTCTCCACTAAAGTGGAAGCATTTCCTTTACACTTCAATCATGCTGTAAGGATGAACTTCCGTGATGCGGATTGACTTTCTTCAAGGTGTTACTGTATTTATAGCCCTAGTAACGTGATCAAGACTACCCAAAAACCACAATGTGATGTAGGTCAAGATCTCACCTTTGCCATCAAGACAAGACCGTACAAAAAGGTTTGAGCCAATTTCAATGACGCATAGGATGTCATAATAGCAGGATTACTGATTAGAAAAACCTCTATCCTATATTCATAATCTACTTCAGGGTACAGTATTCCACCTATTGGAGATGTTATTTTGTTCACAGGTGATCACATTTAATGTCTTTATCCCATAATGTATTTCAAATAGCACTTGTACCAAAGGTGTTCAAATGAAACCACACATATCGCCATTTCAGTTTCTTTGATTTTATTAGTTACAAAAAACTGGTTTAGTCGAAAAGACCGAAACCCATGTCGTCATCGGAACCCTCCTCGGATTCTTCCTTTTTCTCCTCCTTCTTCTCCTCCTTGACTAATACAGGAAAACAAGGTATGGCATCAGTACATGTATAGTGAAATACATATCCTTACAGCTGTCATATTAGAACAATAATCACAAATGACTAAACAGACACCCTTTTTACCAAAACGTCTGATTCATGACGCGTTCAAAACCAGGAACTCTGACCTACGAGCGTTCAGGACAACTGGGAACTCAAAACAAGTTCTGACCGAGGGAAATCAGTTAACGGCTATCCAACTCGGAATTCCTATCCAGAAATTCTGGCATCTTTCTAGAGCTACGACTTTTTGACTTAGTCTTTATCTCTGCGTCTTAAAAGCACCAAATTGGGCCAATAAATTAGGTAAAAACTGATCCATTAGTGACAAACTGGCTCAATAAGAGCTATGGATAAACACCAGGTACAGTATTGTTTAGAAACTGACATGGTGGTGGTGCAAGCCTGGCCCTGATTCAGAGCGGCAGTGGAAACCATGCTACTAGGGCTGCGCCTAGTAGTCGGACAAAACTGGCATCGTAACAGATATGGGCAATTTTCTGGATACGATTATGATCAGAGCAACAAAACAAATTGATCAGTGATCGTTAAGTTATTTTCGGGTGCCAGAAAGCATCTCGTCAGTCACAGTTTCTAAACCATACTGTACTGTCTGAGTCAGTCATGTGCGTGGTCTAAATAACTAGACTGGATAGTTTCCCTGTCTGTAAAGAGATGGGCGGGCTGCACGGGCTCGGATCATTTCACATACACTTTCTCGCATGTTTTCGGTCTGATCATTCAGATTGCTGCCGTCTTCTATGATAAATCACATGGCGAGGGCATTTGCTGTCAATGTGCATAATATCTAACAAGTGGGGCGAGGGTAGGGAAAAGACTAAACGCTAATGCGCATTCTAACTGAATGACAGCAAATTTGTATGCCCACTGCAAGTTGAGAACAGACACACCCTCCACACACTGCTTCTAATATGCAGTGAGGTATTTAGTCAACATCTATTTAGGCATATTAAAATACATTTTTTTCTGATCACGAGTATCATCTGATCTGACGTCCAACTGTCAATTTACGAATATGAGTATGACCATGTCGACACACCTGCTACCATCTACCTGTTACCATCTCCAAGTCTAGCCGGTGCTTGCTAGCACCAGAGATGTTTGAAACAGAGGTCTGAATCTTCGTTGTGAGTGTTACAAGAAGTAAAAGCATGTCGTTTGTTTTTAAAATCACTAACGGTGGTAAGCACTGGCTCACATGGAAACCATGTTACTGTGGCCCTGCAGGTGAAACCTTGGCCCACTGAACAACACAGTGGCCCCTCTAGGACTGTAGCCCCATGCCCCTGGTAAAGGGGGGTGAAACCCTGGTGTCCTTTAGTTACCTGGTGCGTCTGCTGCAGGGGCGGCGCCTCCAGCAGCAGCAGGGGCAGCTCCACCACCGGCACCCACGTTGCAGATCAGGCTGCCAATGTCCACGCTGGCCAGAGCCTGTAACACAAACAGGATAGGGTCAGACATGATGCCGCCTTTACACAATAATTACTACCACGTCATAGCATCATGGTTTACAGAGAGCAACTAAGTACTGTCACCATTCGACATTAAACAAGGTTCACACAAAACAGTGAGATGGAAGGTTTTACACCATAGATATGAAGGAATAAGTCAGAAACTACACAGAATAATTCTCAATGAACCCCTGTACGTAATCCTGCATGTGTGTAGGGTGATGGACAAAAGGGCTTGACTCACCTTGGAGAACAGACTGGGCCAGAAAGGCTCAATAGTCACATTGGCAGCCTTGATGAGAGCCATCAACTTGTCCTCCTGCAAATGATAATATTACACATTACAGACCTCTACTGTGGAAGCATGAAGACAAAACCACTAACAGTATTTGGCTTGTTGTTGGTTAGCCTTGGACCAGGTTAGTAAGTAGTTGGCCAATGCCAAAAGGGGTGGGAAACACTCTGTATGAGTAAGCCAACTTGTTGGCTGCTTTGATCGCATTCACCGGCGTCAGTTTACTAGGCTAGCTAGCCAAGTTATCATGGTAACGTTATAGGAAGAATGTTTCAAATAGTTACATTTGGCTAACAATTTTCCATAGATCTGACTATGGCGCCTGGGTTAACTAGCAGGCTATCGTAGCGATGCTTACAGCAACAACACATTGCTGGCTACAGACTAGAAGACACACATGATGTCTGTGGCGGTAACTAACGTTAGCGAACTGATAGCATGTTAGTTAGCTAGTGACATTGACGGCTAATTAGCTGTAATTTTGTACAGCTAAGGCTATAATATAGTTGGCGTTGCTACAATCCCTTCATATTTATTCAGACTCAGCTACACACTACCCCGGAAGTAGACGATCCAAGTAAGGCTGGTTAGCTGAACAAGAGGCCGGTCAAGGCACCATTTCAAGCGGGACTTACTGTGACGGTGACTTCATCGTCGTGGAGGATGAGGGCAGAGTAAATACAAGCGAGCTCAGATACAGATGCCATCTTTCTGTGTAGGTTTTATAGTTTTGGGGTCGGATGCCTAAATTTAGTGGTGCTAGTCGCCGGATTGTGGGCCTTAGCTTCAAGAGAAGAACCAAGCACCTTAGGCACGTTTACTTCCAACTTGGATTTTAGCGGAAAGAGAATGAGAAAGGGCGGGACATGGTGTATATACTAATCAACGTCACTTCTATGGGAGGAGTCAATGCAAATGACTTACGACCAAAACTTTGGATGACTTGTAGAATGAACAAATAAACCCAGAAAGCAATTTTTTTTTTTTTTTTTTTTTTTAAACCACAGATTAATCTTCGTTTTACTCTTTACATAGGATCAAACCAATTCACATAGGATCAAACCCATTTACCTGTATATAGCCTCATTATTGTTATTTTATTGTGTTACTTTTTTCTTACTTCAGTTTTTTTTATAGTTTATTTTTGTAGCAAATATTGTCCGAATTTTTGGTTAAGGGCTTGTAAGTAAGCATTTCATGGTAAGGTGTTGTATTCCGCACATGTGACAAGTACAATTTGATTTGATTTGATAAAATTTGATTTGAGTTATATGACACAATACAAAACACGATCACAGCCAAAGCCATAGAAATACAATAAATAGATTTTATTACTGCACAACATTTTCACACTATTCAATATATATATTTATATATATATATACACAATATTAACAATACTGTATATAACAATATATATGAGAGCTGTATTTGTTTGGGAAATATAATATACTGTGAATATTACAATAAATTGTTGCCTGTTGTGCTGGAGGCTCTGTCATCACCATGTCATGGATTGGAAATAACAGTTGGATACATTTGAATAGCACTTTATTTGAGGAAAAGCGGAGGAGGCTCAAAAGGAGGAGGACACTGGTGGTTTTCATGGTTCTGTTGGTGGCAGCATTCTGACATTTTAGGACCAACTCTCTAAAGAAAGATCCACCCAAATGAAATATGAAGAGACACTCCTTCCCTTTGTCCTTAAAGTATCAGCCTGAAGATAGTTGCTCTTAGTAACGTGATAATTATGGTCTGGTGCAGAGATTCATCTCATTATAGGTGTCACTGAACAGTAGCAAGAGCACCATTACCAGCGGGTAGTGTTGCTCTGCCTTGCATGCAATCTCAGGGAGTGATGCCACTGCCCCACGTGAGTCTCAGGCTCAGCTGGCTCCATTTGACAGCACCCGGTTATGGCCCTCACCCAGGGTTATGGAAAAGTTTAGGGTAGACTGGGCTCTCAAACTCTGGCAGGCAGCCAGTCTATGAGATGGACAACTCTAATTACAAAGCCACAAGTCCTCAACGACTGACCAGGCGGATACAGGAGTCCCATTTCCCAAATGTCTGACCAGGCGGATACAGGAGTCCCATCTCCCAAACGTCTGACCAGGCGGATACAGGAGTCCCATCTCCCAAACGACTGACCAGGCGGATACAGGAGTCCCATTTCCCAAACGTCTGACCAGGCGGATACAGGAGTCCCATTTCCCAAACGTCTGACCAGGCGGATACTGAAGTCCCATCTCCCAAATGTCTGGAAAGGCGGATGAAGGCGGCAACTGATAACTGCCGAAATCGTATGCACTCACTACTGTAAGTCGCTCTGGAGCTTCTGATAAAGGACTAGAATGTAAATGTAATACAATGTCCTGGTTCAGCAACCAGGAAGTTATTCTACATGAGAACTTGTTCAGAACAACAACCAGGAAGTTATTCTACATGAGAACTGGTTCAGAACAGCAACCAGGAAGTTATTCTCCATGAGAACTGGTTCAGAACAGTCTCAGAAGAGTTCAATAAACAAGAAAATAGCAGAGATACAAGTATTTGTGATTCAGGTCAAATATAGCCTTTTTCTTATATTTTCAAGCACTGAAGCGTTTATGTTTTGTATTTACTCGTTGCGATTTGTAACTATAACACTCTGTAGCTTTATAATTCATTTTTGTAACCGAATGCCTCTATTCAATCAGATCTGCTTTAGCTGACATCTCCATAGCGGTTGTTTTGGCGGTGCCAGAGGTTGAACTGCGTTAAAGTTGTCCAATCCACAAGTGGCTCCAGGCATTATACCTAAAGCGGACATTGCCATTGGCTGCACGGAGTCACATTTTATACATGGGCTCTATTCAGTCTTTATAGCTGAAGGGTTACAGATTCCCCAATAGAAATGTAAAGGTTATTTCAGATTGAGCCGACATAGGCAGCGTTTACTGTGAATGCATTCTCTGCTAAAGCAGGACCATTGCCTTTAAATTGAAGTAATGCTGTAAAACTGAAGTTCCATGATGCGGATTGAATAGAACCCTAACAGAAATCCCATGCAACCTTGTTTACATGTTTGAACACTGGAATGTGAGATGTAATCTACACCTCGATTAGGATGATGGAAATTAAATGAGTTAATTGAATGATTTTTTTCAATTTGAGGATAATTATTTATATATAGCTTATGCTTTCTCGCTCTGAACTTGTAATGCAAGTGGGGTGGGTGTGACTTCGTGACAGTGGTGGAGTTTGAGTTGCATGGCCAGGTACCCCAAGTGGGTGGATGTTTCCCTTAAGGACCTATGGAAGGGTCTAAAATGAGCAAACTCCACTCATCCAGGACACCGGGCCATGCAAAACGAACTCAACCATTGCTAGCAAAGTTTAGGCCTGCACGGTGTCTTTATTTGCAAGATTCATTCTGTGCCAACACACATCGAATTCTGAAAAGTGAACATTTATCTGTGAAGGGGGTCGCCCTGGTAGTAGGTTTTTATACAGTACCCAAGACCAGTCTTTGAGTAAATCTGAGCATGGGAAAAAGAGCTACTGCCTAAATACTGTAATGCAGGTTTGATTGAATGGAGCCCTTAACTCTTACAGTGAAAAGGATGTCCTGTTGTCTGCCTGTCATCCTATACACAGGTATGTGACATCAACCGACACCAGGCAGGGTAAAACTCCAATATCATCGTCTGTGTTTGTCTTTCAGTTCATTGTTACAAGGCCATCATCATCACTACTTTAAACATTGGTGGATGGAGACATGTCAAACTAATGACCGGGTGTGTTTTTAGGATGAAATTATTGCATCTTATTTTTATGCCAGAACATATTTGTACACATTTCAGTCTTGCCTTTTGGCAAAGATACTAGGCCTACTGCCTTTCTTCAGCATATAAAATGACAGCCATAGAGGTTAAACAAAAATTTAAAAAAACACCAGCAGAGATTAACACTCATATTTATTTCAGTTGTTCATATTCATTCATTTCGAAAACTTGATTCCGAGACACAGAACCAGCACAGATAGGAAAACGTTTTATTTCTTTCTATCCGACATAGATCCTGAGGATGAGCAACAACAACAACAAAAAACCCAGCAAAGATGAACCCACATATTGATTTCAGTTGTTCATTCATTCATTTCAAAAACGTCACAGAGTTTCACAGAGACAGAACCAGGCCAGATATGAGAAAAGACAAGCTGAGCAACAGGAAGTTGAGTCCAGAGACTGATGAACCGTTGACGTTACAGAGGTCAGTCTGACAGCAGCTGACCTGTCTCCCCATTAAGACTCCTAGGTTGATGTTGTTTGAGCTGGCTGAAATACAGTCCAAGCTGGTGGTGCAGCCCTTAGAAATGGTCTTGACCCCCACTGGTGACAGACAGTGGAAGATTGATGAACTGGTTAAGATGAACTGGTTAAAGGGCTGGCAGATTGATTGATTGAGTCTATAACTGATAAGAGAAACAGTGAGGTATAATTTATTTTATATACTGACATGACAGAATTATTGACAATACTTATTTCAGTTTTCACTAACCTACATAGGCAAAGTGACTGGTACCTCTGCGCAAAACCCTACCTACAAAGAGATGTATTCATGTATCTATTCATTTACAGAGTATCTGTGCTCTTACTGATTTGGGCGACGGTGGTCATGCAGGTGTCACCTTGGAAAAAGCAGTACTCTTCTTGCTGGTTGCACTGAGCATTGCTGTTTATGCCAACACAGGTATAACACCGCAGTGCCTCCACTGAAACACCATAATGAAACACACAGTATACGTGTAAAACATCACTGAAATTCTTTAGATATTGACAGAACACACAATTCGAACTACACAGAAATCCAGTAATTAGATTACAATGAAAATCATGCGCACAATACACATGATTTAGGCAATATACCATGATGATAGATAATTCATTCCAAAATCCATACCTGTAACGTTCCCAAACAAAATGGGCATTAGTAACACAAGAATGGTCTTCATGACTGATAATGTGAGTTCTGGGGATTTTCTCTTGCTGTAATAAAGTTGCCTCGTCTCTGCTGGGGGTTTAAATAGCCAGGTGTGTTTGAGAAAGTCTACAGTTTGTTACCAAGCAGAATCCACAACAATATTCAGAACCATTGTGTAGCATGGAAGATTTGTGATATCTTGTTTCATTCACTCCCTATAATTACTGTATACCACAGTTAACAAACAAAAAAATACTCAAACATTGGAGGCTGCTGAGGGGAGAACGACACATTGTAATGTCTGGAACAGAGAGAATAGAACAAAACACATGGGTACCATTCCACTCTGTCCACTACCATGAGACCAGCCTCCTGTGTAAGGCTGATTAGTGGATATAGAGTGGCTTCAGTCAAACTGGATGTCACACCTTGTGTTTCATGAGTCTGAACATAACCAAATGAGCTAATTAAATTAGATAACCAAGTGGTTTCACTCATGGTTGTAAACATCCGGTTTGTGGGGGACTGATTTGGGGGGTTGGTAATTAGGTAGGGGTGTGTTCTCTTGTGGCTGTGGGCTTTAGTTATGTTAATTAAGACTATACATTAGAGTGCATTAGGTTTGTGTGGGTGTTGTCTGTGATTGATGTCTGTTTAGATCATATGATGTAACGTCGGGTAGAACCTGACCCAGGAGTCATGACTTATATCCGATCTGTGATTAGGGACTGAATGGTATTTGTACTTACAATATTAATTGACATATTAACATTTGTAACATATAATATTATTAGATTATATTTGTAATCTCATTGAAGATCTTTTGCACATATGAACATAATTCTATCCACTGATGCTGCAGACAGTTTCCAGGTGATGATGGAAAATGTCTGTTGTTCAGAGACATGTCATCACATACACATAAATCACATTGTGGCCAGTTAAGTTTATGATAAGAACTCAGTCCTGCCAGTGATCAACTGACAAGTTCTAATCCAACATAGCTCTCTACTCACCTACAAGTGGATAAACCACTTACTCTAACAGATGTTTGGTGAAAAAATAGACCATAATCAGTGTAGAGAAACTTGGCATACTTTTTTGAACAGTCTTTTCACTTACGGGATACAATAGATCACCCCAGAATACTTTGCAAGGGTGAAATCTGCATAAACATTGTTGATTGGCTGTTTTTTAGTTTTTAATTTTTTTTATTAAAACGAAGCAACGCATGATTTATATTTACAACGACAGGGGGTGCACCATTCCTGGAGGTACTGCAATACCAGGTCCATGCGTGGAGTGGACGGAGCAAGCCTCTATTCCATCTCCCTGTTCCAAAAATCTATTTAATATATGCTCCCCATGTATCAGATATTAAACTAATGAGAACAGATTTTTTCTTTTGAAAAGGTTTTATTACATTTCCTTTAAAAACAGCTCATATATATTTTTGTACATCATTTTATACCCATTAAAACGGCATAAAAGCATAAAACACAGCATTTGAATATTACATTTAAATTTGTTAAAAAGTACATGTTGTAAAAAAAAATAGAAACAACCATGAATAAAAGTACTTTTTCTTGTAAAACATCCAATCTGTAAAAGCCATTTAAAATGTGTACAAATGATTTAACAAAAGTAAAAAAAATTTAAGACATGAAAACATGTTAAAAAGTCACTTTGTTTAAAAGCGGTCTTCTGTCCTTTGTACAGGAACGGGGTCCTTATCAAAATCAGAGTCCTTATCAAAATCGCCTTCTCCTGCTCTTCCGAATCAATAACCGTCTTGTCCTTCGGGGCCCAGAGGAGATCCCTCCCCTAGGTGCATCGCCCTAGGCACCGCAACGCTGTCAGGCTGTGGCCGCCGGGACCTTGGGTGTTGTGGGGGACCCTTCGCCTGGGCCGAGGCTCCCTTTCTTCTGTACCACCCCAGGGCTTCTGTGGCTACCATGGCCACTGCCTGGGGGGTGGTCTCTACTCGTTTCGCTACCAGCAGGTTGCGGGAGGACCACAGTGCATCCTTCAGACACGTGAGGGTGGGCCAGAGCTTGGTGAAGGACTTTGGTGGAATAGGCCTTCGGCCCACCCCATACAGCACGAGCTGGGGCGTTAGATCCTCCCCTGCTGGCAGGCACGGGGAGATCAGGGGGCCTGCTTCCTTCCACAGGTCCCTGGTGGCTCTGCACTCCCAGAGCAAGTGCCCCACCGACTCATCTTGGCCACAGCCTGGTCGGGGGCACGCGGGTGTCCTCGCTATGCCCCGGGAGTGCATAACGGCCCTGACCGGGAGGATCTCGTGAGCGACCATCCAGGACAGGTCCCGGTGCCGGTTCAGCAGAGCAGGATGGGCCACTTTGCGCCAAACCGTTGTGGGCTTGACTGTAGCAAGCCTGCGCACTGGACACACTGGTTCCCGCTCCTGCACAAGAGAGAGAAGAGAACAGTGTTTAGTTAAAACCGTGACTGCCTCTTTTTCCAGTTTTGGACCTGGACGTAGTGTGTGGGGAGCAAGAAAGGCTCGCAGGTCGACCGGGATCAGCCTCAAGGTCCTGAGGTAAGATCCCAGCCAGAACCGTGCGAGGGCCTGGATCTTGTTATTGACCGGGGAGGTGGCAAGAGTGAGATGTAACACTGTGTAGCGGCTGCCCAGGAACAAGTAGAGGTCAGGCAAGCCTTTCCCCCTTTGGACCTGGGTCTCTTGACCACCTCCCTCCTCAACCTCTCCCACTTGCTTCCCCACAGGAAGTGAAACAACATCCATTCCAGAGCTAAAACAGTTGTTTGTGGAGGGATAAAAACAGAACTGATTAATAACAGCACCGGTAAAATAACAGCTTTAATGATTAAAACCTTGCCCTCATAAGTCAGCTGTCGAAGTCCCCAAAAACCCAGTCTCTGTCGTACAGTCCCCAGGATCCCACCCCAGTTGCCGCTTCCTCCTCCCTCCCGGTCAAACTTTACCCCCAGTACCCTTATGTCAGTCATTTTAACTGTTAGTGGTAGTCTGGTCAAGTCTGGGTCTGCCCACTTATCCTAATGGACATGAGTGGGTAAGTTGGATAGAAATTGGTGTAGGGGAGGTTGTCGTACTAGCTTCACATAGAATTGATTAATGATGTAACCTCAAAAGGTAAAATGCATATACAGTTATGTGTACACACAATTACCAGTAAGTATTATGAACATATTACATTTAAAATATTATTAGATAAGATTTTCAAGATCACAAATGATCTCTTACACACAATTATATATACCTATGCTATATCCATTAGTAATACTAGTTTTCTGTAGCTTGGTGGTAGTTGAACTAAATTCAAATCTTGGTAGTGTTTTCAGTAGCGGTGTAGATAACTACTGGAACTACACACAACTTTTTGTTGTTGTTGCAAAAATAACATTTAATTGTGTGAAGTAGGAAAGAATTTCCTTTATCTTCGTTATCAGAGCTGTCTAATTTACACTGGACTCCAGAGAGATCTGTTCTTGCAATTTTTAGTCTATGATGTTTCAGATTTAGATATGATAATTGATCAGTTTGTGATGTAGTCAAATATATATTTTTCTTAAGCTTAGCTTTAGCGTAGCTTAACTTCTTCCAGCATGAAGTAACTGGTAGTTTGGTAAACTATATTTTCAGAGTAGCTTCCCCTAACACTGACTATGACGCTCTCACAGACTTTCTCAAAGGCTCTTACTTTAGCGTACTTAATTGTCTGCTAATAGTTAATGGGCTCCTCATTGTATTCAAACTGGTTCTGTATGTTTATGCCCCGCCCCAGAGCATTCACACATACCCCACTGGGCAATCAACAAGTAGTTCTCTGAACTTCACAGAGCTTTGGAAGCTACCAGAAAAGGAATACAGATGCAATGTTATTTATGAAACTGGTATTTACAAAACTGATACATGCACATCGTATCAAAACAATGTAACATATCGATATAGATTTTCCACATCCATCCCCATCACTAGTCAATTTAAATCTTCACACTGTTGTTGCTGATGTGATAATATTAAATTAGGCTACTCTGTGTAACCCTCATACTACTGACTGGGTTCATTTTGACCCCAGAGGCATATTATTTTTTATCATAGTCCAAAGGTGGTTATGGCAAAACCATAAGCAAATAGGTAAACTGTGATATGACTAAAGAGTTAATCAGGGTGATTTTTCCACAAAAAGACAGGTATTTTCCTTTCCACGGTAGCAAGATCTTATCTATTTCTGCAAACTTTCAATAAAAATTAATTGGAGTGAGATCATTTCTTTCTTTTGGGATTTGTATACCAAGTATGTCCACATCCCCCATCAGACCATTTTATTGGTAAACTACATGGTAATGTAAAATGAGCATTTTTTTAGTGATCCAATATGTAATATAGTACAGTAATGTAATGACGTAAATGTAAATGTAATGTAAATGTACACTTATCATAATTTGGTTTTAACCCAAAGGTTAGCAAAAGTATCTAGATCCCATATGAGGCCGTGAAGGGATTCTAATTGTGGTTTTAAAAGAAAACATGAATCATCAGCATACAATGACACCTTAGTTTTTAAGCCACGGATTTCGAATCCCTTAATATTATTGTTGGATCTAATTTGAACAGCTAACATTTCGATGGCAATAATAAATAGATATGCCAATAGTGGACAACCTTGTTTTTCTACTCAAGATAGTTTAAAACTTTCTGAAATGTAGCCATTATTTATTATTTTACACCTAGGATTACTATACATAACTTTAACCCATTTTATAAGAGATTCCCCAAAATTGAAATATTCTAGGCATTTATATATAAACTCCAGTCATACTTTATCAAAAGCCTTTTCAGAATCACCTATGAAAACCAGGACTGGTGTCCCCGATATTTAATAGTATTCTATTGTTTCCAGTACTTGTCTTATATTATCTCCAATGCATCGTCCATGTAAAAAACCTGTCTGATTAGGATGAATAATATCTGACAATACTTGTTTAATTCTATGCGCTAAGCATTTAGCTATCACAACACTGAAGTGTAAGAGGCCTCCTTTTTTTTTAAATGGACTGGATCTTTATATATACCACTTGGGTCCTGTTTCAGTAATAATGATATCAGACCCTCTTGTTGCGTGTCTGATAATCTACCATTTATATAGGAGTGGTTAAAACATGCTAATAATGGTCCTCTGAATATATCAAAAAAGGTTTGGTATACTTCCACTGGTACGCCATCCAGGCCTGGCGTTTCCCCATCCTTAAAAGCTTTAATTGCATCAAGAAGTTCCTCCTCTGTAATTTGGCCTTCACATCAGTCTTTCTGTACAGATGTTAATTTTACATTATTATTAGGAAGAAAATCCATATAATTAGCTTCGGTTAGTGGAGATGGAGGAGACTGAAACGAAAACATATTCTTAATAAAGTACTTTACTTCCTCTTTCAAAATATCATTCGGTGAATCATGCGTGACTCCATCATTTGTAACAAGTTTCAATAAATGTTTTTTTGGTAGCATTTCTATATTGAAGATTGAAAAAGAATTTGGTGCATTTTCCCCCATATTCCATCCAGTTCGCTTTATTTTTATAATATCTTGAATAAGTTCCTCCATTTCTTTTTGTTTTTTCCACTAACTTATTCTGTGCCTCTATGGTAAAGTTTTTTATTGCTATCTAACTGTACTGTTAGTCCTTCATTTTCCTTTGTTAATGTGGACTCTTTTATTCTAAATTGCTTTTGTTTTATAGATGAGTGCTGAATTGCATGGCCTCTAAAGGCACATTTAAAAGTGTCCCATACAATAAGGGGATCTGCTGTACCTATGTTATGTCTGAAAAAGTCTGTTTTAAATTCTTCTGTCCTAGTTCTAAACATTTTATCATCTAGTAGGTTTTGATTAAATTTCCAATATCCTCGCCCACGTGGAAATTCTGTAAGAGTAATATATATGCCAATTATGTGATGACCCGACCACATTCTGTCCCCTATCAACACTTTTTAAACTTTTGGTGCCAGAGAGAATGGTACAAGAAAGTAATCAAGACGACTAGCTTGATTAAGCCTTCGCCATGCGTATCTCACTAGGTCAGTGTATTTAAGCCTCCATATATCCACTATTTCCAATATATCCATGACATTCATGATTTCCATAAGTGCCTGAGGGTAATAGTTTATAGTGTGATTTCCTTTCCGGTCCATAGAGGTATTTAAGACCGTATTAAAATCTCCCACCATAATAATAGTGTCTAGTGTTGCTTGTAGAGTTGTTAAATTCTTACATATATTTTCAACGAAGCTTGCATCATCATTACAGCCTTGAGTTAAATCAAATCAAATTGTATTTGTCACATGCGCCGAATACAAGAGCATTTCACCTTACAGTGAAATGCTTCCTTACAAGCCCTTAACCAACAGTGTAGTTAAAAAAAATACCCCAAAAAAGAAGAAATAAAAGTCACAAATAACAGAGCAGCAGTAAAATAACAATAATGATGCTATATACAGGGGGTACCGGTACAGAGTCTATGTGGAGGCTGTATAAAAGGGGTACTGGTACAGAGTCTATGTGGAGGCTATATAAAAGGGGTATCGGTACAGAGTCAATGTGGAGGCAATATACAGGGGGTACCGGTAAAGAGTCTATGTGGAGACTATATACAAGGGATACCGGTACAGAGTCTATGTGGAGGCTATATACAAGGGGTACTGGTACAGAGTCTATGTGGAGGCTATATACAGGGGGTACCGGTACAGAGTCTATGTGCGGGGGCACCGGTTAGTCGAGGTAATTGAGGTAATATGTACATGTAGGTAGAGTTATTAAAGTAACTATGCATAGATAATAAACAGAGAGTAGCATCCATGTCAAAGAGAGGAGGAGGGGGGCAATGGAAATATTCAGGGTAGCCATTTGATGAAATGTTCAGGAGTCATACGGCTTGGGGGTAGAAGCTGTTTAGAAGCCTCTTAGACCTAGACTTGGCGGTCCGCTCCGGTACCGCTTGCAGTATGGTACCGCTTGGGTATGACTCTACAAGCATGGTACACCTGTATTTAGGGAGTTTCTCCCATTCTTCTCTGCAGATCCTCTCAAGCTCTTTCAGGTTTAATGGGGACAGCTATTTTCAGGTCTCTCCAGAGATGTTCGATCGGGTTCAATTCCGGGCTCTGGCTGGGCCACTCAAGGACATTCAGAGACTTGTCCCGAAGCAACTTCTGCGTTGTCTTGGCTGTGTGCTCAGGGTCATTGTCCTGTTGGAAGGTGAACCTTCGCCCCAGTCTGAGGTCCTGAGCACTCTGAAGCAGGTTTTCTACTTTGCTCCGTTCATCCTCCCCTCGAGCCTGACCAGTCTCCCAGTCCCTGCCACTGAAAAACATCCCCACAGCATGATGCTGCCACCACCATGCTTCACCGTAGGGATGGTACCAGGTTTCCTCCAGAAATGACGCTTGGCATTCAGGCCAAAGAGTTTAATCTTGTTTTCATCAGACAAGAGAATCTTGTTTCTCATGGTCTGAGAGTCTTTTAGTGCATTTTGGCAAACTCCAAGTGGGCTGTTATGTGCCTTTTACTGAGGAGTGGCTTCTGACTGACCACTCTACCATAAAGGCCTGATTGGTGGAGTGCTGCAAAGATGGTTGTCCTTCTGGAAGTTTCTCCCATCTCCACAGAAGTACTCCAGAGCTCTGTCAGAGTTACCATTGGGTTCTTGGTCGCCTCCCTGACCAAGGCCCTTCTCCCCCGATTGCTCAGTTTCGCCAGGTGGCCAGCTCTAGGAAGAGTGTTGGTGGTTCCAAACTTCTTCCATTCAAGAATTATGGAGGCCACTGTGTTTTTGGGGACCTTCAATGCTGCAGAAACGCTTTGGTACCCTTCCCCAGAGCTGTGCTTTGCTACAATTCTGTCTCTGAGATCTATGGACAATTCCTTCAACCTCATGGCTTGGATTTTGCTTTGACATGCACTGTCAACTGTGGGACCTTATATAGACAGGTGTGTGCCTTTCCAAATCATGTCAAATCATTTGAATTTACCACAGGTGGACTCCAATGAAGTTGTAGAAACAGCTCAAGGATGATCAATGGAAACAGGATGCACCTGAGCTCAATTTCGTGTCACATAGCAAAGGGGCTAAATACTTATCTAAATAAGGTATTTCTGCATTTTACCTTTGGAGGTTACATCATTAATCAATAATATGTGAACCCAGACGTTGAGGTTATCAACATTGGTACCATCAGACAATATCCACCCTAACATGTGACCCCCTTTCTCCGCATTTACATCTATCACCCAGACTCTCAACCAGGCTACAGCTAGAAGTCGAGATACACCACCCCATATTTACAAAAGGGTCTAGAGAGGGCCTGTCTTGTCTTAAGGTAACAGCCAATCAACAATGCTTATGCAGATTTAACCCTTGCAAAGTCTTCTGGGGGTGATCTACTGTATCCCGTAAGTGAAAAGACTGTTCAAAGAAGTACGACAACCTCCCCTACACCCACTCCTATCCATTAGGATAAGTGGTTTGTTACCTTCTGGTAAATAGAGGATTATATAGGATTAAAACTTGTAAATTGCTCACTGGCATATCTGAGTTCCTAACATAAGTTTAATTGACCACCATGTGATTGAATGTGTATGTGATGATGTAATGAACAACAGATATTTTCCATCACCAATTAAACTTTCTGGAAACTGTTGTCTGCAGCATCAGCGGATAGAGTTAAGTTCATATAATCTAATAATATTATATGTTACAAATGTTAATGCGTAAAATAATCTTCTTCTAAGCACAAATACCATTCTATAGGAATCAGTCCCTAATCGCAGATCTGATATAAGTCATGACTCCTGGGTCAGGTTCTACCCAACATTACATCATATGATCTAAACAGACATCAATCACAGACAACACCCACACAAACCTAATGCACTCTAATGTATAGTCTTAATTAACATAACTAAAGCCCACAGCCACAAGAGAACACACCCCTACTTAATTACCAACCCCCCAAATCAGTCCCCCACAAACCGGATGTTTACAACCATGAGTGAAACCACTTGGTTATCTAATTTAATTAGCTAATTTGATTACTTCTGGACATGCCCCCCCCCCCCCATAAAGTACAAGGTGTGACATACAGTTTGATAGATGCCACCCTACATCAACTACTATAACACACACATTTACACTTAGAAATAACACGTCTTCTTGACATTTTGATAAGTGAATTAATAGGCTGTGTTTAGACAGGCAGCTCAATTCCGATCTTTCTTTTTCACAAATTGTTCTTTTGACCGAACAGATCAGCTCTGAGCAAGCTCTCATGTGAAAGAATGTGTGGAACAACTATCAGAACTTGGCTGCCCTTTTAAAATCAGTCTTTCCACCAAACATGGTTGTTAGTTCTATTGGTTAGGTTGCCAGAGACGCGAACCAGTCGTTTATTCTTTGTGTTCTGTATCTATGGACACAAACCTGTCATTCAGTCTTTGTGTTCTGTATCTATGGACATTCTTATCCCTTGCTTCCCAGCTAACAACAAACGTTCCCACAATTTTAGAGAACGTTCCCTTAAGAGTTTCATTAGGCTATTAACTAAAGTTTTCATAGCAATGTTCCAGTGATGTGCAAGGACTGTTTCCAAGAGACCATCCCCTTAATGTCAAACAGAACTTGACCAGAATGTAGCTACCATAGAAGACAGCCAAAAGTTAGTTGAATTTCAATGTATCACGATGCTTTCAACAATCTAAAAGCACAATTTCTATAGTTGAAAAAACATGTATTTTGCAAGTAGTAGGCATTTAGAATTAAATGTGGAGTGGAGTTTTATAGTTAGGCCTACGTGATGACATCCCATGCCCCAGGTACATTCAAAATCATTTGGCAATCATTTACATGATTGCCGGGTAGCCTAGAGCGTTGGGCCAGTAACCAAAAGGTTGCTAGATCGAATCCCTGAGTTGACAAGGTCAAAATCTGTCATTCTGCACCTGAATAAGGCAAGGCAATTTACAGTTGAAGTCGGAAGTTTACATACACCTTAGCCAAATACATTTAAACTCAGTTTTTCACAATACCTGACGTTTAATCCTAGAAAAAATTCCCTGTTAGTTAGGATCACCACTTTATTTTAAGCATGTGAAATTGTCCATTTGGAAGACCCATTTGCGACCAAGCTTTAACTTCCTGACTGATGTCTTGAGATGTTGCTTCAATATATCTACATACTTTTCCTGCCTCATGATGCCATCTATTTTGTGAAGTACACCAGTTCCTCCTGCAGCAAAGCACCCCCACAACATGATGCTGCCACCCCCGTGCTTCACTGTTGGGATGGTGTTCTTTGGCTTGCAAGCCCCCCCCCCCCTCCTTTTCCTCCAAACAAAACAATGGACATTATGGCAAAACAGTTATATTTTTGTTTCATCAGACCAGATGACATTTCTCCAAAAAGTACGATCTTTGTCCCCATGTGCAGTTGCAAACCGTAGTCTGACTTTTTTATGGTTTTGGAGCAGTGGCTTCTTCCTTGCTGAGCGACCTTTCAGGTTATGTCGATATAGGACTCGTTTTACTGTGGATGTAGATACTTTTGTACCTGTTTCCTCCTGCATCTTCACAAGGTCCTTTGCTGTTGTTCTGGGATTGATTTGCACTTTTCGCACCAAAGTACGTTCATCTCTAGGAGACAGAAAGCGTTTCCTTCCTGAGTGGTATGATGGCTGCGTGGTCCCATGGTGTTTATACGTGCTTACTATTGTTTGTACAGATGAACATGGTACCTTCAGGTGTTTGGAAATTGCTCCCAAGGATGAACCAGACTTGTGGAAATCTAAAATGTTTGATCAGGTCTTGGCTGATTTTTTGTTGATTATCCCATGATAAGCAGAGGCAGTGAATTTGAAGGTAGGCCTTGAAATACATCCACAAGTACACCTGCAATTGACTCAAATGATGTCATTTAGCTTATCAGAAGCTTTTAAAGCCACAACATAATTTTCAGGAATTTTCCAAGCTGTTTAAAGGCCCAGTCAACTTAGTATATGTAAACTTCTGACCCACTGGAATTATGATACAGTGAATTTTATAAGTGAAATAATCTGTCTGTAAACAATTGTTGTAAAAATTACTTGTGTCATGCACAAAGTAGATGTCCTAACCGACTTGCCAAAACTATAGTTTGTTAACAAGAAATGTTTGGAGTGGTTGAAAAACGAGTTTTAATGACTCCAACCTAAGAGTATGTAAACTTCCGACTTCAACTGTATATATTTTAATAAACCTGGGTCATTGGACACCTGCCTACAGCCATGGCATGATGCAAACAATTCACAAAATGAAACTAATATGGGCTAAATTAAATGATACCCATCCTGGTGGGAGGAAAGCAAACAAGAGATTTGTTTGAAAACAAAGCGTCACCTACAGCCCTCGACCTCAAACCCAGTTCCACTGCATCATTCCCCTCTAATCAGGTACTGATTTAGACCTGGAACACCAGGCGTGTGCAATTAATGATCATGTAGAACAGAAAAGCAGCAGGCTCTGGAAGTCGTAGGGTAAAAGTCAAATACCCCTGTACTACGTGATAGAACTTGATCAATAAACATTTAAAAATACCAGACACTGTCACATATCATATGGGTCTTAAATCATATTTTGACAAAAGTAAATATAATTTCCACCAAATTGGTCCTTATAACACTGAAGTCAATTTATTAATTTACTCAAAACTCTACCAAAACAATCAAACATTATCAAATGCTTTAATAACAATTAACAAAATGTAACATCACAAATGTTCGCATTCAAAGCACATCAAATATAATTTCCCATATTTGGCACCATCATCTCGTGATCTTCATGTTCTAATACTTTACAAGATCAAATACAAACCAATGCACATATCTTCTCCTGAATGATCAAACAGGATTCTGTACATTTGACCAAGAGAACAAAACGTGTTGACATCAGTCAGCGTCTCCTGATGATGACATCATGATATGACACACCAGGTGTTCTGTTTCTATAAGTTGGATGGGGGGGGGGGAAACAAGTGTAGGCAGGCAAGGGGTGTGTGGGACTGAGTTGGTCTCATTCCAGAGACAAACACATTCACCAATCATGGTATACATAATGGGTTGGTCCATGTCCTTCAACTGGAGGCAGCTGTGGTCAATTCAACCAGTGCTGTACTAGGCATCGCTTAGGAAAGCCCACAAGTCTTCAATGGTCTGGGTAGGTATAAGGTTGGTGGGTGGGTGGTGACTGGTTGGGAGTGAGGGGCTTAGCAGGGCAGTAAGGATAGCTGAACCTTCCCTAGGCAAATCCACCTTCTGACAAATAACACCAATGTGTTTTATAGGCATTGTACCCAATCCCAGCACAGCAACATGTAGGTCCATATTCTACATATGGCTCTCAGGACCTGCATGTGTGTCTGTGATCAGTTTTAGTCTTTATGGGCCTTTCCTTTGGGTTTCTCTTCCTCATTGTAAGACAGTCCGTATTCATTCATTCTGGTCTTATCAACAGGATACAGCCTTACGATAGAAAAATAGTGGAAAGAAGTTGTAGTAAACAAATTGATGCGTTCAATGTGAGAATATTCTGTTGTAGCATTGGAGATATTGTTACTTACAAGTGACTCATTTTACCAACTGCAACAGTCAATTTAGTGCAGTGTGTGTATAGGATCTTAATTTGACCAGTATTGTTGCAGATAAATAATCTTGCGGTAACAGAATTTGAATGTTTAGTCTACAATGTTGCTTAATCAGTGGTTAGTCTATCAGCTGGAAAAAGTAGGCTACTTAATATATTAATATAACCTTGTGTTAGTTTGAGTTTTCAGTAAATTTATGTAAATCAAAGGTTATCTGCATTTCCTGCAGCTTAGGGAAATTCTCAGCAACAAAACAGTGATCAAATGAAGATCCTACCTCTGTGTGTGTATCTGCCGTGTGGCTTACCATCTCTGGTACAAGTAGACGAGGAAAACCACATCATCCCTGAAGCAGGCTAACCGGTGGGAGGTGGGCATTGTGATGATGAAGGCAAATATGTCGTCGATAAAGGTGTTGAACGCCTGGGGATGGACAAATATAAACTATCATTAACGTCCTTCAGCTTCATCATCATCATCACTTTATGTAGTCTTTCTTTCTGATATATTTATGGATGTTTCATTGCAACAATTACTACACATTCCAGTAACCATACTGTTATTGTCCTTCAATGATAAAACCATTTCCGAGACATCTAACAGTGTAAAACCTGACGATCTCTCAAATGAGATCTTATATAATTCACTCACTTTATACATGAATGCTTTCCAGGGTAGATGTGCCACAGATTTGAACTGTTGAAACAAGAAAATAATCGATATGGACACCAGCATCTGGCTTTTAGCGGCATGCTAAAGATAACATACAACAGAAGACATGTGCACTAACGCTCAGTATAATGTAACTGACCTTGTAGTTAACAAAGAGTTGAGGTAGCATGAAGAGGAATCCAAAAGCGTACACTCCTGTCAAAAAAGAAACCATCAATGACAATAACAATGCTTCTATTCTTAATTATCATGTGATCATGGACGTGCACTGACAATGCATTTCTTATTTGTCCAATGACTCTGCCTATTGACTGAACATACAATAAAACATTTGATCTAAAAAAATAAAAAATAACACTTAAGGTAAATCTGGCTTTTAAAAGTGAATTAAAGCAAATCATGCTGGCTTCAGGATAATGTCAGAGAACATACCATTCACTAAACTGTTGATGATCCAGGAGTACCAACTGCCAAACAGAAAGCAGAGGAGACATTACACATTCAAAACACATAGTAGACCGGGTCTGGGCAACATATTGAGGCTCCAGGGCCACATCTCGAGGCTCCAGGGCCACATTGGGATTTCTAAATGCCACCGAGGGCCGCACAGATGTTTTTGGGAAGTCAATTTGTTAGTCAAACTCTATTTGCAGGCCATAAAAAGGGACATTATTTCAAGAAGACATAGGTCCATTGTAATTTCAAGTGTAGTCTGGGGTCTTTTTTAAATCCAAAATAATAATTTCTCGCTCCCAAAAAACTACTACAGTTGCCCATCACTATAGTAGACCCTAGTGTTATTGTCCAAAGTTATAGCCTACCTTTTGTATCTCAAAAACACTAAGGCATAAACCGCTCCTCCAATACACATTGGGTAGAGTAAATACCACAGGTACTTCATTGCCTGGGAAGAGAAGAACGTTGCAAGGAAAATCAAACGGATGCTATTTATGACAACGCTACTGTATACAAATTGAGGACAAATGAACACATGTAATGTTTGGTGCTTTTTGAAATGGACATAAAAAAGGTATATGGCAAGTCTCACAAGAGTATCATACTCTACAGTCCTCCTCTCTGATTCGTCAGACTTTCCAAACTGTGGGGAGACAAACACACACTTGATATCAATGTAGAACAAACAGAGAGCAAACGTAATCCTGAGAAAATTAACTCAGATGAACTGATATCTTTACAAACAAACCAGACTTACTATAAATGTGGGTTTTACACCCTTCCAGATAACCTGTATTTTAAAGGCTTTCTTCACCTTCCACACCTGTAGAGGGACAGATAAACCAGTCAGGTGGCGAGAGGACATTGTGTTCTTGTAGTTTATTGCACTATCATCCACAAGGATCTAAAATGTAGGGGATTAAGAGAAACCAGGACATGGATGATGGAATTACCAAACCTACAAAGGAGGACAACATTGATAGTCACTGAATAGTGCAGCAAACAGAAAAGATAATCAACTCAATCTGACAAAAGTCAATGGGGTCAGACATTTTACTAACGTGAACAACAGTAACTGTGCAAATAGAGAACTCTGGGAAACACCCTGTGCGTCCCAAATGGAACCCCATTTCCAGACACTGAGTTACGTCCCAACAATAACTCCTCCCCCCTGCGTCCCAACAATAACTCCTCCCCCCTGCGTCCCAACAATAACTCCTCCCCCCTGCGTCCCAACAATAACTCCTCCCCCCTGCGTCCCAACAATAACTCCTTCCCCCTGCGTCCCAACAATAACTCCTCCCCCCTGCGTCCCAACAATAACTCCTCCCCCCTGCGTCCCAACAATAACTCCTCCCCCCTGCGTCCCAACAATAACTCCTTCCCCCTGCGTCCCAGCAATATCTCCTTCCCCCTGCGTCCCAACAATATCTCCTTCCCCCTGCGTCCCAACAATAACTCCTTCCCCCTGCGTCCCAGCAATATCTCCTTCCCCCTGCGTCCCAACAATAACTCCTTCCCCCTGCGTCCCAACAATAACCCCTTCCCCCTGCGTCCCAACAATACCTCCCCTCTTGTCCCAATAATATCTCCTTTCTCCTGTGTCCCAATAATATCGCCATTCTCCTGAAGTGTAGTATGATCTATATACCAGTCATTTCATTTCAAATGTGAATTATTAAACAAGTGCAAACTTTGTGAGGAAGGACAGTTAAATAGGGATATACAGTTGAAGTCGGAAGTTTACATACACTTAGGTTGGAGTCATTAAAACTCATTTTTCAACCACTCCACAAATTTCTTGCTAACAAACTATAGTTTT
Source organism: Salmo salar (assembly GCF_965601325.2). Lineage (NCBI taxonomy): Eukaryota > Metazoa > Chordata > Actinopteri > Salmoniformes > Salmonidae > Salmo > Salmo salar. The sequence continues at coordinate 36,730,797 of NC_138317.1, forward strand.
GGCAAGTCGGTTAGGACATCTACTTTGTGCATGACACAAGGAATTTTTCCATTCACAGTTTACAGATTATTTAACTTATAATTCACTGTATCACAATTCCAGTGGGTCAGAAGTTTACATACACTAAGTTGACAGTGCCTTTAAACAGCTTGGAAAATTCCAGACAATTATATCATGGCTTTAGAAGCTTCTGATGGGCTAATTGACATAATTTGAGGTTTACCTGTGGATGCATTTCAAGGCCTACCTTCAAATTCAGTGCCTCTTTGCTTGACATCATGGGAAAATCAAAAGAAATCAACATAGACCTCAGAAAAAAACTGTAACGACCCTGGGTTTATAAGCGCGGATATCGACTCTGCCGCACGAGCATGCTTTTGCGGCACAGTCGATAGCGCGCCGGACCTCGGGCTAGAAGTTCGAGGGTTCGAGACCTGCTCCCTGCGGTTTCATTACAAAACGTTGTAGACCTCCACAAGTCTGGTTCATCCTTGGGAGCAATTTCCAAACGCCTGAAGGTACCACGTTCATCTGTACAAACAATAGTACGCAAGTATAAACACCATGGGACCACGCAGCTGTCATACCGCTCAGGAAGGAGACGTGTTCTGTCTCCTAGAGATGAACGTACTTTGGTGCGGAAAGTGCAAATCAATCCCAGAACAACAGCAAAGGTCCTTGTGAAGATGCTTGAGGAAACAGGTATAAAAGTATCTACATCCACAGTAAAACGAGTCCTATATCGACATAACCTGAAAGGCCGCTCAGCAAGGAAGAAGCCACTGCTCCAAAAACGCCATAAAAACGGCTTGCAACTGTATATGGGGACAAAGAATGTACTTTTTGGAGAAATGTCCTCTGGTCTGATGAAACAAAAATCGAACTGTTTGGCATTAATGACCATCGTTATGTTTGGAGGAAAAAGGGGGAAGCTTGCAAGCCGAAGAACACCATCCCAACCGTGAAGCACGGGGGTGGCAGCATCATATTGTGGGGGTGCTTTGCTGCAGGAGGGACTGGTGTACTTCACAAAATACATGGCATCATGAGAAAGGAAAATTATGTGGATATATTGAAGCAACCAACGTCTCAAGACATCAGTCAGGAAGTTAAAGCTTGGTCGCAAATGGGTCTTCAAAATGGACAATGACCCCAAGCATACTTCCAAAGTTGCGGCAAAATGGCTTAAGGGCAACAAAGTCAAGGTATTGGAGTGGCCATCACAAAGCCCTGACCTCAATCCTATAGAAAATGTGTGGGCAAACTAAAAAAGCGTGTGAGAGCAAGGAGGCCTACAAACCTGACTCAGTTAGACCAGCTCTGTCAGGAGGAATGGGCCAAAAGTCACTGACCTTATTGTGGGAAGCTTGTGGAAGGCTACCCAAAACGTTTGACCCAAGTTAAACAATTTAAAGGCAACGCTACCAAATACTAATTGAGTGTACTTAAACTTCTGACCCACTGGGAATGTGATGAAAGAAATAAAAGCTGATATAAATCATTCTCTCCACTATTATTCTGACATTTCACATTCTTAAAATAAAGTGGTGATCCTAACTGACCTAAGACAGAGAATCTTTACTAGGATTAAATGTCAGGAATTGTGAAAAACGGAGTTTACTTGGCTAAGGTGTATGTAAACTTCCGACTTCAACTGTATATAGGCTGGGTCAAAAGTAGTGCACTACATAGGGAGCCATTTGGGATAAAAATAAATGCACGTGAGGAGACGTACCTCGATCATTGAGCCTACTCCAGCAGGAATGAGTACCAGCAGGCTGGTCTGCTCATCAAACAGGTACATGAAAATCACAATGGTGCTGAAACACCTCCACAGTACTGGAAAGGACCACAACATAAACACATGTAAGGGGAATAGTCAAAAACTGAAAATACAGCAGACAAAACAGACTGACCAGGTGAAAGTTATGATCCCTCATTAATGTCACTTGATAGATGCACTTCAATCAGTGTAGAGGAAGGGGAGGAGACTAGAGGTCGACCGATTATGATTTTTCAACGTTGATACCGATAATTGAAGGACCAAAAACCCAATACCGATTAAAATCGGCCGATTTTTATTTATTTATTTAATATATATATATATATATATATATATATATATATATATATATATATATATATATATATATATATATATATATATATATATATATATATATATATATATATATGTAATAATGACAATTACAACAATACTGAATGAACACTTATTTTAACGTAATATAATACATAAATAAAAATCTATTTAGTCTCAAATAAATAATGAAACATGTTCAATTTGGTTTAAATAAGGCAAAAACACAGTGTTGAAGTAAAAGTGCAATATGTGCCATGTAAGAAAGCTAACGTTTAAGTTCCTTGCTCAGAACATGAGAACATATGAAAGCTGGTGGTTCCTTTTAACATGAGTCTTCAATATTCCCAGTTAAGAAGTTTTAGGTTGTAGTTATTATAGGAATTATAGGACTATTTCTCTCTAAAGCATTTGTATTTCATATACCTTTGACTATTGGATGTTCTTATATGCACTATAGTACTGCCAGCCTAATCTCGGGAGTTGATAGGCTTGAAGTCATAAACAGAGCTGTGCTTCAAGCATTGCGAAGAGCTGCTGGCAAACGTAGAAAAGTGCTGTTTGAATGAATGCTTACGAACCTGCTGCTGCCTACCACCGCTCAGTCAGACTGCTCTATCAAATCATAAACTTCATTATAATAAATACACAGAAATACGAGCCTTAGCTCATTAATATGGCCAAATCCGGGTGGCATCCATAAGTCTAAATATCGCTGTTACATTGCACCACCTTCAATGTTATGTACTTAATTATGTAAAATTCTGGCAAATTAATTACGGTCTTTACACAGTTCGCAAAGAGCCAGGCGGCCCAAACTGCTGCATATACCCCGACTCTGCTTGCACAGAACGCAAGAGAAGTGACACAATTTCCCTAGTTAATATTGCCTGCTAACATGAATTTCTTTTAACTAAATATGCAGGTTGAAAAAAATATATCTGTGTGTTGATTTTAAGGAAGGCATTGATGTTTATGGTTAGGTACATTGGTGCAACGACAGTGCTTTTTTTCACGAAAGCGCTTGTTAAATCATCACCCGTTTGGCGAAGTAGGCTGTGATTCGATGATAAATTAACAGGCACCGCATTGATTATTTGCAACGCAGGACAAGCTAGTTAAACTAGTAATATCATCAACCATGTGTAGTTAACTAGTGACTATGTTAAGATTGATTGTTTTTTTATAAGATAAGTTTAATGCTAGCTAGCAACTTACTTTGGCTCCTTGCTGCACTCGCGTAACAAGTGATCAGCCTGCCACACAGTCTCCTCGTGGAGTGCAATGTAATTGGCATCCAAAAATGCCGATTACAGATTGTTATGAAAACTTGAAATCGGCCCTGCCAATTAAATCGGTCGACCTCTAGAGACAGGTTAAAAAAGGATTTTTAATCCTTGAGACATGGATTGTGTATGCGTGCCATTCAGAGGGTGAATGTGCAAGACAAATTATTTAAGTGCCTTTGAAAAGGGTATGGTAGTAGGTGCCAGGTACACCGGTTTGTATTCATTTCAAAAGTTTTCAATTCAAATCATTTCCTGAATTACTTTAATTGTAATAGACCCCAAACCTGACTAACAGCATCTTCGTAAGAAGTCAACCCACCTGCTTTGCTGGACATCCCCACCATGCTTTTCTTCTGCTTCCAGAAGCTGATGTCATGTTTGAAGGCCAGGAAGTCAAACAGGAGCTGCAAATGAAACATGCTTTTAAGTTGCAATGTGACACAGGAATAATTTAGTGAATCTCAGTCATGCATGTGTGTGGCATGTAGACCTAGCGGTTAAGACCATTGGGCCAGTAACAGCCTCAAAGTTCGCTGGTTCAAATCCCCGAGCCGACTAGATGAAAAATAATCTGTCTATGTGCACTCCTGTAAGTCACTCTGGATAAGAGCGACTGCTAAATGACTAAACATTTTAAAATATAAACATTAAAAGATTATCATCACTTCATTTATATGGAACAGTAAGACTTCACATTCTTACATGAAAGGCAGCTATGAAGAAGGTGAGGGCTAAGAAGTACATGTTGGTTTCCACAAAAATCCCCTTGATTTCATCAGCATCTTTCTCAGTGAAGCCTGAAATCACAACAAATCGACTCATTAAAAAGGCTTCCACCAGAGTGCACAGCCGACCCCATTTTGACGTAATTCCTTGCCGTTGAGCGGAAATGCTTGTTTAGGTTCCACCTCCGAAGAATGACGCAAGCTTCTTATACAGTTGAAGTCAGAAGTTTACATACACTTTAGCCAAATACATTTAAACTCAAATACATTTACTCAGTTTTTCACAATTCCTGACATTTAATCCGAGTAAAAAAGTCCCGTCTTAAATCAGTAAGGATCACAACTTTATTTTAAGAATGTGAAATGTCAGAATAATAGTGGAGAGAATGATTTATATCAGCTTTTATTTCTTTCATTACATTCCCAGTGGGTCAAAAGTTAACATACACTGAATTAGTATTTGGTAGAATTGCCTTTAAAATTGTTTAACGTGGGTCAAACGTTTTGAGTAGCCTTCCACAAGCTTCCCAGAATAAGTTTGGTGAATTTTGGCCCATTCCTCCTGACAGAGCTGATGTAACTGAGTCAGGTTTGTAGGCATCCTTGCTCGCACACGCTTTTTCAGTTCTGCCCACAAATGTTCTATATGATTGAGGTAAGGCCTATGTGATGGCCACTCCAATACCTTGACTTTGTTGTCCTTAAGCCATTTTGCCACAACTTTGGAAGTATGCTTGGGGTCATTGTCCATTTGGAAGACCCATTTGCGACCAAGCTTTAACTTCCTGACTGATGTCTTGAGATGTTGCTTCAATATATCCACATCATTTTCCTGCCTCATGATGGCATCTATTTTGTGAAGTACACCAGTCCCTCCTGCAGCAAAGCACCCCCACAAAATGATGCTGCCACCCCCGTGCTTTACGGTTGGGATGGTGTTCTTCGGCTTGCAAGCTTCCCCCTTTTTCCTCCAAACATAAGGATGGTCATTATGGCATAAGTTCGATTTTTGTTTAATCAGACCAGAGGACATTTCTCCAAAAAGTACAATCTTTGTCCCCATGTGCAGTTGCAAACCGTGGTCTGGCTTTTTTACGGCGGTTTTGGAGCAGTGGCTTCTTCCTTGCTGAGCGGCCTTTCAGGTTATGTGAATATAGGACTCGTTTTACTGTGGATGTAGATACTTTTGTACCCGTTTCCTCCAGCATCTTCACAAGGACCTTTGCTGTTGTTCTGGGATTGATTTGCACTTTCCGCACCAAAGTACGTTCATCTCTAGGAGACAGAACACGTCTCCTTCCTGAGCGGTATGACAGCTGCGTGGTCCCATGGTGTTTATACTTGCGTACTATTGTTTGTACAGATGAACGTGGTACCTTCAGGCGTTTGGAAATTGCTCCCAAGGATGAACCAGACTTGTGGAGGTCTACATTTTTTCCCCCTGAGGTCTTGGCTGATTTCTTTTGATTTTGCCATGATTTTATTTTACCTTTATTTATTTAACTAGGCAAGTCAGTTAAGAACAAATTCTTATTTGATGATCAAGCAAAAGAGGAACTGAATTTGAAGGTAGGCCTTGAAATACATCCACAGGTACACCTCCAATTGACTCAAATCATGTCAATTAGCCTATCAGAAGCTTCTAAAGCCATGACATAATTGTCTGGAATTTTCCAAGCTGTTTAAAGGCATAGTCTACTTAGTGTATGTACACTTCTGACCCACTGGAATTGTGATACAGTGAATTATAAGTGAAATAATCTGTCTGTAAACAACTGTTGGAAAAATTACTTGTGTCATGCTCAAAGTAGTTGTCCTAACCGACTTGCCAAAACTATAGTTTGTTAACAAGAAATTTGTGGAGTGGTTGAAAAACGCGTTTTAATGACTCCAACCCAAGTTTATGTAAACTTCCGACTTCAACTGTACATAATCACGAATTGGGGATGGCAAAGAATGTCCTGGAGATTTCCACATGGACCGGGAAAACATAAACAAATAGAGAACTGACAGCTGTCAGTTTAGCTAGCTAGCATGCTAACCTTAGCTATCTAGCTTGCTAATGCTACCTGTTGTTTTTTTAACTACCTACACCGTATTCAAAAGATTAGCCAGCTGGCTGGTTCTAGAGCTGGATTTGTCATAAGCATAAATCGGGAAACCAGTATCTTTGACTTCACCATCTATTGTCGTCTCCAAAGTTTTAGCATCTTCCATAAGAGACGTGTTTTTCTACATTGTAATGGATATGGTGCAACCTTTGGTAGGTAGGCTGCTGGCAGACTTCAGCTGCGGTACAGCAAATCCAAGTCAGCCTGTGCTCATGGTTCTCATAGGGGAAGTCCAATGACTTCGCTCATGATGCATGTGGTAAATGACACGTCACAACACCCTGAGCGCATTGGACACGAAACACCAATACAATTGCACAACAAAATAGAGAAAAAAAGTGAGTTAAATTTTCTCTTGTGGGTGCCTGTTCATTATAGGATAGACACTTGTGGTTTAGCTGCACTAATCAAATCAGTGAAGCGTGTAGCGAAGCAAGACTTTAGTGGTCAAAAACGTTCATCTTGGGGCGACGGGGGGAGCAGGGTCCCAAAATGCAATCATAACACACAATTATACCATTTATAAAAATGGTCATGTTCTATAAAGACTAGCTCAACAATCTGTGAAAAATTACAAATTATACAATTTATTATGTTAATTTTCTGGTAAAAAGGGGAGGTGCAAAAACATACGTTTGCGTCCCCTATTTTAATTTGCTCCATGGCTCAGGTGGCCAAGTGTAGACTACGGTAAAAAGCGGTTTAGCTCAGTCGGGACGAGGAAGAACTTTGCAGGTGTTTCTCATTAATAAACAATGCCATGCTGGTGGATAGTAACATTAAAATAAAACCCAGCGCTAAAAAGAAACAGACTGAAAAGTATTAGCACATCCTATCATAGGGGAAACATACCGCATTGCCACAAGCCCAAATATATCAAACTTCGACTTAAACTATGACTTATTGACTTCAAATTGTTGTGCAACATCATGGGTAAGCTCTGATCATTGTCTTTCAGTTGAAAATGTTTTAGTTCCTCCCTTTATCAAACATCAGTTTGCATGTTCAAACAGACAAAACAAAGGATTTTATTTTATATTTCTTACTACAGTTATTGAACCTCTTCCACTCAGACTTTATTAATGACATAACAGTAGCAACTATAGGATAGAAGTCACTCTCGTGATGCGGTCGTTCAGTTTGTGATCCTCTGGCGGTAGGTAGTATGACTCACGCAGATTAGTGTCAATTCCGTACACTAGTATTAACTAGCATAATGGGTGCTGTTTCCCGGACAGATTAAGCCTAGTCACGACTAAAAGGCAATCTCAATGAAGAATCGACAAGGAAAATTATGTTTTGTACAGGACTAGGCTTGATCTGTGTCCGGTAAACCACCCCAATGAGTTCGGTCATAGTACTACCCATAGAGATATTGAATTATAATGCCATTTCTATAGTACTACTCACCGAATTGTTGCAGGGAGTAGACGGCATCTTGCATGTGAATCCAGAAGCGGAGTTTCCCGAGGGAGATGGTATCATAGGAGATAGTGAGAGGGAGTTCCGTGCTGGTGCTGTTGATCTCCATCAAGTCCTTCACTCTGTTGCTCAGCTCATCCACAAACAGCACTGGAAGGTACACCCTCTTCTTTCCATTTTCAAATCTGGAACACAGTAAAACAATTGCTACTTTTATGTCATTAATGAAGTCTGAGTGGAAGAGGCTCTGACAGCTGTCAGTTCTCTATTTGTTTATGCTTTCCCGGTCCATGTGGAAATCTCCAGGACATTCTTTCCCATCCCCAATTCATGATTATGTATAAGAGGTGGAACCTAAACAAGCATTTCCCCTTGAAGGCAAGGAATTACGTCAAAATGGGGTCGGCTGTGCACTCTGGTGGAAGCCTTTTTAATGAGTCGATTTGTTGTGATTTCAGGCTTCACTGAGAAAGATGCTGATGAAATCAAGGGGATTTTTGTGGAAACCAACATGTACTTCTTAGCCCTCACCTTCTTCATAGCTGCCTTTCATGTAAGAATGTGAAGTCTTACTGTTCCATATAAATTAAGTGATGATCATCTTTTAATAAAGGCTCTGGAACCTCAATTTAGAATTGTTGTATTGTAATACAAAGCATGAGTTGGCACACCCCCAAAAGGTTGGTAGAGGTGCTGACTAATGGAGAGTAAACTGTAGGCTATGAAAATAAATAAAGAGAGTCACACTCTATATACAAGCTCCCAGTAATTGATTGGGTAAACCACCAATGTTTCAGCATCACTGTGCCTTCTTCACCCTGAAGAAGGTGTTGTGTATTGTATCATTAGTTCCAGCTGTCCATTTATGAGTGTATGATGAATTGTATCATAAGTGCGTTCTTACACTCGCAGGTAGCGGTGCACGTCGCTGGGCAGGAAGTCCCTGTCGAAGATAAAGTCCTCTGACACCACATTGAGGGTGAGACGGGAGCGCCAGTGAGACACGGGCCGATCCACTGCAGAGTCACCTCCTTTAGGCTTCCGTTTCTGCTGCTCCGCCTGCCCTGGGCACAATGACCACAGCAGATCAGAGGAAAAGACAAGGGAAAAACTGAACATCACAATCAGCATGACAGTTTTAAAGACGTACTCCACAGAAAATGCATTCCAATGTGAAAGGTATTAAAATGTAACAGACTGATAAAAAAAAGATGCTATAAAAGGGACAATTCAGAACGGTTGATTCCAAGGCAGGACACTGTCTGCGCATACAGACATACCCTAACAATAAAGAGACCTATGAATGCCTTGCTTTGGATCTTGTTGGTTACGTCTCAAATATCACTTTATTCCCTTTATAGTGCACTACTTTTCACCAGAGCCCATAGCAGTGAACTATAAAGGGAATATGGTGCTCTTTAGTGCAGTGTAATAGTAGTCTGACCTGTGGTGCTTCCTCCCCTGAGATCAGGCTGACCTCTGGTGGTTTGGGTATCATGTAGGTGGTGAGCTGGGACACCAGATGCACCTGTCTGGGGTCCTGCCACGGGGACATACCTGCCTGGTGAACAAACACCATGGCATACAGCGTCCCATTCTTACAGGTCTTCTTTGGGAGAGAAACATTCACTATCCTTTAGGAAAAGGGATACATAGGTGAATATGAACTGGGTGGTTCAAGCCCTGAATGCTGATTAGCTGACAGTCGTGGTTTATCACAGGTATGACAAAACAGTTCTTTTTACTGCTCTAATTACGTTGATAACCAGTTCATAATAGCAATAAGGCACCTCTGGGTTTTGTGGTATATGGGCAATATACCAAGGCTAAGGGCTGTATCCAGGCACTCCGCGTTGCGTCGTGGGTAAGAACATCCCTTAGCCGTGGTATACTGGCCGTATACCACAAACCCCCTTGTGCCTTATTGTGTAAATATAGCAGGGAGAGGTCAATCTTTGCAGGTTGAAGTAGTCTCTATAGCAGTTTGTTCAATGTTAATCAGTTACTATGAATGTGGGCAGATATCTGCACTCGTTTTGGTAACAGATGACTTGCTAATATGAAGTCCTAGTCATCCTGCAAATACCCAGAGATCACTGACTGTGTCTACCACAAAGTTTTCATAGGTGATCATCGTGCTTATTACAACTGACTGACTGATAGATACCACCATATCCTGTCACCGTAAGACATGTTGCACCTTTCAAACTTGGTCTCAACATCAAAGTCCTCCTCCTTGTGAATGAGGGTGTGTCCCCCATCAGCATTGGGTCGCAAGGCTGTGTAGATACTCAGCTGGGAATGGAGAATAAAGAACACAGCAAATGTTTCCACACCCAAAACAACTGTCTGACTGGCAAGTTTTCATTCCATCTAGCTAGCTTGCAATGATGCATACCAACCTGCAATCTTGGTTTTCCTGCCAAATATGGGTTGATGCAGTTTTCGAATTTGGGGTTCTCACAAGGTTTGGTGTAAACGATGCCATACATCACCCAGCAAGTGTGCAAAACATACACAACGAACACCCCGACTATCAGCGTCGTGAAAGAGGTCTTCTGAAACATGCTCCTGACTCCCGTCTAGTCATTCAAATACCAAATGTGCCAGGCAGATACCGTAGCAACGCTATCCTCTTCTGAAACCGAGTCAAGGACAGATGTGAAACTCAGAGAGAATTTAGCTGAGGCAGATTAACATCGGTTGATGAATTGCTCACTGTAACGTTAGTGTAGTTTATGGACTGGTCAATGTGGTCACAGGTGTCGGCTGGTGCTAGGCTAACCATGGCTAGATATCGTTGACCACACTATACGTCTCCTCATGTCTTTAACCTATCAAATGTAAAGTCTATTAGTCCATATTTTGTGCATTATAAAATCCCCGAATTCTGCTCGTCACTTTGCATCTCGAAATTGCAATATCACGGCTATTTTAAAGAAGCATGGATGTGTCAGCTAACTACTTCCTTGATTTATTTCCTGGTTACAATAGTCAGGAAAGTATCAAACTGCGGCTGCGCAAATCCAACAATCTGCATACCAGCTGAAAATATCTTGGCCACTAGATGTCATCCATGCTCCGTGCAGTGCTCTCTTGATTATAATGTCGGTTTTTACAAGTCACCTTTACACTGTCAGTGCCAGGTCTACATCAACAATAGAAGCATTATTATTTTAATTTCCAACCTCTGCACTTGAATAAATACAATATATGTAGCTATTAGCAGTGTCCGACACCTGTCATTTCTGGATCGTTTCGTTCCTGAACCCATTTGCCAGGATCCGGTACCTCTCGTGGCTTGAAAAATACTTTTTCTGTTTGCAATGTAAAATTAAAATAAAAGCAATCAGTTAGGCTAATTCAAGTTGACTCCTCTGTAATTCTCTTGGCTGTCGCCAAAAATTGTTATGTGAAAACGTGCCTGATAACTGATTCGTGTTTGGTCGGCCCGGGTTTATGATTTGCACAACATTGTAGCCTATATAGACCAACGCGTCGCCATTGCTGTGGTGAGAGAGAGAAGCGCGCCTGTATCTCTCACAGAACTAGAATGAGATTCACTTTCTATGATCTCTCTCCCTCTCTCCCTCTCTACGCTGATAGATATGAGCATGCAACTCTCATCTCTCCAGCGTTACACTTCATCATTTATTTCCTTAAAGAATCATGGCTGCGCGAAGCAGCACGCCTGATAAATTGAAATACATTTTCCAAAGTCATTGAATTACTGCTGTCTGTTCAGAAATAAATGAAACAAATCCGAATAATACACCAAGAGTAGGCCTATAATTGTGCCACAGATGATCAATAGTTTATTTTAAAAACTTGCCTAGCTGTGGATTGTGTGTAGCTCAATCACGAGCCATGTCTACAGTCGGGAACAGGGTGAAAGCACACACAGCATGCAGCCAAAACAGGCCTTTCGCAATATTTCAAATACAATCACGGGAAAATACAGGTTGGAAAGAAAATGCATCCTGCTGAAAAGAGAAGACTAGTCTGTCTGTAGACGACAAAGTTATCAACTTCCAAATAGGTCTATTGAGGGAACAGCATTGTTTTAACAAGTAAAACAAGAGATGCTCTCATTTGGCATGAGAGCATCCCGGTGAGTGAGCCGAGCATCATTGGGTGAGTCAGTGAAACTGGAAAGCTTTTTTAGGACTGTAATTTCCTCCTTATATTGTACAATATGTGTGTCTCCACACACCTAGGTCTAGGCAATTGATGGATTGAAGACATTATCGTTTTTATTGATCTCAGATTCTCAGTTTGTCAACGTCAAAGTAGCCTGTCATTTTGATCTTTTGTGAGGTATTAAGAAATATTCTGCTAGTCTCCAGTCATCTAAAATTATGTAGAATTGCATGAAATGGGTTTATAAAGTCCAAAGCTTTCCTGAACCCTAGGCTACAATATTTTTTCTCCCATGTGTGCAACTTATGCAAGCGCCTCTACTCTACTGATCTATGCCAGAATGCTAAAGCATGATAATGCATGCAATGCTATATTATAAAGGAGTTTTTTTTCTTCATGTGTTCCAGTATCTTTACCCATGGTCTCCCCTCTCTCGGGCTCACTTTTTGTTCCTGCACCTCCAAATTTACAAATTAAGCACGGGCTATTAGGTCTACTATTAAAGGCATAGCCTATTTGTAGTACATACAGTTGAAGTCGGAAGTTTACATAGACTTAGGTTGGAGTCATTTAAACTTGTTTTTCAACCACTCCACAAATTTCTTGTTGGTTAGGACATCTACTTTGTGCATGACACAAGTAATTTTTTCAACATTTGTTCCCAGACAGATTATTTCACTTATAATTCACTGTATCACAATTCCAGTGGGTCAGAAGTTTACATACACTAAATTGACTGTGCCTTTAAACAGCTTGGAAAATTCCAGAAAATTATGTCATGGCTTTAGAAGCTTCTGATAGGCTAATTGACATAATTTGAGTCAATTGGAGGTGTACCTGTGGATGTATTTCAAGGCCTACCTTCAAATTCAGTGCCTCTTTGCTTGAAATCATGGGAAAATCTAAAGAAATCAGTCAAGACCTCAGAAAAAAATTGTAGACCTCCATGAGTCTGGTTCATCCTTGGGACCAATTTCCAAACGCCTGAAGGTACCACGTGCATCTGTACAAACAATAGTACGCAAGTATGAACACCATGGGACCACGCAGCTGTCATACCGCTCAGGAAGGAGACGCGTTCTGTCTCATAGAGATGAACGTACTTTGGTGTGAAAAGTGCAAATCAATCCCAGAACAACAGCAAAGGACCTTGTGAAGATGCTGGAGGAAACAGGTACAAAAGTATCTATATCCACAGCAAAGCGAGTCCTATATCGACATAACCTGAAAGGCCGCTCAGCAAGGAAGAAGCCACTGCTCCAAAACCGCCGTAAAAAAGCCAGACCACGGTTTGCAATTGCACATGGGGACAAAGATTGTACTTTTTGGAGAAATGTCCTCTGGTCTGATGAAACAAAAATAGAACTGTTTTGCCATAATGACCATCATTATGTTTGGAGGAAAAGGGGGGGGCCTTGCAAGCCGAAGAACACCATCCCAATCATGAAGCACGGGGGTGGCAGCATCATGTTGTGGGGGTGCTTTGCAGGAGGGACTGGTGCACTTCACCAAATAAAGGGCATCATGAGGCAGGAAAATTATGTGGATATATTGAAGCAACATCTCAAGACATCAGTCAGGAAGTTAAAGCTTGGTCGCAAATGGGTCTTCCAAATGGACAATGACCCCAAGCATACTTCCAAAGTTGTGGCAAAATGGCTTAAGGACAACAAAGTCAAGGTATTGGAGTGGCCATCATGAAGCCCTGACCTCAATCCTATAGAAAATTTGTGGGCAGAACTGAAAAAGCGTGTGCGAGCAAGGAGGCCTACAAACCTGACTCAGTTACATCAGCTCTGTCAGGAGGAATGGGCCAAAATTCACCCAACTTATTGTGGGAAGCTTGTGGAAGGCTACCCGAAACGTGTGACCCAAGTTAAACACTTTAAAGGGAATTCCTCCTAAATACTAATTAAGTGTATTTAAACTTTAGACCCATGGGAATGAGAAGAAAGAAATAAAAGCTGAAATAAATCATTCTCTCTACTATTATTCTGACATTTCACATTCTTAAAATAAAGTTGTGATCCTTACTGATTTAAGACAGGACATTTTTACTAGGATTAAATGTCAGGAATTGTGAAAAACTGAGTTTAAATGTATTTGGCTAAGGTGTATGTAAACTTCCGACTTCAACTGTATATAGGTGTTGCTCCCAATTTGTCTCACGCCGTTTGTGCAAAGTTGCTCAGTCATTAGACTTACTTAGACCAAGACGTGCCAGTGAGGGAGAAATGCAACTTCTATAGATTTGCTTAATCCCCTGAGAAGACATTGAACAACTACCCAAAACTTTTTGTAGCCTTGCTTAGGGCAGTCTTAGAAAGATGGTGCTTAGAAAGAAACTGTTATGAAAAGAGAGGCGTGGTGAATGGTCAGTTTTAGTCACTTGTCTGGCCTCGAGATCAAACTACCCAGACTTACTCTTTCATCTCCTGTCAGCATCTCTGACCTTCTAGAACGTCCATGGTTATTCTCCTGTCAGCGTCACTGACCTTCTAGAATGTCCATGGTCATTCTCCAGTGAGCATCACTGACCTTCTAGAACGTCCATGGTCATTCTCTTGTCTGCATCACTGACCTTCTAGAACGTCCATGGTCATTCTCAGACAATCCATCAGTTCTATCATCAGAGAGCAATAGGACAAGGGTGGAAACAAGTTCTTCACCCAAAGGTTTGGTTACTAGCTAATACACTGCTATTATCCTTAAACATACAGGTTGTATGGTGTATTATTGTTTGTATTTGTGTCTGTATGCGTCTGCAAGCACGTCTGTTTTTGCTTGTTTATGTTCAAGCAGCACGGCAGTTTCAGAGAGAAATGGGCACAGAGAAAAGATGGAGGAGGAGAGAAAGAGAGAGTTGTGATGATAAGTGAGGACAGAAAAAGTAGAGCAGGGAGGGAATGAAGACCACATTGTGCCCCCTTTATTGATTTTCTGCTTAAAACACTCATTTGGAGGCCAACAGCAGAAGCAGGAGGGTTCTTCCTGAATGAACAAACACCCTCGGTAGGGAATGTACTGCCTTCTTAAAGCCGCTCGCCCTGAGAGGAAAACTAACGACGAGGAGCAAATCCAATAAGCAGCAGCTAAATGACATACTGTCTTTATTTGCCAGAAGCTCCTCCTATGAGAAATCTGTTGGTCCTTTTTCATTATAAAGTATTTACCGGACAACAAATGATTGCTGACAGTAAGTAGGCCTACACATAATCAGGGACAGATATGGATGAAAGGTTGGATCTTTACCACACTGTGCGCAAATACAGTAAAGTGCTTACATACATGATTCAGACATTTATGGTCAGGGTTTGAACTACTTCAGTGACAGCTAGATATACATAATGTACAGTACATTACAGTTGTATTGCACTCAGAAAATAAATATTGGCACATCCCACATACTGAATTGCATGTAATGAACTGCAAATATGTGGCAACAGGTCATGAAAACAATTCATTATAAAAAAGACAAATAAATATTGAGTTACCACAGACACACATCTAACCCTAACCCTAGCTTCATGTCCACACCCCGGCTCAACCCTAGCATCTCTAGTGATAACCCTAACCCTTAGGTTTAATCCTGGCTCAACCCTAATCTAACCCCCCCATATAGTGCTACCCCCCCCCTGAATTCCCAATGTAACCCCTTTATCTATCTGCCTCTCCATAGGGACCACTTCCCTTCATACCTCCCTCCATTCTCTGCCATAAACATTGGACCTGATTGGCATTCTTCCGTTGTCCGTTGCTCTTAAGCTTTTAATGACATCAGTACCTCCTCTCTGAGTATTTAACATTAATCAGAAGGTGATTGGCTTTAATGTATGGGGTCATCCATTTCCATCAGATTACCTTTAGGGTGTGGTGAGGGGACTTGTGGAGCAAATAGAATTGGGAAGCATATGAATTTCCATTACTATTCACTGACAACTGAATTACTTTACTTTTAATTGGAAAAGATCATAACTCTCACATGAGGAAGGTAGTGCAGAGGAGTCTGGCAAACATTCGTTATCATATGGCGCCCACAGCGTCTGACCAGAATGAGACATTCATCAAATCCCTGACACAGGAGACACTTGGGCTCCACAATGCGGAAAGTAAAGTGACCTTGACTGAGGAGAAACAATGGAGGGAATCTTCACAGCACCAGACTACTCATCTTCTCTTTTCTTTCTCACTCTTCGTTGAACTCCCTCTTACCTACAAAGCGCACTGTCGTTTAGATTGCCCTTTTTCTTTACGGCTGCCTGGTTCTCGTCCTGTCAGCCAAAGTATGCTTTTATTTTCCCCAGGTCTGCCTCTCTCTCTCTCTCTCTCTCTCTCTCTCTCTCCTCTTTCAAATCTTGCTGTCGTCACGGCTGAAGTTCAAACGAATGTTTCCATCCAGCTGGTTAGAATCTCATCAAGGAGAGAGTTTCTCCATCCGGTTGGTGAGAATCTCATCAAGCCCAGACAGTGTCCTCATCCGGCTGGTTAGAATCTCATCAAGGTCAGACAGTGTCTCCATCCGGCTGGTTAGAATTTCATCAAGCCCAGACAGTGTCCTCATCCGGCTGGCTAGAATCTCATCAAGCCCAGACAGTGTCCTCATCCGGCTGGCTAGAATCTCATCAAGGCCAGACAGTGTCTCCATCCGGCTGGTTAGAATCTCATCAAGGCCAGACAGTGTCTCCATCCGGCTGGTGAGAATCTCATCAAGGCCAGCCAGTTTCTCCATCCGGCTGGTGAGAATCTCATCAAGGCCAGACAGTTTCTCCATCCGGCTGGTGAGAATCTCATCAAGGCCATTGTCAAGTTGTGTATGGTTCACACTGCAGCTCTTTGCCCAAACTTGAAAAAGGCCTTTAAGGACTGAAGGACGCAAGGGACAACTCAATTTTCTTCTGACTTCTTTTATTTATTTATTTAGTCAGTTAGTTAGTTAATTAGTTAATTAGTTAGTTAGTTTTTTAGATAACCGGTTGAGTCTCCAAAATCCTAAATGAGCTGAATGTGTATGAATGAGAGTCTCCTCTTCCATGAATGACTTCCAGTGAAATGCTTTATCACCAAACATTTCACCACCTGCTATCACAAAGGTGCACCAGTATATATGTTCCCCAGGGAAACACAAGCTAATGATGGGTTCCACAATGCATACACTCTTTCGCCCCCTGCTGGTGTTTTATCTTTGAAATCAGTTCAAAATGTGAATGCCTTGAATATGAATACCTGTCTTTTTGACGCAACACCCATACAGTGTCCTCATCTGGCTGGTGAGAATCTCATCAAGCCCAGACAGTGTCCTCATCTGGCTGGTGAGAATCTCATCAAGCCCATACATACAGTGTCCTCATCTGGCTGGTGAGAATCTCATCAAGCCCATACAGTGTCCTCATCTGGCTGGTTAGAATCTCATCAAGCCCAGACAGTGTTTCCATCTGGCTGGTGAGAATCTCATCAAGCCCATACAGTGTCCTCATCCGGCTGGTTAGAATCTCATCAAGGCCAGAGCACCGGTCACATGCCGAAGCAGAGAGAAACAATGGAGTCATGTGCAGCTGCTTTTCTTGTGTAGCCATGGGTGGATATGAAATCTGTATTTTAAGCAAGGGAAACATTTACAGAACAGCATGGCTGGAGATACATACAGTGAAAACGGATGTCTGGTTTGGAAGTGAAACTTTGTCTGGCTTGAGGAAAAGAATGATGGGGTTCTTAAAACCTCTTGGCGTTCCCCTAGGACAGGGGGCGCTAAAGCGATTTTTGAAAAAAATTCGTGCCCATTTTAAACGGCCTCCTACTCAAACTCAGAAGCTAGAATATGCATATAATTAATACTTGTGGATAGAAAACACCCTAAAGTTTCTAAAACTGTTTGAATGGTGTCTGTGAGTATAACAGAACTCATATGGCAGTCAAAACCCCGAGACAGATCGAAACAGGAAGTGGAATTCTGAATTGCGAAGTCAACTTCATCACGTTGCCTATTAATCACACCGTGAGCTATGGTTCATTGAGCACTTCCTATTGCTTCCACTAGATGTCCCCAGTCTTTACAAAGTGGTTTGAGTCTCCTACAGTTAAAACTGAATGAATGAGACGCTGTGGAACGTGGTCACACGGAGAGGGCCATCACCATTATGACGCCAACGCCCCTGGTTACCCTCCCCTTTCGAAACGTTTTGAAACACAATGCAATCGTCCCCCTCGAATCTTATTGGCTCTCTTGTTGAAAAACGCCCTGAAGATTTATGTTATACAACGTTTGACATGTTTGAACAAACCTAAATGGGAAAAAAATGCATTTTCTCGAAATGGCTGTCCCGTGGCCGACGGAAGTTTTGGAGCAGCCTTCAGATGCGCTAACAAGAACAAGCTCTTGGAACATAAAGGAGATGTTTTTTCGAACGAAAATACATTTGTTGTGGACCTGGGATTCCTGGAAGTGCTTTCTGATGAAGACAACCAAAGGTAAGGGATTATTGACAATAGTATACAAGACTAGATGTGATATGCGATTGTTCCAAGATGGCGCTGACCTGTAACGTTAGCCTATTTTTCAGAGTATCGCATCCCCTTTCATCGCAAAGTATGATTACCCAGTAAAGTTAATTTTAAATCTGGCATTACAGGTGCTTTCAAGAGATATTCATCTATAAATCTTAGAATGACAATATTACATTTTTAAAATGTTTTCGAATAGTAATTTAGTAAATTGTAGCTCTGTTTCATCGGATGCATTTGAGGGAAAATAGTTAGTCAACGTTACGCACCGATGTAAAATGCTGTTTTTATATATAAATATGAACTTTATCGAACAAAAGAATGCATGTATTGTGTAACATGATGTCCTAGGTGTGTCATCTGATGAAGATTGTCAAAGGTTAGTGCTGCATTTAGCTGTTTTTTGGTTATTTGTGATGCATGTGGTTGGTCGGAAAATGGCTATGTGGCTACTTTTACGATATACTCCTCTAACATAATCTAATGTTTTGCTTTTGCTGTAAAGCCTTTTTGAAATCGGACAACGTGGTTCGATTCAGGAGAGGTGTATCTATAAAACGATATAATTAGTATTTTGTATTTTTTTTGTATTATTAAATTTTGTTATGCTAATGGCGATATGATTTTTCGCTGGATGTCCGTCCCGAGGCCGCACAGGGGTTAAAACAAGAGACTGTTGGCAAGACGTGGTCGGGTTCAGACATAGAAGTCTTTGCCATTCATCTCAGTTGTAGTCCTAGGAGAAAAACATGATCTCAGTTGTAGTCCTAGGAGAAAAAACATGATCTCAGTTGTAGTCCTAGGAGAAAATTCACTATCTCAGTTGTAGTCCAAGGAGAAAAAACATAATCTCAGTTATAGTCTTGATGGCGCCGGAAGAGATGGCTGCCATTTTACGGGTTCCTAACCAATTGTGCTATTGTGTTTTTTTGCGTTATTTGTAACTTATTTTGTACATAATGTTTCTGCCGTCTCTTATGACCGAAAAGAGCTTCTGGATATCAGGACAGCGATTACTCACCTTGTACTGGACAAAGATTTTTTCTTTAACGAGTCGGTTGTGAAGGATTTACTTCAGACACCTGACAAGGCCAACATCCCTGTCATTCGCATGAGAAAGAGATGGAGATATCGGGGACGTAGATCGGGGTGTCTTGTAAGGATCTGACGGCGAGTGGGTAATCTGCCTCTACCATCAGTCCTTTTAGCCAACGTGCATTCATTTGATAATAAAATGAATGAGCTCTGATCATAACTATCCAACCAACGGGACATTAAAAACTGTAATATCTTATGTTTCACCGAGTCGTGGTTGAACAACGACACGAGTAACATACAGCTGGCTGGGTTTTCGGTCCATCGGCAAGATCTATTTGTCTATTTGTAAATAACAGCTGGTCCATGAAATCTAATATTAAGCAAGTCTCAAGGTTTTGCTCGCCTGAGGTAGAGTATCTCATGATAAGCTGTAGACCACGCTATTTATCAAGAGAGTTATTATCTATATCTTTCGTAGCTGTCTATTTACCACCACAAACTGAGATTGACCAACTGGCAATTGTCTTCACTGACATTTTCAACCTATCCCTGACCGAGTCTGTAATATCAACATGTTTCAAGCAGACCACCATAGTCCCTGTGCCCAAGAACACCAAGGTAGCCTGTCTAAATGACTACTGACCAGTAGCACTCACATCTGCAGCCATGAAGTGCTTTGAAAGGCTGGTCATGGCTTACATCAACACCATTATCCCAGAAACCCTAGACCCACTCCAATTTGCATACCACCCCAACAGATCCACAGATGATGCAGTCTGTATTGTACTCTACACTGCCCTTTCCCACCTGGACAAAAGGAACACCTACGTGAGAATGCTATTTATTGACTACAGCTCATCCTTCAACACCATAGTGCCCTCAAAGCACTATGGGACCCTGGGACTAAACACCTCCCTCTGCAACTGGATCCTGGACTTCCTGACGGGCCGCCCCCAGGTGGTAAGGGTAGGTAACAACACATCTGCCACGATGATCCTCAACATGGGGGCAACTCAGGGTGCATGCTCAGTCCCCTCCTGTACTCTCTGTTCACCCATGACTGCATCCAAGCAAGACTCCAACACCATCATTAAGTTTGCTGATGACACAACAGTGGTAGGGCGGATCACCAACAACGATTAGACAGAGACCTGACAATGTGGTGCCAGGATAACAACCTCTCCCACGTTATCAAGACAAAGGAGATGATTGTGGACTACAGGAAAAGGAGGACCAAGCATGCCCCCATTCTCATCGACGGAGCTGTAGTGGAGCAGGTTGAGAGCTTCAAGTTCTTTGGTGTCCACATCACCAACAAACTAACATGGTCCAAACACACCAAGACAGTCATAAAGAGGACACGACAATGCCTATTCCCCCTCAGGAGAATGAAAAGATTTGGCACGGGTCCTCAGATCCTCAAAAAGTTCTATAGCTGCACCATCGAGAGCATCCTGCCTGGTTGCATCACCACCTGCTATGGCAACTGCTTGTCCTCCAACCGCAAGGCACTACAAAGGGTAATGCGTACGACCCAGTACATTACTGGGGCCAAGCTTCCTGCCATCCAGGACCTCTATACCAGGCGGTGTCAAAAAATGACAAAGACTCCAGCCACCCTAGTCATAGACTGTTCTCTTTGCTACCGCAGGGCAAGCGGTACTGGAGCGCCAAGTCTAGGTCCAAGAGGCTTCTTAACAGCTTCTACCCCCAAGCCATAAGACTCCTTAACAGCTAATCAAATGGCTACCCGGACTATTTGCATTGTACCTCCCCCACCCCCATTTGTATGCTGCTGCTACTCTGTTTATTATCCATGTATAGTCACTTTACCTCTACCTACATGTACATATTACTTCAATTACCTTGACTAACCGGTGCCCACGCAGATTGACTCTGTACCGGTACCCTCTGTATATAGCCTCGCTATTGTTCTTTTATTTTTCCTACTTAATTATTGGTTATTTTTCAATTTTTTTATTTTCTTAATTTTTTACTTCAGTTTATTTTAGTAAGTACATTCTTAACACTTTTTTTCTTAGAACTGCGTTGTTGGTTACATTTCACTGTCAGGTCTGCTGTATTCAGCGCATGTGACAAATACAATTTTATTTAGTCCTAGGAGAAAAACCATCATCTCAGTTGAAATCTAGGAGAAAAACCATAAACTCAGTTGTTCAAGACAAATGAAATCTCTAAGGATAAAAGGATCATAACAGATAACAACATTGAGAATATCAATCCTACATGTAGTAACTCCTGTCTAAATTCTTGTCTTGTCATCAGAAGGTGTCTCACAACAGGTTGTCTACTTACTTATTTTCACTGGTGTTTGTGTACATGTTTGCTCAGCTAGCTAGCTATCCATCCTTTGTTCCATTTCATCAGACTGGACACCAGTGGAGGCTGCAGCGGGGAGAAGGGCTCATAATAATGGCTGGAATGAAGTAAATGCAATGTTATCAACAACATGGTTTTCATGGGTTTGATACCATTCCATTCTACTCCATTACATCCATTCTACTCCATTCCAACCATTATTATGAGCCATTCTCCCCTGAGCAGTCTCCACTGCTGAACACCCACCCTCCATGGCTACCGTTCTACCTACTTTTCTTCTCATTACTATCACCTCTGATATTTCTGTTGGGTTACCGTTTCCGTTTCTCTCGAGCGCACCGTGCCTGCATTTCTCTCTCGAGCGCTCCTGTCTCGCTCTCTCGGGTGCCTCTCTCTCTCTCTCTCTCTCTCTCTCTCTCTCTTTCTCTCTTTCTCCCTCTCTCTCTCCTTTTCTCCTTCCTTCCCTCCAATGGCCATGCCTTCGTAGGAAGCATTTGATTTAAAATGTTTCTTCTTCTATCCAGGCACCACTATAAAGCCTTTGGGTATCAGGGTGGAGTTCACGGTGGCAAAACAAGATGATCACTTCTGTGTTTGATCTTGGGAGTCGGCATGGCAGGGTGTCCAAATAGAGAGAAATCTATTGCCCTTGTGTCTCAGACGAAAAGCTTGGAGCTGTCCAGCGCTGAGGCATGCTACCATGGAGATAAAAGGGTCGAAAGGAACTCATCTCACACTAAGACCTCTGGAAAATGTTTGTGCATGAGATCCTTTACTCCTCGACTTGGAAATCTGAAACGTCTGCAATTAGATTGAAACTTCAACACTTCTAATCTAGCCCATTGATTGTTTCAACATTCAACTATTGTTTCAACATTTCTACTTCCTTTTGAACACAGACATTGGGCTTATGACTCAAATGGCACCCTATTCCCAAAGGGAACACTATTCCCAAATGTCAACCTATTCCCAAATGGCACCCTATTCCCAAAGGGAACACTATTCCCAAAGGGAACACTATTCCCAAATGGCAACCTATTTCTAAAGGGAACACTATTCCCAAATGGCACACTATTCCCAAATGGCACTCTATTCCCAAATGGCACCCTATTCCCAAATGGCACTCTATTCCCAAATGGCACTCTATTCCCAAATGGCATCCTATTCCCACCCACACCTACTCATTCAAGGGTTTTTCTTTATTTGTACTATTTTCTACATTGTATAATAGTGAAGACATCAACACTATGAAATAACACATATGGAATTATGTAATAACCAAAAAAGTGTTAAACAAATCAAAATATATTTTACATTTGAGATTCTTCAAAGTAATCACACGTTGCTTTGATGACAGCTTTTATACAATGTAGAAAATAGTAAAAATAAAGAAAAACACTTGAATGAGTAGGTGTGTCCAAACTTTTGACTGCTACTGTATATATATATTTTTTCTATGTATGTGTTGGGCTTTATAGATTGTTTATTGTTATGTGTTATGGTTTAGCTAAAATGATTCTTTACAGAGTCAAGTATATTGTCCAGGCCTCAATTGTTACTTGACTAGCACCATTCATTCTCTCTGTTGATAGTTCTGATGTTAGAGCTTGTAATAGTAACAACTGTATCTACTGTATCTACTGTATCCACTGTATCTACTGTATCTACTGTATCTACTGGATCCACTGGATCTACTGTATCTACTGTATCCACTGTATCTACTGTATCTACTGGATCCACTGTATCTACTGTATCTACTGTATCCACTGGATCTACTGGATTAACTGTATCCACTGTATCTACTGTATCCACTGGATCCACTGGATCTACTGTATCCACTGGATCTACTGGATCTACTGGATCCACTGTATGTACTGTATCCACTGTATCCACTGTACCCACTGTATCTACTGGATCTACTGTATTTACTGTATCCACTGTATACACTGTATCCACTGGATCCACTGGATCTACTGTATCTACTGTATCCACTGTATCCACTGTATCTACTGTATCCACTGTATCCACTATATCCACTGTATTCACTGTATCCACTGTATCTGCTGTATCTACAGTATCTACTGTATCTGCTGTATCCATTGGATCTACTGTATCCACTGTATCTACTGTATCCACTGTATCCATTGTATCTACTGTATCCAATGTATCTACTGTATCTAGTGGAATCACTGTATCTACTGTATCCACTGTATCTACTGAATCTACTGTATCCAATGTATCAACTGTATACTCTGTATCTACTTATCCACTGTATCTATTGGATCCACTGTATCTCCTTGGAGTCACTGGATCCACTGTATGTACTGTATCCACTGTATCCACTGTATCCACTGTATCAACTGTATCTACTGTATCCACTGTATCCACTGTATTCACTGTATCCATTGTATCTACTGTATCCAATGTATCCACTGGATCCACTGTATCCACTGTATCTACTGTATCCACTGGATCTACTGTATCTACTGTATCCACTGTATCTACTTGATAAAGGAATTTATATGTTTAAAGTAATGACTAAAGAATTTCACCCTGAAACGTATAAGACTATAATCCAATAATGTATGTGTGAGACAAGTTAAGGGTGAGAAATGGATGGTTGAGAAAACAAAGGACAATTGAACTACATATGACCTGGTTGTAACTCTGAAAACTGATAACAGGAAAGAGGGCCCTTCCAAGGCCTCTCTAATCTAGGGAGGAGAGGAATGACGAGAAACTGCCAAGGCTGGTAGAAAAGTGATAAAACTGTGTGTGTGTGTTTG
Organism: Salmo salar; assembly: GCF_965601325.2. Classification (NCBI taxonomy): domain Eukaryota; kingdom Metazoa; phylum Chordata; class Actinopteri; order Salmoniformes; family Salmonidae; genus Salmo; species Salmo salar. The sequence goes on from NC_138317.1 coordinate 36,755,244, forward strand.
TGCGCGCGCGCATGCGTAGGTGGGGGTGAGAGTTATAAAATGACTGTGTATGCATTTTTGACTTGAGAACGTTCTCTGAATAAAGAACTAACCTATTGCAGACTGGGGGCTTTGTCTAATTCTTCATTAACCTGTCTGGGCTAGGGGGCAGTATCTTCACGGCCGGATGAAAAACGTACCCAATTTAAACAGGTTACTACTCTGGCCCAGAAACTAGAATATGCATATTATTAGTAGATTTGGATAGAAAACTCTCTGAAGTTTCTAAAACTGTTTGAATGGTGTCTGTGAGTATAACAGAACCCATATGGCAGGCTAAAACCTGAGAAAAATCCAAGCAGGAAGTGGAAAGTCTGAGAATTGTAGTTCTTCTTTTGTTTCTCTATCGAAACTACAGTGTCTGTGGGGTGACGTTGCACTTCCTAAGGCTTCCATTGGCTGTCAACAGCCTTCAGAAAGTGGTTTGAGCATTCTCCTGTCACTGGGCAGATAATAGGAGCTCAGTTTCTGAGTGGACTGCCTGGCAACAAAGGGATTGGATATGCGCGGTCACGCGAGCTCGCCGTTCCTTCTTTTCTTCTTGAATGAATATGCTATTGTCTGGTTGGAATATTATCACAATTTTACGTTAAAAATACCATAAACATTGATTTTAAACAGCGTTTGACATGCTTCTAAGTACGGTAATGGAACATTTTGACTTTTCATCTCTGGTTCTGTGCTCGCGCGTTATGCCTTTGGATAAGTGATCTGTACGCACGAACAAAACGGAGGTATTTGTACATAAATATGGATTATTTCAAACAAAAACAACATTTCTTGTGGAAGTAGCAGTCCTGGGAGTGCATTCTGATGAAGATCAGCAAAGGTAAGAGAATATTTCTAATACTAATTCTGAGTTTAGGTTGCCCCGAACTTGGCGGGTGTCTGTATAGCTCGCCATGATGGCTGAGCTATGTACTCAGAATATTGAAAAATGTGCTTTCTCCGTAAAGCTATTTTAAAATCTGACAGAGCGGTTGCATCCAGGAGTAGTCTATCTATAATTCTTTAAATAATTGTTATATATTTTGTCAACGTTTATGATGAGTATTTTTGTAAATTGATGTGCACATTCACCGGTGGTTTTGGTGGGAATACATTTTCTGAACATCACGCGTCAATGTAAAATGCTGTTTTTGGATATAAATATGAACTTTATTGAACAAAACATACATGTATTGTGTAACATAATGTCCTAGGAGTGTCATCTGATGAAGATCGTCAAAGGTTAGTGCTTCATTTAGCTGTGTTTTGGGTTTTATTGACACATGTCCTTGCTTGGAAAATGGCTGTGTGATTATTTTTGTCTATGTACTCTCCTAACATAATCTAATGTTTTGCTTTCGCTGTAAAGCCTTTTTGAAATCGGACAATGTGGTTACATCAAGGAGAAGTGTATCTTTAAAATGGTGTAAAATAGTTGTATGTTTGAGAAAGTTGAATTATGACATTTTGTTGTTTTTGAATTTGCCGCCCTGATATTTCACTGGCTGTGTCCCGCAGTCCATAGAAGTTAACCAGGGTCTTACAAACTTCTGGGAATTGGTCAAAGCTATAGTGATAGTTGAGTTCAACCATTGGGATAAAAATGCTCAGAACACTACTGTATCTACTGGCGGTTTCGGAGTAACTGCCTTCTAAGAGACATATTTTTTTGCAGCAGTGCTGGCTACCAGTAATAATTGTCTCTGATTGATGGAGAGATTCAAGGAGCTGTCATCGTTAAGTAACATAGCAGATGCAACGCATTGAATATTTACATTGATGCACTTCGAAACAAAGTTTGTAACTTGTCCCTGAACAGCTTCCATCCCCAAGCCATAACACTGCTAAATAAATAGCTAACAAAATGGCTACACAGCCTATCTGAGTTGACCCTTGTTTTATTAATATTTTCTGTGCTGTCTTTATGAACACTCACAGGACTCTATACACGCGTGCACACACACACACACTTAATTTGCTCACACACATATAACATACAATCATCATACACTTTGTTAGAACTCTGTTTTTCATATATCCTGATGCCTAGTTACCTTACCTCTGTACATACAGTTGAAGTCGGAAGTTTACATACACTTAGGTTGGAGTCATTAAAACTCGTTTTTCAACCACTCCACAAATTTCTTGTTAACAAACTATAGTTTTGGCAAGTCAGTGAGGACATCTACTTTGTGCATGACACAAGTCATTTTTCCAACAATTGTTTACAGACAGATTATTTCACTTATAATTCACTGTATCACAATTCCAGTGGGTCAGAAGTTTACATACACTAAATTGACTGTGCCTTTAAACAGCTTGGAAAATTCCAGAAAATTATGTAATGGCTTTAGAAGCTTCTGATGGGCTAATTGACATTAATTGAGTTAATTGGAGGTGTACCTGTGGATATATTTCAAGGCCTACCTTCAAATTCAGTGCCTCCTTGCTCGACATTATCGGAAAAATCTAAACAAATCAGCCAAGACCCCAGATTTTTTTTTTTTTAGATCTCCACAAGTCTGGTTCATCATTGGGAGCAATTTCCAAACGCCTGAAGGTACCATGTTCATCTGTACAAACAATAGTACGCAAGTATAAACACCATGGGACCACGCAGCTGTCATACCGCTCAGGAATGAGACGCGTTCTGTCTCCTAGAGATGAACGTACTTTGGTGCGAAAAGTGCAAAACAATCCCAGAACAACAGCAAAGGACCTTGTGAAGATGCTGGAGGAAACAGGTACAAAGTATCTATATCCACAGTAAAACGAGTCCTATATCGACATAACCTGAAAGGTCGCTCAGCAAGGAAGAAGCCACTGCTTCAAACCTGCCATAAAATGCCAGACTACGGTTTGCAACTGCACATGGGGACAGAGAATGTTACATTTGGAGAACTGTCCTCTGGTTTGATGTAACAAAAATAGACCTGTTTGGCCATAATGACCATTGTTATGTTTGGAGGAAAAAGGGGGAGGCTTGCAAGCCGGAGAACACCATCCCAACTGTGAAGCACGGGGGTGGCAGCATCTTGTTGCAGGGGTGCTTTGCTGCAGGAGGGACTGGTGCACTTCACAAAATAGATGGCATCATGAGGCAGGAAAATGATGTGAATATATTGAAGCAACATCTCAAGACATCAGTCAGGAAGTTAAAGGTTGGTCTCAAATGGGTCTTCCAAATGGACAATGACCCCAAGCATACTTCCAAAGTTGTGGCAAAATGGCTTAAGGACAACAAAGTCAAGGTATAGGAGTGGCCATCACAAAGCTCTGACCTCAATCCCGTAGAAAATTTGTGGGCAGAACTGAAAAAGCGTGTGCGAGCAAGGAGGCCTACAAACCTGAGGTCTACACCAGCTCTGTCAGGAGGAATGGGCCAAAATTCACTTAACTTATTGTGGGAAGCTTGTGGAAGGCTACCCGAAAAGCTTGACCCAAGTTAAACAATTTAAAGGCAGTGCTACCAAATACTAATTGAGTGTATGTAAAATTCTGACCCACTGGGAACGTAAAGAAATAAATAAAAGCTGAAATAAATCATTCTCTCTACTATTATTCTGACATTTCACATTCTTAAAATAAAGTGGTGATCCTAACTGACCTGAAACAGGGAATTTTTACTAGGATTAAATGTCAGGAATTGTGAAAAACTGAGTTTAAATGTATTTGGCTAAGGTGTATGTAAACTTCCAACTTCAACTCTATCTACCTCCATCCCTGCACATAAATATGGTTTTGGAACTGACGCTGTATATAGCTTCTTACTCACTCATGTTCTTCTTATTTCTCATTTTTATTTATTGTGTGTTTTTGATCTACCTTATGTTATTTTTAGTATTACATTGATATTGATTACTGCATTGTTTAGAGCTTGCAAGAAATGCATTTCCCTGTACGTGGCATTAAAACTTGAAACTTCCTTTGCCAGAGCCCTTTGGCCCACGTGACATTAAAACTATGGCCCTGGTCAAAAGTAGTGCACTAACCTTATAGCCCTGATCAAAAGTAGTGCATTACTACCCTATGTTCCTGGTCAAAAGTAGTGCACTAACCCTATAGCCCACGTAAAAAGTAGTGCACTACTACCCTATGGTCCTGGTCAAAGTAGTGCAGTACTACCCTATGGCCCTGGTCAATAGTAGTGCACTACTACACTATGGCCCTGGTCAAAAGTAGCGCACTAACCCTATAGCCCTGGTAAAAAGTGAATAGGGTGCCATTTGGGATGCAGATGTAAACAGATACTTCACCAGGAAGTGAACACACTTGCAAGCTATACCTCTGACTGTAGCGCTGTTGAAAAGGGTGTGTGAGCAGCATAACGTCCACTATAGTGATCCTGTTCTGATGAAGGCACTTCAATACAAGGAATGTCTAATGGTGATCACTGCACTTTCTATTGGAGTCAAATTACAGCCTAATTAGGCACAACAAATCTCTAATGTATCCTAAGCGTTGTCTCTAAATGAGAACAGTTCATTGAAGTAGCAAGATGTCGCTGACAGAGAAGGTTGCCTCGCTTCTAGTCTTTTTGAAACTTTGCAGTATTTCGTTTTTTCATGTATTATTTCTTACATTGTTAGCCCAGAAAATCTTAAGTGTTATTACATACTACCGGGAAGAACTATTGGATATCAGAGCGACATCAACTTACCAACACTACGGCCAGGAATACGACTTTCCCGAAGCGGATCCTTTGTTCGAACCACCCAACTCACCCGTATTATCTCCCAAGAGAATTCATGTCGGTTGTTGGCCCTGCCGTGTGTATCCCGCCTCAAGCTGATACCACAACGGCCCTCAAGGAACTTCACTGGACTCTATGCAAACTGGAAACCATATATCCTGAGGCTGTATTTATTGTAGCTGGGGATTTTAACAAAGCAAATTTGAGAACAAGGCTACCTAAATTCTATCAGCATATTGATTGTAGTACCCGGGCTGGCAAAACACTGGATCACTGCTACTCTAACTTCTGCGATGCATACAAGTGCTTTGAGAGACTAGTCAAGGATCATATCACCTCCACCTTACCTGTCACCCTAGACCAACTGTAATTTGCATACCGCCCCAATAGGTCCACAGACGATGCAATCGCCATCACACTGCGCACTGCCCTATCCCATTTGGACAAGAGGAATACCTATGTAAGAATGCTGTTCATTGACTACAGCTCAGCATTCAACTCCATAGTACCCTCCAAGCTCATCATTAAGCTTGAGGCCCTGGGACTTCCTGACGGGCCGCCCCCAGGTGGTGAAGGTAGGAAACAACATCTCAACTTCGCTGATCCTCAACACTGGGGCCCCACAAGGGTGCGTGCTCAGCCCCCTCCTGTACTCCCTGTTCACCCATGACTGCGTGGCCATGCACACCTCCAACTCAATCATCAAGTTTGCAGACGACACAACAGTAGGAGGTCTGATTACCAACAATGACGAGACAGCCTATAGGGAGGAGATGAGGGCACTCAGAGTGTGGTGTCAGGAAAACAATCTCTCACTCAACATCAACAAAACCAAGGGGATGATCGTGGACTTCAGGAAACAGCAGAGGGAGCACCCCCCCCCCCCCCCCCTATCCACATCGACGGGACAGCAGTGGAGAACGTGGAAAGTTTTAAGTTCTTTGGTGTACACATCACGGACAAACTGAAATGATCCACCCACACAGACAGTGTGGTGAAGAAGGTGCAGCAGCGCATCTTCAACCTCAGGAGGCTGAAGAAATGTGGCTTGTCACCTAAAACCCTCACAAACTTTTACAGATGCACAATTGAGAGCATCCTGTAGGGCTGTAGCACCACCTGGTACGGCAACCACACCACCCACAACCGCAGGGTTCTCCAGAGGGTGGTGTGGTCTGCACAACGCATCACCGGGGGCAAACTACCTGCCCTCCAGGACACCTACAGCACCCGATATCACAGGAAGACCACGGCCTGTTCACCCTACTACCATCCAGAAAGCGAGGTCAGTACAGGTGCATCAAAGCTGGGACCGAGAGACTGAAAAATAGCTTCTATCTCAAGGCCATCAGACTGTTAAACAGCCATCACTAACACAGAGAGGCTGCTGCCTACACACAGACTTGAAATCATTGGCCACTCTAACAAATGGATCACTAGTCACTTTATTAATGCCACTTTAATAATGATGTTTACATATCTTGCATTACTCATGCCATATGTATATACTGTATTTTATACCATCTACTGCATCTTGCCTATGCTGCTCGGTCATTGCTCATCCATATATTTATATGTATATATTCTTATTCCATCCCTTTACCTAGATTTGTCTATATTAGGTAGTTGTATAATTGTTAGATTACTTGTTAGATATTGTTGCATTGTCAGAACTAGAAGCAGAAGCATTTCGCTACACTCGCAATAACATCTGCTAACCATGTGTATGGGACCAATAACATTTGATTTGATTTGAAAACGCTCAGAGCTGATCTTCAGCAGTATGGCTCTAAGCACTTTAGTTATGGCATAAGCGACAACACTGCCTGTCTACTGCTCATGTCATGCTCAGCTTGCAGTAACAGGTGGTACTGTATATAGGTAGATCAAGGTTGCCAATACAGATCTGGATCTAACTCCATTATTTTCCTTTAATTTGCCTGTCAGTGTGTCTGTTTGTGTGTTTCAGAGAGTGCACATTACAAGTCTTTCAAAACCCGTGTTAGTTCCCATTGGTCATTCATTTCCTCAGTTCTCTAGCTGTCTGAATGCCGCCTCACTCCCTCTTGTTTCTTCTTCATACTCTTCTACCCAGTTTATTAGATGAGACCCCTCTGTGTGTGTGTGTGTGTGTGTGTGTGTGTGTGTGTGTGTGTGTGTGTGTGTGTGTGTGTGTGTGTGTGTGTGTGTGTGTGTGTGTGTGTGTGTGTGTGTGTGTGTGTGTGTGTGTTTAACTATACTTGTGAGGACCAGGAGTCACCACAAGAATAGCAAAGAAACAAACATTTGACCAACTGGGGACATTTTGTCAGCCCCCACAAAGTGAAATGCTATTTCTAGGGGGTTTAGGGTTAAGGTTAGAATTAGTGTCAGGGTTAGAATTAGGTTTAGGGTTAGGAGCTAGGGTGAGTTGTAGGGTTTGGGTTAGGAGCTAAGATTAGGTTTATGGTTAAGGTTAGGTTTTCGGGTTAATGGTAAGGTTAGGGTTAATGTTAGAGTTAGGATTAGGGTTAGGGTTATGTTTAGGGTTAGGGAAAATACGATTTTGAATGGGACTGAATTGTGTGTCCCCACAAGGTTATTTATACAATACTCTGTGTGTGTGTACAGTATGTTCGTTCATTATATCAGACCCCTGTGTGTGTGTGATCACCCCTAATCTGCTCGAGTGTCAGTTGCTGTCCTCAGAACCCACCAGAGGGCTGTCTCTCACTCTCCATCTCTCTGTCTCCACTCATTCTCTCCATCTCTCTCTCCCCCCCTCTTTCTCTCTATCTTCTCCCTCCCGTTCTCGTTCCCCCAAACACTGGCTTATATCCTCATCCATAATGGAGGCTGTCTTGCTTTTTTGAATTTTGTCTCAACCTGTAGTACAGTCAGACGTATGTTCTCAACCTCTCAGCGCTCACAGAGCACCTTGTGGTTAGTTTCATCTCCTCTCCCCCTCTCCTTTCATCTCTCTTCTCAAGCCGTGATGGAACGTTGATATTTCCACAACTTCTCTACTTCCACAGCTTCAGATGTATTCTTATTATGTGCTATGTTCCAGTTATATGATCCAGTGCTATGTTCCAGTTATATGTTCCAGTTCTATGATCCAGTGCTATGATCCAGTTCTATGTTCCAGTGCTATGTTCCTGTGCTATGATCCAGTGCTATGTTCCAGTGCTATGATCCAGTTCTATGTTCCAGTTCTATGTTCCTGTTCTGTGATCCAGTGTTATGTTCCAGTGCTATGTTTCAGTTCTATGATCCAGTTCTATGTTCCAGTTCTATGTTCCAGTTCTGTGATCCAGTGCTATGATTCAGTGCTATGTTCCAGTTCTATGTTCCAGTGCTATGATCCAGTGCTATGTTCCAGTTCTATGTTCCAGTTCTATGATCCAGTGCTATGATGCAGTGCTATGATCCAGTTCTATGTTCCAGTGCTATGATCCAGTGCTATGTTCCAGTTCTATTTTCCAGTGCTATGATTCAGTGCTATGTTCCAGTTCTATGATCCAGTGCTATGATCCAGTGTTATGTTCCAGTGCTATGATCCAGTGCTATGTTCCAGTGCTATGATCCAGTGTTATGTTCCAGTTCTATGATCCAGTGCTATGATCCAGTGCTATGTTCCAGTTCTATGATGCAGTGCTATGATCCAGTTCTATGTTCCAGTGCTATGATCCAGTGCTATGTTCCAGTTTTATGTTCCAGTGCTATGATCCAGTGCTATGATCCAGTGCTATGATCCAGTGTTATGTTCCAGTGCTATCATCCAGTGCTATGTTTCAGTTCTATGATCCAGTTCTATGTTCCAGTGCTATGTTTCAGTGCTATGATCCAGTGCTATGTTCCAGTGCTATGTTCCAGTGCTATGATCCAGCAATATGTTCCAGTTCTATGTTCCAGTTCTATGTTCCAGTGCTATGTTCCAGTGCTATGTTGCAGTGCTATGATCCAGTGCTATGTATTGTGCCGTGGTCATGTTTATTATAAACACAAGCTGTAGCGTCAGACTGTCAGGTGACTACACAGATTAATGATGGCTATTACACAGCATGTTTGCTTTGTTGCTTGACATACACTGTATATTTCAATGTTATTTTGGGGTTCAACATCATGACATATGCCCCCATGATACCCTACCTTTACTCTCTTATTTCTGTATATGGGATCAGAGAACAGCTAAATAAAAGACAAGGTACAATAGCTTGACATGGATTTGCCATAGTAAAACCACGTGAAATAATTAGATGATTAACTGAAAGGTACTGTCAATATCCACTTAGAAGTCTTGACAGTAAATCAATTAAGTCAATAGGGAGTGTATTGATCTATTGACTAGCTTCTCCACACCTGATTGACATACACAGACACAGTAACTGTGGCACCCTGATTGGTTTAACCTGTCTTTGTGATTGTCTCCACCCCCCTCCAGGTGTCGCCCATCTTCCCCATTATCCCCTGTGTATTTATACCTGTGTTCTCTGTTTGTCTGTTGCTAGTTCGTTTTGTTTCGTCAAGCCTACCAGCAGTTTTCCTACTGCTCCTGTCTCTTGATTGTTCCTGTTTCCTAGTTTCCTGTGTTGACCATTCTGCCTGCCCTGACCCTGCCTGCCATCCTGTACCTTTGCCCCACCTTTCTGGATTACTGACCTCTGCCTGCCCTTGACCCATCTTTTGCCTGCCTCTGTTCGATTAATAAACTGTTGTTACTTCGACATTGTCTGCATCTGGGTCTTACCTGAAACATGATAGTACAAACTGGCCATGACTGACCCAGCAGACTTGGACCAGCTGCGCAACACCATATCCTCCCTTGAAGCCACCATTGGTAGGCACGAGGAATTGCTTCGTGGCCTTATGGAGGGGTCCACACCTTGTCCAACGCCCGGTCATGGCATTCGGCCATCTTGCTGGAGCAATTCCGTGGGTTGACTGGAAGGCAGCCTGCTTCGACAGTAGCCCCTCAGTAACTCAGCTGTTAGCAGTGCCGCCTCACCGGTCACTCCGCCTTCCCCTGAGCCCCGCTTACCTCCCCCGGAACGCTTCAATTAAGAGCCGGGCACCTGTCGGGCGTTTCTAGCTCAGTGTGCTCTCATCTTCGAGCTTCAGCCCTTCTCCTTCCCCTCGGACCACTCTAAAATAGCGTACCTAATCACGCTGATGTCTGGGAGGGCGTTCGCCTGGGCTACAGCCGTATGGAAGCAACAGCCGGCCATATGCGTCAGTCTGGAGGAGTTCATGGGAGAAGTAAAGGTTTTTGATGCCCCATTCTCAGGGAGTGAGGTTGCCCGAAAGCTATTCCAGCTTCGGCAGGACTCCCTCAGTGTGGCAGACTATGCGGTGGATTTCCGCACGTTGGCAGCTTAGAGTGCCTGGAACCCAGAAGCGCTGTTCGACATGTTCCTACACGGAATCTCGGAGGAGGTCAAGGACGAGCTTGCAGCCCGGGAATTACCGATAAATCTCGATTCCCTCATCGCCTTGACCATCAGGATCAATGGGCGACTACGGGAACGACGGAGGGAGAGGCGATTCGTCAAGCCTACCAGTGTTTTTCCATCTGCTCCTGTCTTTCGATTGTTCCTGTTTCCCCGGTGTTGACCATTCTGCCTGCTCTGACCCTGAGCCTGCCTGCCGTCCTGTACCTTTCCCCAATCTTTCTGGATTACTGACCTCTGCCTGCCCATGACTGTCTTTTGCCTGCCCCTGTTTGATTAATAAACTGTTGTTACTTCAACGTTGTCTGCATCTGGGTCTTACCTGAAACGTGATAGTAACACTAGAATGCTCTACATGGATAGATACAAGCTCTCCATTCAACTGTTACTGTTCAACATGCCTATTCTTGTGTGGGTATACTGTATAGACAATCAGCCCACCCGCCCAGCCGTCTAGTATTGGCTCACTAATGAGGGGAGAGAAAGAAATTGGTCACTAATGAGAGAGACAGAGCGAGAAAGAAAGTGAGTGGGAATCCCAGCTGTCATGGGCAGAGCTCACTGTTACACTGTATTACTGACGGCCATGCTACCTCATTAGGGGCTCTGTGCTATCTGGAATCCTTGGGACGTCCCTACCCCCATTGAAGTTGAAATTTAACAGGGTTAAGGGTTAGGTAAGGTTTATGACGAGAGTTAGGGTTTAGGGGTAGGGACATCCCAAGGATGCCAGGTAGCACTGACCCTCTTTTAGGTGGTGTCAAAGGAAAGAAATGTAACTATTATTCCCAGCAGGGATTCCTGGGGCTTTTCATACAGCCTTCTATGAACCAAACAATGACAGGGTGGTCAAACAAACAAGGCCGTAATGACTCCATTGGAAGGAGAATTAGTGCAACAGATATTTGTTCAGTGGCTTAAGGCTATTTCTGGGTCTCTGTCTGTGTTGAGGGATTGTGTTGGTTGACTGGCTATATTCATCATGGAAGCCAATCCATGCAAAGGCTAACTGTAACCAGAGGGAAAAGATAGAAAAACCATATTCCAGCCATTTCTATTCCACAAGTTACCACCAGCTAAATCTATGCACTGGAATAACATCTGCTAAAAATGTGTACTTGACCAATAAAATTTTATTTGACGTTAAAATGCCTATTTACTTCGTTCCATCGGACGGGTTACCAACATATTCAAATAATGACAGTGGATTGCGCAGTCCGATGGAAAATCCACTGTCATTATTTGAATATGTTGGTAACCTGTTGTATAAAAGTGATAATGCTCTCAAAGCCGGTGATTGGAGGATATATTGGCACGGTTAACAACACCCGTGCCAATATATCCTCCAAACAACGGCTTCGAGGGCATTATCACTTAAATATATATCTATATATAACAAATCTAAACAAAACAAATAGCAGTTAAGAAAGAGACAACACTTTACAAAAGCAAATTGCCTTTTTTAATCTTACATTGCATTGAAAATGTACATAATAGATTCATACATTTTACAAATAATTTGTTCATAAAAATATATTTCTTTATAAAACACTTTTTTAATCACATTTTTTCTATTTTTTTGTTTGTTATATATTTTCAATGCATTTAACATAGGAGTACCCAGTTGTACTGTACTGCAAATAGTAGTTCAATTTTACAGTCCAATCCTAGAATTGTATGGGTTCTTTATTGCAGTCAATTTTATAGGAGAAACTAAGTGGCAAAATAGATTGAAAGGTTAAAAAAAAAACACGGCACCTAATGAGTGGAATGGAGCTGTGGTGTGCCACCAGACTGTGTCCGTGTTAAGTGTTCAGCAACACCAAGTCATGTGAGGTGAAGGAGAGAGGGAATGAGGCCGTAGATTAGAAAAGTGAAAGACAGGAACAGGGGGGGATGAGGAGAAGAGGAAAGAGCAGCAGACCTGATTCACATGGTGTTTGGTAGGCACTGTGTAAAAATGACCCACTTGGATACATCGACGAATACAGCAACAACTATTGAAACAAAAGAAAACCGTAACAAAAAAAGTGCAATATAATGAAAAGTCAAAATGAAAATGTTGTCTGGAAAGTTCGATCTTTGGGTCATGATCCAAAATGACAAATAAGAGTTAAATAATCCAGAAAACCCCTTCTATTCACACCTCACAGTTAACATCAGTACTTCAAACACTTCTGATTGGCTCAGTGGGGAAAAAACACAGAACGTGGGACTGAAGCTAGAGAAGAGGGCGTTACAGTCAAAACCGTTGTTTTAAAAAACGATTTAACACTTTAAAAATGAACCCCAAAATACTTCTGTGTTTTTTTTTTTGTGAACAGAATTGTTTTGAAACATTTAATTTTCCTCTTCTCTTTTCTATAAACTCTTCATATAATCTCGCTGCCATTGGCCCCTCCCACGTGATAATATATAGCACAAAAATATAGGTGGTGAATGCTTCTCATATATGCAAGAAGAAGATTTACAGATCCTTTTCAATTTATAAAAAAGACCCAGTCGACTGTGAAGAAGAAACACTCGCAGAGTGCAATATAATAAGGTAACGTCAGAACTCTCCAAGTCACTCGTCGACCACTGTGAAGATTTGGGTTTTTATGTTTCTCAGTTCTCAGTTCAGTCTTCTAAAACGTGATGTTGGTCTAGTCTCCCAATAAGTGCCCTTCTCGACACACATGACCAGTCAAAGTTCCTGAAGAGTGTGCTTTAAGTACCAGAGGATTTATTCTTGTACCTCTGTCTCCACCATGGCCAACACACCCAGACTGGACTGTCTTCCATCTCTATCGCCAGTCAAAATCTCAATGAAATCCGCTCGTTTCGCAAAAGCATTTTCCTGTTCCTTTTTTACCCCGATACAAAAATAAGAAAAAAACGATGCAGTCGCCAAGCGGACTTCATTATACCATTGTGCAGACTGTGTTCAGGTTAGGGTCGAACCGGACAGCTTTGCCTTCCACCGACTTGGCGCTGGTGTTGTACATGGGGTTCTCGAAGGCCGCCTGGCCGTTGTTGTTCTCGTGGACGGAGCAGCCTGTGTACTGGGCTTTAGGAGTAGTCCTAGAGAAGGACCAACACATTGTTCAGACTCAGTGGAAGAGAAGAAGTCAGTATGAAGTCAACATGAAGCTTTTCTAAGAATATGTAGTGCGTTTAAGGGGCAGTCCTGTGGAGGAACACAGGAATGGTTCATGGTCCTATATGTGAATAACAACAACTAGTACATAACACAAATTATGTAGCTCCTGACACAGTAGCACAGTATACTGTGTAGGTAATACTAGCTGGTGGTAGGTCGGTAATAATAGCTGGTGGTAGGTAGGTAATACTAGCTGGTGGTAGGTCGGTAATAATAGCTGGTGGTAGGTAGGTAATAATAGCTGGTGGTAGGTAGGTAATACTAGCTGGTGGTAGGTAGGTAATACTAGCTGGTGGTAGGTAGGTAATACTAGCTGGTGGTAGGTCGGTAATAATAGCTGGTGGTAGGTAGGTAATACTAGCTGGTGGTAGGTAGGTAATAATAGCTGGTGGTAGGTAGGTAATACTAGCTGGTGGTAGGTAGGTAATACTAGCTGGTGGTAGGTAGGTAATACTAGCTGGTGGTAGGTAGGTAATAATAGCTGGTGGTAGGTAGGTAATAATAGCTGGTGGTAGGTAGGTAATACTAGCTGGTGGTAGGTCGGTAATAATAGCTGGTAGCTAGGTAGGTACACTTACCGCTGTTTGTAAAGATAAAACCCAAAGCCTGCAAATATCAGGGCGAAAAAAGGCACAAGGATTGCTATGGCCACAGAGCTACTGTTTGTACCATGAGGTGGATTGGATGAGTTATTACTCTCTGACATGTTCAGACCTGTGTGGGAGAGGAACAACATGAATATTCTCACAGTAACCTTTTGGTCTATATCAAATATTTCAGACATACACGTTTTATTTCTATATACTGAAATGACATAATATTGTTGACAGTGAGAAAGTTGATATAAAAACACAGTGGATATGTGGTGATGTTTACCTAGCCTCTGCAGTCCAAACTGACCGTAGTCTTTACCCTGTATGAAGCCTTGAAAGACATAGGTGGCACCGTCAGGTTCTGCAGACACCTAGGAGAATACAGAGAGACAGATATGATCAGTCAGTCAGTGAGTCAATCAATCAGTCAGTCAGTCAGGTAGTCAGTCAGTCAGTCAGTCAGTCAGTCAGTCAGTCAGTCAGTCAGTCAGTCAGTCAGTCAGTCAGTCAGTCAGTCAGTCAGTCAGTCACTCGGGTAGTCAGTTGGGTAGTCAGTCAGTCAGTCAGTCAGTCAGTCAGGTACATTTACATTTACATTTAAGTCATTTAGCAGACGCTCTTATCCAGAGCGACTTACAAAATGGTGCATTCACCTTATGATATCCAGTGGAACAACCACTTTACAATAGTGCATCTAAATCTTTTAAGGGGGGGGGACTAAGGTAGTCAGTCAGTCAGTCAGTCAGTCACATCCTTTTGAATGGTACTTTTCACCATGGAGTAGAATTATAAAGGAAAAATACATATTTTCAGAATTGCATTTTTACTAAATACAAAACAAGGAGAGCATTTGAGCCCATTTTGTAATAAACATGAAATAACACCTGGTAACCCATTTGGGTGACCAGGTGCACGGCTGGATTGAGCAAGAAGTGGGACTCTGTCGTTTTTCAGCAGAGCTCCCTCATTGATTTACATTAGGTTCCCAGATGCCATTTCAACATTAATACGCCACGTCCAATGAGTAGCAAGATCTCTGTAAATCGTTCTGGATGAAAGCGCTACTAAATGACCAACATGTAAATGTTTCAATTCCACAAACCCTTCCTGAAAGTAGGAAACGGTAAACTTACAAAACCGTCCATGGACCACGTCTCCTCCTTGACCTTGCCCAGCGTGGTGTGAGTGGACGTTTTCACATGGTACATGAGCAGCATCAACCGTGCTTCCTGGCTCTTATAGACACCTGCAGCACAACACAACACAACACAGGAGGACAAGAGGGGTGATGTGAGGCCAAGGCACAACACTGATATACTGTAACTGGTGGTACACAGGGGACACAATCACAGACAATGACCCAATGATGATGGTCTCCCTCTCCTATCTCACTCTTCGTCTGTATGTGTCTGTGTGGAAAAATGAAAAGAGGTGATATAAACACTGAGCGCTATCTTCTTCAACCATGGAGCAATTTACTGTAGCAGAACACTCACTCATCAACAGTACTTTCTATTACTAACAGCCTCCTACAACCGAAGGGATAGAAAGGGAGCACCATATTAAGGCCTATCAGAGGCCCCGGCCCTGCGTTGTCGCTCCAAACAGACTGATGTACACAGTGGTAGTAATAACACACATTCAATTAAGATGCTCAATCCACTGCCTGGCCTCTCTAACTGTGAAATAAGATAATGGTCCCCTGTTATTAAAAACACAAAATGGCCTCCTCCCGTGCCTCAGCGGTATGATTACTTTGTGATTTCTATATCTCCCAGACACAGACATTTCTTCTCAGTGAGTGAATAGCGCTGCATTCACCTTTCTGTGTAATAATTTGCAACGGCTGCTGGGCAATTGAAAGTCCAATTTAAATTAAGAAGATTCATTTGATGATGTAAATCACATGTCAGCTAGGTTAAAGGCAGCTCTGGAGAAATGAGGGAGTAGGAGTGAGGGAGGAAGGAAGGAGTGAGGGGGGAAGGAGTGAGGGGGGAAGGAGTGAGATGGGAAAGAGTGAGGGGGAAGGAAGGAGTGAGGGGGGAAGGAGTGAGGGGTGAAGGAGTGAGGGGAAGGAGTGAGGGGAAGGAGTGAGGGGGGAAGGAGTGAGGGGGAAGGAGTGAGTGGGGAAGGAGTGATGGGGGAAGGAGTGAGGGGAGAAGGAGTGAGGGGAGAAGGATTGAGGGGTAAGGAGTGAGGGAGGAAGGAAGGAGTGAGGGAGGAAGGAGTGAGGGGGGAAGGAGTGAGATGGGAAAGAGTGAGGGGGAAGAAAGGAGTGAGGGAGGAAGGAGTGAGGGGGAAAGAGTGAGGGGAAGGAGTGAGGGGGGAAGGAGTGAGGGGGGAAGGCGTGAGGGGAGAAGGAGTGAGAGGGGAAGGAGTGAGGGGAGAAGGAGTGAGGGGAAGGAGTGAGGGGGGAAGGAGTGAGGGGAGAAGGACTGAGGGGGAAGGAGTGAGGGGGGAAGGAGTGAGGGGAGAAGGAGTGAGGGGAGAAGGAGTGAGGGGGAAGGAGTGAGGGGAGAAGGAGTGAGGGGGAAGGAGTGAGGGGGGAAGGAGTGAGGGGGAAGGAGTGAGGGGGGAAGGAGTGAGGGGGAAAGAGTGAGGGGGAAGGAGTGAGGGGGGAAGGAGTGAGGGGGAAAGAGTGAGGGGGAGGGAGTGAGGGGAAGGAGTGAGGGGGAAGGAGTGAGGGGGGAAGGAGTGAGGGGAGAAGGAGTGAGGGGGAAGGAGTGAGGGGGAAAGAGTGAGGGGGGAAGGAGTGAGGGGAAGGAGTGAGGGGGGAAGAGGAGAAGGAGTGAGGGAGGAAGAGGAGAAGGAGTGAGGGGGGAAGAGGAGAAGGAGTGAGGGAGGAAGAGGAGAAGGAGTGAGGGGGGAAGGAGTGAGGGGGAAGATGAGAAGGAGTGAGAGGGAAGGAGTGAGGGGGAAGAGGAGAAGGGGACTCGTCTCTCCAGATAATTATGGTAAATCCGTGAAAGATTTGTCAGATCAGATTAATATTTCATTTAAGAGAAATGGAGGGGGGGGGGGGGTAGTTTTACATATCCATTAGGCTACACTAATGAAGGTACATTAAGGGACAGAATAAATATTATAAATATTATATTAAGGGGCTATGCGAAAACACCCCCCAAAAATGAATATGAAATAAATGAGTCATAGCTTTCAAATCAATTACAGCACACAGCACACTGCAAAATCAAAACACCTCAACTCAAAACATGTTCTCAGATCAGACAGACCATAAATGCCCATTTCAATGTTAGCAAATGTCCTCCACACAGGCAAATAAACAACATAATTGAATTTCCCACTAAGTAGATACAGTCCTAAATGGACACCATCTGACCCTACCAAGGCCCTACCAATCAAACGATGTCAGCTATGTTTAGTAACACTCATTTCTAGTCATCTGCATGTTGTGTGAGAGAAACTCTGCCTCTGAAACGCCGGCTCCATTCTACTCCAGTGACTACATGATGACATGCTATGTGTGTGTGAATCTCTGTGTGTGTATTAATCTGTGTGTGTGTGTGTTCAAGGAGTGGCTAGGGACCTTCCCTAGCGTCTCCTCTCTGTGTAATATTGGTGTAAAATGCAGATGTCGTACCTGAAAGCAGCAGTTCCATGTTGCTATTGGTCAAGGAGACGTTAACCCTTCCCGTGGTGGCGTTAAAGCTTGTGATACTCAGAGTCATTGGTTGTTTTCTTCCCTTGTAGTTGTATGAACCCTTCCATATATAGTTAGGAGCAAAGACGTCATCAGGAACTGAAACAGAGCATAGACAATATTGATTATTAGAGGACATTGGTTGTGCCTGAGGTTGGTCAAGCGGTTAAGTCCGCACGCCATCCCCTTGCCTGTGTGGGATCGAATCCTGGCCCCACCGGTCTTCACACTGTCTTCCCTTTTCATTTCTATTCCTTCAATAAAACTGAACAAATATTTTAAGAAATAAGAGGAAAACAGAAAAATAGGACCTTGGTTAAGTCATACTGCCACCTTATATTCCACTGTTTGTAAGTCTATAGGATTCATCGTGATTGATCAAATAGATGGTACTACTAGTGTTCACAGATACAGAGCCCTGTGACCTTTCACCCTCAGTGTCACACCCTGATCTGTTTCACATCCCTCCAGGTGTTGCCCATCTTCCCCCATTATTCCCAGTGTATTTATACCAGTGTTCTCTGTTTTTCTGTTGCCAGTTCGTTTTGTCCATCAAGCCTACCAGCATTTTCCCTATTGCTCCTGTCTTTTTCTATAGTTCCTGTTTTCTAGTTTTCCCGGTTTTGACCATTCTGCTTGCCCTGACCCTGAGACTGCCTGTCGTTCTATACCTTGTCACACCGCCCTGGATTATTGACCTCTGCCTGCCCTGACCCTGAGACTGCCTGCCGTTCTGTACCTTTTGAATCTGATCTGGATCACTGACCTCTGCCTGCCCTTGACCTGTCGTTTTGCATGCCCCTGTTCTAGTAATAAACTTTTGTTACTTCGACACTGTCTGTATCTGGGTTTTCCCTAAAACGTGATACTCAGAGTATGTCAAACTTAGTAAATTACCTACAAGCTTTTAAAAAACTTAAATGTTAAACTTGTTATGAAGGCAGTGGAAACTTTGGGATGGGTGGGCTGCTATATCACTGCACCACAGATTACTCCGTGAGAGAGAGAGAGAGAGAAAGAGTAAAAGAGAAAGAGAGAGAGAACGAGAGAGAGAGCATAAGACTGTCAGGCCTGTGCTGCCGGGACGTTTTACCGTCAGACTCACTCTTTCCACTCTTCGTTAACTTCTAGTCCCTCAAGAGGGGCACTCAAGATTGAATTAAGGACACCAGTCCTTCTGAGGTGCTATTAGCGAAGCGCTCCCCCCTGCGAGGCCAGATGAAGCTGTTCATATTCATTCTGTTGTGATTGCTAGCTGCACTTTACAGTACCGGCATCAGAGTAGTATTTTGTAATCAGAACACTGCTCTTTTTGATGTTGCTGTAATGGTGTGTGTGTGCGCTGTTTTTATGGTGTGTGTGTGTGTGTGTGTGTGTGTGTGTGTGTGTGTGTGTGTGTGTGCACAGTTTTTATGGTGTGTGTGTGCACTGTTTTTATGGTGTGTGTGTGTGTGTGGTGATGACACTTCAGTCAGGCACTCACCGTTCAGCTTGGGACTGGGTGTCCCTGCCACTGGCTTGATGGGCTTCTCTGAGAGTTTGGACCCAGCTACGGGAGACAAAAAAACAGCATTAGTCCCATTATGTCACATCAACTTCCCCATGTGGGGACTTCTAATCATGTATTGATGTACATCAGCAACACACATCAAGAGATAATGCAATTTAACTCCTTGGGGTTGAATTCTGAGTTCTATTGTCAGTTCCATTTAGAGTTCTGTATGTGGAATTTCTAAATGTCTGGATCTGGGTAATCTGGGTAATCTGGGTAATCTGTGTAATCTGGGTAATCTGGGTAATAAATGCACATGGAGTGTGCTGGAATGTAAAAGTCAAGCATGACATCTTGTACAAATTATAGAAAATCTAATCAAATCAAAGTTGATTTGTCATACGGATATTCACAGGATACAGCGAAGTCTACATAGTACAATGACATGCTATCTTGCAAGCTTTCCTCTCATTATGTTTTTGGTAATAAAAGTATAAAAGGTATCTGGTAAGAAGAAACAAGATGAAGTGAGAAACCCAGAAATAAGCATGCATGGGGTTATGCAGTAGGGCGTATTCTGAGGCAGTGGCCCTCTACATAACAGTGAAGGTAAGTGCCATTGGTGGGCCAGGAGCCGTGTCCTGTCTGTTCCACTGCAATGGCATGATAGACACTAGAATAGCACAAGAGGCTGTCTGCTGCAGTGGTAGCAGAGCAGCC
>NC_138317.1:36780000-37000000 GCF_965601325.2 Salmo salar
AGTGAGAGAGTGAGTGAGTGAGAGAGCGAGAGAGAGTGACAGAGAGCGAGAGAGAGAGAGAGAGTGAGTGAGAGAGCGAGAGAGAGAGAGTGAGTGAGAGCGAGAGAGAGAGTGAGTGAGAGAGCGAGAGAGAGTGAGTGAGAGAGCGAGAGAGAGAGAGAGAGTGAGTGAGAGAGCGAGAGAGAGTGAGTGAGGGAGAGAGCGAGTGAGAGTGAGTGAGAGAGCGAGAGAGAGACAAAAAGAGACCACCACCATCCCCTCTATACCCCCCCCATCTCACCCCACTTTACCCTGTCTCACCCTGCCTCACCCTATCCCCATGGAGGTAGCTGAGTGGATAAGACTACCCTGAGGGGGGCTGACTGACGATTCGTGTGGATGGTTGCCTCCAAACGGCACCCTATCCCCTATATTGTGAACTACATTCTCCTATGGTCCCTGATCAAAAGTAGTGCCTTATACAGGGGATAGGGGGGCATTTGGAAGGGAGCCGATGTGAAGGTTAGGGTCTCTCCCGCTAGGCTGGGTCTCTGAATCTACCTCCATAAAGATTATCTCTTCATGAGAATCATCCTTCCCCTCTGATATATCAGCTCACCTGCTGTGACGGTGAGAGTAGAAAATGATCCTTGCTGTTTCCAATAATGTGAATTAATTTTCAAAGTGGCAGTTATTAAATATGACCTTGAAGCTTGGCAGAGTGCGCTACTTTATCATTGAAAAAGTAATGAAGCCCTTTAGTTCGGTAGCAGGCGCTAACGGAGATAGTTGTGCCATGATCCTTCTAAGGTCCTTGTTACCTAGGAAACAGCCAACTGCTCTTATGCAAGCAAAACTTTTTTCAAAACACCTGCATGTAATCACCTGCAAGACTCCTGTGCCTGACATAACAGATGTACTGTATAATCCTCAAAGATATACAGTACAAGCCACACTTTCTGAGCGTCAGTACGGCAGAACCATGACAAACTAGTGTAGTTAGGATCACTTCACGTCTCCCTCTCTCTCTCTCCCTCTTCTTACTATTTGTGGCTAATGTGTAAAAAATTGTCAGTGGTTCCTAAGATGTGTT
The DNA here is from genome assembly GCF_965601325.2 of Salmo salar. Classification (NCBI taxonomy): domain Eukaryota; kingdom Metazoa; phylum Chordata; class Actinopteri; order Salmoniformes; family Salmonidae; genus Salmo; species Salmo salar. The sequence goes on from NC_138317.1 coordinate 36,781,073, forward strand.
TATTTTACAGATGAACACGGTGATGTGGTCAGAGTGACATGTCACGGTCAGAGTGATGTCAGTGAGAGTGGCCAGAAGTGACGCATATCATGGAGGTCCCTAGCTACAGTCAGGGATGGACTGACTATAGAAACAGAATCCTAGAATAGGTTGACCATAGAAATAGAATCCAAGAACTGGTTGACCATAGAAAAAGAATCCTAGAATGGGTTGACTTTAGAAACAGAATCCTAGAATAGGTTGACCATAGAGATAGAATTCTATAATGGGTTTGACCATAGAAACATAATCCTAGAATGGGTTTGACCATAGAAACATAATCCTAGAATGGGCAGACCATAGAACTAGAATCCTAGAATGGGTTTATCATAGAAATATAATCCTAGAATGGGCTGACCATATAAATGCAATTATTATATAATGGGGGCTTTTCCTATGATGATGTCATCATGGGCATCAGAGGGTATAGCTACAGCAGTTGTTGTGACTGGGCATCACAGGGGAACAGTAGGGGGTGGTTCTCAAACCTCTTCTGGGGACCGTTCCATGTATTTGATCGATTCCACAGCTAGCACTCCTGATTCAACTTGTCAACTAATCATTAAGCCCTTGACTAGGTGAATCAGGTGAGTTAGTTCAGGGCTACAACACATTGTGAAAATGTCTGAGGGTCCCCAGGAGAGGTTTGAGAACCACCCCCTATACTGTCCCTCTATGACCCCGTCACAATAACGGCTGTAGCTATACCCTCTGATACCCGTGACATCATCAGAACCACTGCAGTAGGGGGTGTGATGTGACTCACGGATACACTCTGGCTGGGAGCCGCTCCAGGTAAGGTCAGCCTGGCAGAGCCGGGTGGTGGAACCCTGGAGCAGGTGACCCAGCTGGCACTGGAACGCCACCATGCTGCCCACCTGTGTTAGAGTAGAGAGAAAACTGAGTGCACCTGCATTTTCAATAGGCGCAGGAGTAGAGAAACACAACACACACACACACACACACACACACACACACACACACACACACACACACACACACACACACACACACACACACACACACACACACAACATAGTAACAATGGCATAAAGTTATAGTAATAATGGCATAAAGAGTATCATATATTCTTATATTCACACTAGTCTCAGAGGCCTATAAAAAGTCCTTGGGCTTCAAGCGTGAGGAGTCAGGCTAGCTAGGAATAGAGCAGCGGTAGTGTTCAGCGTGAGGTGTCATGCTAGCTAGGAATAGAGCAGCAGGAGTATTCAGCGTGAGGAGTCAGGCTAGCTAGAAATAGAGCAGCGGGAGTATTCAGCGTGAGGGGTCATGCTAGCTAGAAATAGAGCAGAGGGAGTATTCAGCGTGAGGAGTCCGGCTAGCTAGGAATAGAGCAGCGGGAGTACTCAGCGTGAGGGGTCAGGCTAGCTAGGAATAGAGCAGCGGGAGTATTCAGCGTGAGGAGTCAGGCTAGCTAGGAATAGAGCAGCAGGAGTATTCAGCGTGTGGGGTCAGGCTAGCTAGGAATAGAGCAGCGGGAGTATTCAGCGTGAGGAGTCAGGCTAGCTAGGAATAGGAGTGCTTCAATTTAAAGGCCAGTTTGATATCAACTTTGATGTTGCTATCAAACAAAGGCTGTGATGTACACACACGCGTCAACTCTTGAATCCCTATGAAAGGTTTTGTTTAAGCAGCATACATCAAACCAATACGTTCCCCGGTTTAGACTGATCACTGATGCCCTTTCAAAGAGCGACATATCAGATTAGCCCTTGTCAGCTCTTTTCAGCTCTCTCAGCCTTCCTCTGCTTGCATGTGTGTGTGTGTAGATGTGTGTGAGTCCGTGTGTGTGTGTGTGTGTGTGTGTGTGTGTGTGTGTGTGTGTGTGTGTGTGTGTGTGTGTGTGTGTGTGTGTGCATTCGCGACTCTATGTGTGTGTGTGCGTGTCTGTGTGTGTGACAGAGCCTGGGGAATTAAATATGAAAACGTGTCATGGAATGACACAGTGGCTTCACACATTAATTGATTAACACGTCGTCCCCGGTGCTGAAACACAGTCTGACGAGTAATAAGACTCATGGCCTTATCTCTGGGATACAATATCTCCTTCACTTTTCTTCAATATCATTAGGCTGCAGCCAGCAAAGTCTCCTCTCCTTCTTCTCCTCCTCCCCTGTCCCTCTCTCTCTCTCTCTCCCCCCGCTCCCCCCTCTCTATCTATCTAATTTCTTAATCTCTCTCTCTCTCTCTCTCTTTCTCCCTCCCTCCCTCCCTCCCGAGGGCGAGACAAATGATTTATGGGTGTGAAAGCCTGATATTTCACTGTTCTCTCTGAAGCCTGGGCATGACTTGACCCCAAATGTTACAATAAGGCTTGAATTCTTAATGCCAGCGCATCTGGGCAAGAGCCCTTCCTCGCCCTCCTCCTCCTCTCTCTCACTCCATATTATATTTATCCCCTGACAAAAATATGAATAAAGTTCATTCCCGGCAAGAGCCCTCAAGCCCTTCTCTACCCCCTTCCTCCCTCTCACTCCTTTTCCCCTGGCGAAAATATTCCTAAAGTTCATTCATGTTACAAGACGCGGGAGCTCTTTTCCATGTCTTGACTTAATAAGGAGGAGCTACCAAAATAGCAATGAGAAATAACTCTCCCTTCCCTTCTGTGTGTTCTGTGTGTTCCGTGTGTTCCGTGTGTTCCGTGTGTTCTGTGTGTAACCATCTCTTTTATCTAGTGGTGGTCCACCAGCGTAGCTCTGAACACTGCATAATGTACTAGTGTTTACTGATAAGTCTAGAGTGTATTGATGATTTAGTACAATGTGCGCTAGATAGATGTATTCTATCTAATAGACTGTTTATGATGCAACAGAACCCCAGGAGAGAAGGAAAACACTGTTGGCTTTGACTACATGCTGCTCTTCACTTTTATGTCATTTGATATTTGCTGCCTTTCTTTTTTATTCACAATTAGAGGCAAGCCATGCAGCAAATGTGTTTCTCTTTTCTCAGACAAATCACGGCAATTTGCCATACAGTTTTGCCATTTATCAGTCCTAACAACGTAAACACAGATCTGTTGGTGGGGAAAGTTGTAGCGTTTTAAGGCTCATTAGGGACGTGGAACGGAGGAAGGACTGCTTGTGTTTACAGGTCCCGCTGTGTAGACACCATAGGACTCCAGAACGGTCAGAAAGAAAGAAACACACACACACACACACACACACACACACACACACACACACACACACACACACACACACACACACACACACACACACACACACACACACACACACACACACACACACACACACACACACACACACACACACACACACACACACACACACACACACAAAGGAAGCACGGATAGAAACATGGATGGAAGCATGCATATGCACATGCATGCACAAAAAGAATGGACGCATGCACACACGCACACACAATGAAATAATACCCACACGAATATGAACCCTTGTAAACACAAACAGGGTTAGACTCTATTCTCAGCATCAACCCTGTTTTCTAGCTTGCTCGTGATATTTGTGAACAGTAACGTACACCTGGTAAGGTGTTTCATAGCTTTTTTTTGTTCTTAAATGAAAATGTCTTCTTCATCAGAAATATCCACCATCACCATGCTCATCATCATAATCATCATCATTCTATAGCTAGAGTCTTTATCTGTCTTTTTGCTAGCTAGGGTCATCTACATTAAGTGGTGCCTGTCTTCCCAGTAGCCTTCTTGGTGTGTGAACTGATGACTGCTATTAACTTGCAGATGATTGTTGACACATCAACCAGGATTAAGGGGCAGGGCAATTTGCAACTGTTGTTATCTTGGTAATCAGTGGCTGTAATGGAGGGGAGGGTGGTTTCTCCTCTCCGAGGCCATCAGCAATTAGTACAGGGAGGTGTGCTCTTCACCTCTGCAAGGCAATGGTCAATTGGTGTTAGTACTTCAGTCTCCCTTGTTTTCTCAGCTGTCAACGGCGGTCTCGTCGCAAAACTAAGGCCATTGCCAAAACAAAGATGGTTCTGCGGAGTTGTTCTGCGGAGTTGTTCTGAGGAGTTGTTCTGAGGAGTTGTTCTGCCGAGTTGTTCTGAGGAGTTGTTCTGAGGAGTTGTCCTGAGGAGTTGTTCTGAGGAGTTGTTCTGCCGAGTTGTTCTGCCGAGTTGTTCTGAGGAGTTGTTCTGAGGAGTTGTTCTGAGGAGTTGTTCTGAGGAGTTGTTCTGCCGAGTTGTCCTGAGGAGTTGTTCTGAGGAGTTGTCCTGAGGAGTTGTCCTGAGGAGTTGTCCTGAGGAGTTGTTCTGCCGAGTTGTCCTGAGGAGTTGTCCTGAGGAGTTGTCCTGAGGAGTTGTTCTGAGGAGTTGTTCTGCCGAGTTGTCCTGCCGAGTTGTCCTGAGGAGTTGTTCTGAGGAGTTGCTCTGAGGAGTTGCTCTGAGGAGTTGTTCTGAGGAGTTGTTCTGAGGAGTTGTCCTGCCGAGTTGTTCTGCCGAGTTGTTCTGAGGAGTTGTTCTGAGGAGTTGTTCTGAGGAGTTGTTCTGAGGAGTTGTCCTGAGGAGTTGTCCTGAGGAGTTGTCCTGAGGAGTTGTTCTGCCGAGTTGTTCTGTGGAGTTGTTCTGAGGAGTTGTTCTGAGGAGTTGTTCTGAGGAGTTGTTCTGCCGAGTTGTTCTGAGGAGTTACTCTGAGGAGTTACTCTGAGGAGTTGTTCTGAGGAGTTGTTCTGCCGAGTTGTTTGAGAAAGGAAGGAGAGGAGGGCTTCACACCACTGTCTCAGTTGAGTATCTTACCTAGTTATTTTCTGATGATCTCATTTTTCTCTTTTGCAGCTTTGGCAGCCATGTGTGTGTTTTCTATACCTGTTTGCTCCTCTCCCTTTAGGCTTTACAGACGCTCCCCACCCCTTGGCTGCAACTCTTTTAATTTAGTGTACCCTGCGCGCACAACATGTGGAATTCCTGGGGCTTCATTTGTCAATATTGCGTAGAAACTATTCTAAAATACTACTTATGAACAGAATTTAGAATGTCTGTATGCATAGAAAGTGTGCTTTATCAAACACTCCTATGAGAGTTACACACACCGGTAGGCGATAACCATTGATGAATACCAATTGTTCTCAGCCTCAGTGCTCATGCAGAACCTAGGCTATTTGCATTTCGAAACGCCCCTAATTAACCTTATATGGTCAATTCATCCCTTTAACCCATGGGGAATATACAATGCCGTACCATGACATACAATGGCACAACTAATTAAAAAACACGTTTCTGAGACTGAAATAGTGTCAGAGGTTGAGTACAACCAAAATGTTTTATTTCGTTCGCTCAGTTGTGGCTTGACCAGTAAAAAGAGAAACATAGCTACAAAGAGAGGACTATTAGGGCAATTAAAGTTACTTCAAATGATTAGACCCCACTGACCAATAAGCCATCCATCTTCAACAGCTCCCTCCTGTAGGCGTATAGGCCAACTATTGTTCTGCAGAATGAACGAGTTGTGAGTTCCACCTGGCCACCTTGCCACCACATTCAGTAGCATCTTTTGATCATCACTTAACCTGTCACCTGTACATTAAAAGGGGAAGACTTTTCTGTTCACATAGTTGAAATCCTTTTGGGATGGTTCTTTTATGTCGATGTGGGTGCCGTCTATTTGTCTTTTTGTATTTGGGAATTCATTGATGGCATCATGTCAAAGAAACCCCTCTTGACTTCAACCTGTTGTGCGATCTTGTATTGAAATTGAATGTTACTGTTTGTTTTGGCTCATCAAGGGCTGTGAGATGCCGATCGGCAAGCTCCTGTTGAAAAGTGCCCGTTGCCAAAAAACCCAAGATGGATAGCACATGGTTGTGCACCGGAATGGCATGTTTCCTTTTTAAAGTAGGTCTCAAATCTTTGCAAAACTCCTATGAAATTGGTTTTGGGAAACGATATCTGATGAGCAAATCTGTTCTCTCTGTGAAATGCAGCATGTGCAAAATCTTCCAACAGAGCAAGATCAGAAATCCCTTTTTCGATTTCCCATTACCTCAGTCTTTTATAGTATGTCAACAATGGTTTAACTTTCAGATATGCCTTTTATTTAACAAATTACTGTACTTGATATGGATTATTATCGTAACACATGCACTGATGTGGTCAAATTATATGATATTGCTAGCATGTCAAGATATAGTGCACTCATACTGGTGGCAGGTAGCCTAGGTGGTTAGAGTGTTGGGCCAGTAACCAAAAGGTTGCTGGATTGAATCCCCGAGCTGACAAGGTAAAAATCTGCCCCTGAACAAGGCAGTTAACCCACTGTTCCCCGGTAGGCCATCATTGTAAAAGAGAATTTGTTCTTAACTGACTTGCCTAGCAGTCACGCCCTGACCATAGAGAGCCCTCGGGGTTCTCTATGGTGTTTTAGGTCAGTGTGTGACTAGGGGGATTTCTAGTGAGTTTATTTCTATGTTGGTGTATGTGTATGGTTCCCAATTAGAGGCAGCTGAGAATCGTTACCTCTAATTGGGGATCATACTTAGTGTGTTCTTTTTCCCACCTGTGATGTGGGATATTGCTTTGTGTGAGTACTTATGTGCGCTACGTTTTGCACGATCATTAGATCCTTGTTGTTTTTTTGAAGTTTCACGAGTAATAAAAGATGTGGAACTCTACTCACGCTGCGCCTTGGTCCGATTATTTATATAACGATTGTGACACTAGTTAAATAAAGGTTAAAATGTTTTATATTATTCTGACGCCTTATTGTAAAATGTATTAAATAAAACAAATTGTCATCAATCTACACACAATACCCCACAAAGACAACGCGAAAACAGTTTTTTAAATTCTTTCCCCCTACAAAAATACATTATTTACATAAGTATTCAGACACTTTGCTATGAGACTCGAAATTGAGGTTAGGTGCATCCTGTCACATCATGATTACCCTTTAGATGTTTCTACAACTTGATTGGAGTCCACCTGTGGTAAATTCAATTGATTGGACATGATTTGGAAAGGTACATATCTGTCTACATAAGGTCCCACTGTTGACAGTGCATGTCAGAGAAAAACCAAGCCATGAGGTTGAAGGAATTGTCCTTAGAGCTCCGAGACAGGATTGAGTTAAGGCACAGATCTGGGGAAGGGTACTAAAACATTTCTGCAGCATTCAAGATTCCCCAAAACACAGTGGCCTCCATCATTCTTAAATTAAAGAAGTTTGGATCCACCAAGACTCTTCCTAGAGCTGGCAGCCCGGCCAAACTGAGCAATCGGGGGAGGGGAGGTGACCAAAAACCTCGATGGTCACTCTGACAGAGGTCCAGAGTTCCTCTTTGGAGATGGGAGAACCTTCCAGAAGGACAACCATCTCTGCAGCACTCCACCAATCAGGCCTTTACATGTTTTCTTTTTTTCTTTTAAATTGAACCTTTATTTAACTAGGCAAGTCAGTTAAGAACACATTTTTATTTACAATGACAGCTCACACAAGCCAAACCCAGATGACACTGGGCCAATTGTGCGCCACCCCATGGAACTTTGGATTTGAACCAGGGTGTCTGTAATGACGCCTCAAGCACTGAGACCGCTTAGACCGCTGCGCCACTCAGGATTCTTTATGGTACAGTGGCCAGAAGGAAGCCACTCCTCAGTAAAAGGAACATGACAGCCCACTTGGAATTTCCAAAAGGCACCGAAAGGACTCTCAGACCATGAGAAACAAGATTCTCTGATCTGATGAAACCAAGATTGAACTCCTTGGCCTGAATGCCAAGCGTCACGTCTGGAGGAAACCAGGCACCGCTCATCACCTGGCCATTACCATCCCTATGGTGAAGCATGGTGGTGGCAGCATCATGCTGTGGGGATGTTTTTCAGCGGCAGGGACTAGAAGACTAGTCAGGATTGAGGAAAGATGAATGGAGCAAAGTACAGAGAGATCCTTGATGAAAACCCGCTCCAGAGCACTCAGGACCTCAGACTGGAACGAAGGTTCACCTTCCAACAGGACAACAACCCTAAGCACACAGCCAAGACAACGCAGGAGTAGCTTCGGGACAAGTCTCTGAATGTCTTTGAGTGTCCCAGCCTGTAACGTGTACGCTAAGACTCGGGAAGCAAGTACAGGGAGTAAATGTAACAAATAACGGAACATGGAACAAAACAAGAAACATGAGTAGCGTACAGACATGAAACACAGAAACAGAATCAATAACGCCTGTGGAAAGAACCAAAGGGACTGACAGATATAGGAGAGGTAATCAGGAAGGTGATGGACTCCAGATGAGTCTCATGAGGCGCAGGTGCGCGTAACGATGGTGGCAGGTGTGCGTAATAATGAGTAAACTGGCGACGTCGAGCGCCAGAGTGGGGGAGCGGGAGTAGACGTGACAGTACCCCCTTCCTGATGCGCGGCTCCAGCTGCAGGACGCCGACCAGAGGGATGGTCCCGAGGACCAGGAGCGGGCCGGTCGCTTCTGCTGAGGCGCGGGAACCTGTAGAGTCGGCTGAGGCGTGGGAACCTGTAGAGCCGGCTGAGGCGTGGGAACCTGTAGAGCCGGCTGAGGCACGGGAACCTGACGAGCTGGCTGAGGCATGGGAGCCTGATGAGCCGGCTGCAGCATGGGAGCCTGACGAGCCGGCTGAGGCATGGGAGCCTGATGAGCCGGCTGAGGCATGGGAGCCAAACAAGGCTTGGAAGCCTGATGAGCCGGCTGAGGCATGGGAGCCAAACGAGGCTTGGGAGCCTGATGAGCCGGCTGCAGCATTGGAGCCTGATGAGCCGGCTGAGGCATGGAAGCCAAACGAGGCTTGGGAGCCTGATGAGCCGGCTGAGGCATGGGAGCCAAACGAGGCTTTAGAGCCTGATGAGCCGGCTGCAGCATGGGAGCCTGACGAGCCGGCTGAGGCATGGGAGCCTGATGAGCCGGCTGAGGCATGGGAGCCAAACGAGGCTTGGGAGCCTGATGAGCCGGCTGCAGCATGGGAGCCTGACGAGCCGGCTGAGGCATGGGAGCCAAACGAGGCTTGGGAGCCTGATGAGCCAGCTCAGGCATCCCCGGATGCTTCGGCAGCAGCACTTGGACCCAACTTCACCAGTAAATCCCTGTTGCTTCCCTTTGGTGAGGCGTTATTCTGTAATGTGTACGCTAAGATTCAGGAAGCAAGTACAGGAGTGAATTTAATAAATAAATGGAACATGGAACAAAACCAAAACACGAGTAGCGTACAGACATGAAACACAGAAACAGAATCAATAACGCCTGTGGAAAGAACCAGAGGGACTGACAGATATAGGAGAGGTAATCAGGAAGGTGATGGAGTCCAGGCGAGTCTCATGAGGCGCAGGTGCCCGTAACAATGGTGGCAGGTGTGCGTAATAATGGCAACGTCGTGCAACGGAGAGGGGGAGCGGGGGTAGACGTGACACAGCCAATGCCCGGACTTGAACCCGATCTAACATCTCTGGAGAGACCTGATTATAGCTGTGCAGCATCGCTCCCCATCCAACCTGGGAGTTCTTGAGAGGATCTCCAGAGAAGAATGGGAGACACTCCCCAAATACAGGTGTGCCAAGCTTGTAGCGTCACACTCCAGAAGACTCGAGGCTGTAATCGCTGCCAAAGGTGCTTCAGCAAAGTACTGAGTGAAGGGTTTGAATGCATATGTAAATGTGATATTTCAGTTTTATATTTTAGCCAAAAATCTAAAAACGTGTTTTTGCTTTGTCATTATGGGGTATTGGGTGTAGATTGATGAAGGGGGAAAAACAATTGAATCAATTTTAGAATAAGGCTGTATTATAACAAAATGTGGAAAAAGTGAAGGGTCTGAATGCGTTCCAAATGCACTGTGTGTTGCATGAATTCACAACGGAAATATAATGAAATCAAAAAAATATTTCATTATTACTCTCACAATTTCAACATATATTTTCCCCATTCTATGCTTGTCAAGCAGTTCCCTTACTCCACCACTTGAGTGTAAGCATGGTCATGGCTGTGCATAAATCTACACACAGTCTCAAGCAACACACTCTCACACTTTGGCTGGAAATGATCCCGCGCATGGTTTACGCACAGATAGATAATGGCGCTGGAGGAGATGGCTGCCATTTTATAGTCCCCTTAACCAATTGTGCTATTGTGTGTTTTTCGCGTTATTTGTAACTTGTGTTTCTGTTACTTCTTTACTTATCTAATTTTTACTTAACACATATTTTTTCTTAAAACTGCATTGTTGGTTAAGGTGTAAGATCTACACCTGTTTTATTATGCGCATGTGGCAATATATTTTTTTATATATTACGTTTTCTTTCATAGTCTGAGAGCATCTGGTCGTCTCGGTGGTGGCACAGGGCTACTAATTTCTCTTAAGTGGAGATTTTCTATTTTCTCCCTCTCTCCCCCGTCCCTCTCCTCATTTTAATTCCATGATGTCACTGTCACTTGTCCACTCAAGCTTAACATTATCATCATATATCTCCCACCAGGTGCCCTTGGAGAGTTCCTCAATGAGCTTGATACCTTGATAAGCTCATTTCCTGACGATGGCTCACCGCTCTTCGTACATGGCAACTTCAACCTCCTGACATCTGCCTTCAATTAATTTATTTCCAAATCTTTCCTTCCCCTTCTTGCCTCTTTTGACCTCACCTTTTCCCAGTCCTTTCCCACTCACAAGGTAGGCCATACTCTTGGCCTCATCTTTTCGAGAGGTTGCTTGCCTATTAATCTCATTGCAACCCCCTCCAGGTCTCTGATCCCTATTTTGTTTCCTTTTATGTCTCCTTGTCCTCCAACCCTAGCCACTCAGACGCTACCCAGAGGGTCATGTACCGTCGCAATCGTCACTCTCTCTCCCACTACTCCTCTTCTATCCTATCATCTCTCCCTTCTGCTAAATTCTTCTCCCTCCTGATTCTGCCTCTTTGACCCTACTCTCCTCCCTTTCAGCATCCTTTGACTCTCACTGTCTCCTTTCCTCCTGGACGGCTCGGCCCTCCCCTCCTGCTCTGTGGCTGAGGGACCCATTGAGAGTTTCCAGAACAGGGCTGCGGGCAGCTGAGCGAAAATGTTCTCATCCTCATAGATCTATCTGCTGCCTTCGCCACGTGAACCATCAGATCCTCCTGTCTACCCTCTCAGGACTGGGAGTCTCAGGCTCTGCACACTCTTGGATAGCATCCTAAATGGTATGCTGCTCCTACCAGGTGATGTGGAGAGGATCTGTGTCTGTACCACGTACTCTCAATACTGGTGTACCCCAGGGCTTAGTTCTAGGCCCTCTCCTCTTCTCTCTATACACCAAGTCACTCGGCTCCATTATATCCTCACATGGTGTCTCCTAACATTGCTATGTGGATGACACTCAACTACTTTTCTCTTTCCCCTTGTGACACCCAAATGGCAACACGCATCTCTGCTTAGATGTCGGCCCACCACTTCAAGCTCAACCTTGACAAGGCGTAGCTGCTCTTCCTACCGGGGAAGACTTGCCCGCTCCAAGACTCTCCATCCCAGAGTGCAAAGAACCTTGGCGTGAACCTAGACAACACCCCTATCATTCTCTGCAAACATCAAAGCAGTGACTGCAGGTCCATGCTCTAAAACATCCGTAGAGTATGACCATACTTCACACAGGAAGCGGTGCAGGTCCTTATCCAGGCACTTGTTATCTCCCATCTGGAGTACTGCAACTCGCTGTTGACTGTGCTCTCCACATGTGCCATCAAACCCCTGCAACTTATCCAGAATGCTGCAGCTCGCCTGGTGTTCAACCTTCCCAAGTTTTCCCATATCACCCATTTTTACATTTTAGCAGACGCTCTTATCCAAAGCGACTTACAGGAGTGAATGCATACATTTCATTTCACTTCATACATTTTTTTTTTTTCCCTCCGTACTGGCCCCCCGTGGGAATCAAACCCACAACCCTGGCGTTGCAAACACCATGCTCTACCAACTGAGCCACAGGGAAGCTATTCACCCCACTCCTCCGCACACTCCTGAAGCTAGGAGAGCAGAGACCATGCCCATCTTCCAAAAACATCTGAAACCCTACCTCTTCAAAGAGTGTTCAAAGACTTTGTGCATTGGTATCACTTGCTGTGCGGTAGCAGAGAGAACAGTCTATGACTTGTGTGGCTAGAGTCTTTGACAATTTTTAGGGCCTCCCTCTGGCATCGCCTGGTATAGAGGTCCTGGATGGTAGGGAGCTTAGCTGTAAAACGTTTTGAGGATCTGACTGCCCATGCCAAATCATTTCAGCCTCCTGAGGGGGAAGAGGTGTGGTCATACCCTCTTCACGACTGTGTTGCTGTGTGTGGACTATGATAATTCCTTAGTGATGTGGATACCGAGAAACTTGAAGCGCTTGACCTGCCCCGTGGACAAGGATGTGCTCGGCGCTCCGTTTCCTGTAGTCTAAGATCCTTTGTCTTGCTGAAATTGAGGGAGAGGTTGTTGTCCTGGCACCACACCGCCAGGTCTCTGGCCTCCTCCATGTAGGCCGTCTCATCGTCATCAGTGATAAGGCCTACCACCGTCGTGTCGTCTGCAAACTTAATGGGTGAATAGGGAGTACAGGAGGGGACTAATCACACCCCATGAGGGGCCCCCGTGTTGAGGGTCATCATGGCGGATGTGTTGTTGCCTATCCTCACCACCTCGGGGCGGCCTGTTCGGAAGTCCAGGATGCAGTTGCAGAGGGAGGTGTTTAATTCCAGGGTCCTTAGCTTAGTGATGATATGCGGTTGTCCCCCCTAGCTATCTAGAGATGAATGAACTAATTGTAAGTCACTCTGAATAAGAGTGTCTGCTAAATGGCTAAAATGTAATTTTTTGGAATCATGATTGACATGATATCATCGTCATTGACACTATCAGCATCACAGTAATGATTGTCTCTGCTCAGACATTACATGCAGAGATCTGAAATGTAAAGAAGTCAAATGCCAGAAGGAATTTGCATACAAGTAATGAACATATTCATTGCCTCATTTGCATATCATTAGCCAAGGAAAATGGCCCAATGAGAATGGTACGTAATGTAATTTTGTCAGGCCAGAGCATTGTCTCTAAACCAATGTCTTGCCATTCAGTCACAATTTATAATTCTTGAGATATTATTTATTTTCCTAGTGTAACAAGGCCTTGTCCAGAAGGTATGAGACAAAAAAGTATATATATGTTTTTACCACATGAGCTTAGTGTGTGAATGAGAGCCTTGAAGTATTGCTAACACTTAAGGACTTCAGGACTTCCTACACAACACATTCACAGACAGTACATTAACAGAGTATCTTCAGTATGCAATCTGAGTGTCATATGGTCATGGCAGAGTCCCAAATGGAACCAAATTCCAATATAGTCCCTTTGGGCTCTGGTCAAAAGTAGTGCACTACATATGGAATAGGGTGAGGGCCCTGGTCAAAAGTAGTGCACTACATATGGAATAGGATGCTATTTTGGACGAAACCAATGATTTTGAGTGAGGGCCGTTATCTCCTTACCTTGAAGCCATAGGTTCTGTTCAGAGAACCATAGCGAGGTGTCCCTGGGTTCTCACAGGTAGTACGGGTCGGTTCTAAGGAGAACAAGAGAAAGGAACATTTGTATAAAATTATCTTAGAGACCTATAGACTATATACCTATAGACAGTATCACTGGCTGGGGGTCCAGCCACTTGAGACTTACAGTCTGCCTCACAAATGGAACCCTATTCCCTTTATAGTGCACTATGTTTGACCAGTGTCCATAGGACTCTGGTCAAAAGTAGTGGACTAAAAAGGGAGGCATTTGGGACACAGTCACAGCCACATGAACAGCTATAGTTCCCATAATGATTCAACATAGCTTACTGCAGTGATACCCAGCCTACAACTGAGTTATGTGTGTGTTTGTGTGCATATGTGAGTGCTTATGAAGGTGGCTCAGAAATTCAATTCTTCCCGAGTGTGTTTACGTAAGTGGAGCAGTGGCACTGTAGTCACATAACAACCAGAGAGCAAGAGAGTCTTTAATAGGCTAGGCAGAAGACCCAGCAGGGGGCAGTGTTACAGCAGCGTTGCAGCAGCGTCAGGCCCAGCTGTGTGGCTGTGTGGAGGGAAGCAGCATCATTAGGATGTAGAGGACATCCTCGGCCTGACGCATAGACCTGGATTCAATGCAGCCTCAGAAAATGACAGCCGCACACACTACCACCACAGCCAGCCTAGTTAACCCACACAGCAACGTGCCATAACTTACACCATCGCAGCTTTCTCCTCTACTGGATGACAACATAATCAAACAGAAATGCAGTCTGGGGAAATGTTTGTGTGAACTAAACATGATGGAGGGAAAACCGTAGTTTGTGTCTGTGTCAAACGAGGCCTGTCTGCACATACCTCATTTTGGTTCAATGACATATACATACCGCCCCTACAGACAAACACACTCAGACTCAGTCACACACATACAGTGAGGGAAAAAAGTATTTGATCCCCTGCTGATTTTGTACGTTTGAGAAGAAATGATCAGTCTATAATTTTAATGGTAGGTTTATTTGAACAGTGAGATACAGATTTACAACAAAAAAATCCAGAAAAACACATGACAAAAATGTTATAAAATGATTAGCATTTTAATGAGGGAAGTAAGTATTTGACCCCTCTGCAAAACATGACTTAGTACTTGGTGGCAAAACCCTTGTTGGCAATCACAGAGGTCAGACGTTTCTTGTAGTTGGCCACCAGGTTTGCACACATCTCAGGGGGGATTTTGTCCCACTCCTCTTTGCAGATCTTCTCCAAGTCATTAAGGTTTTGAGGCTGACGTTTGGCAACTCGAACCTTCAGCTCCCTCCACGGATTTTCTATGGGATTAAGGTCTGGAGACTGGCTAGGCCACTCCAGGACCTTAATGTGCTTCTTCTTGAGCCACTCCTTTGTTGCCTTGGCCATGTGTTTTGGGTCATTGTCATGCTGGAATACCCATCCATGACCCATTTTCAATGTCCTGGCTGAGGGAAGGAGATTCTCACCCAAGATTTGACGGTACATGGCCCCGTCCATCGTCCCTTTGATGCGGTGAAGTTGTCCTGTCCCCTTAGCAGAAAAACACCCCCAAAGCATAATGTTTCCACCTCCATGATTGACGGTGGGGATGGTGTTCTTGGGGTCATAGGCAGCATTCCTCCTCCTCCAAATACGGTGAGTTGAGTTGATGCCAAAGAGCTCCATTTTGGTCTCATCTGACCACAACACTTTCACCAGTTGTCCTCTGAATCATTCAGATGTTCATTGGCAAACTTCAGATGGGCATGTATATGTATTCTTGAGCAAGGGGACCTTGCGGGCGCTGCAGGATTTCAGTCCTTCACGGCGTAGTGTGTTACCAATTGTTTTCTTGGTGATTATGGTCCCAGCTGCCTTGAGATCATTGACAAGATCCTCCCGTGTAGTTATGGGCTGATTCCTCACCGTTCTCATGATCATTGCAACTCCACGAGGTGAGATATTGCACGGAGCCCCAGGCCGAGGGAGATTGACAGTTCTTTTGTGTTTCTTCCATTTGCGAATAATCGCACCAACTGTTGTCACCTTCTCACCAAGCCGCTTGGCGATGGTCTTGTAGCCCATTCCAGCCTTGTGTAGGTCTACAATCTTGTCCCTTACATCCTTGGAGAGCTCTTTGGTCTTGGCCATGGTGGAGAGTTTGGAATCTGATTGATTGATTGCTTCAGTGGACAGGTGTCTTTTATACAGGTCTTCAAACTGAGATTAGGAGCACTCCCTTTAAGAGTGTGCTCCTAATCTCAGCTCGTTACCTGTATAAAAGACACCTGGGAGCCAGAAATCTGTCTGATTGAGAGGGGGTCAAATACTTATTTCCCTCATTAAAATGCAAATCAATTTATAACATTTTTGACATGCGTTTTTGTTGTTATTCTGTCTCTCACTGTTCAAATAAACCTACCATTAAAATTATAGACTGATCATTTCTTTGTCAGTGGGCAAACATACAAAATCAGCAGGGGATCAAATACTTTTTTCCCTCACTGTATAAATAACACCCCACACCTCCCCATTCACTCCACACACACTCAAAGTAGGCAAATCTGATCCCAAGCAATTCTCATCATCCTGAGAGGTCCGTCTTGGAATATATGACATTTCATGAACACTAGCCTACATATTTCTGAACACAGTATTTATCCTATCATGTCTGTGTGGATATGTGTACTCAAACAATATGTGTTTTATTGTATGATGTGGTAACAATATATGAGACTCCTTTGTCAATGTCTTATCAGTTATAGGCATGATGATCTGCAGGTAACTGTTGGAATGGCATAAGAATGCAGTTTCAATAGGGTAACAGTTAACCATTATTTTGAACCCTCTGTCATAAAAGCTACATAACATGTTCATAACAGTGCCATAACAGATGACATAAACAGCTTATGAAAACTAATTTGACAATGCCATGTCACCGACAATGTTGAAATCAGTTAATTAGCTAGTCTTAAAACTAGGCCAAAAATGTTTTATATTTTTTTTCTCCCCAATTTCGTAGTATCCAATTGCAGGCAGGGAGTCTTGTCAGTCTTGTCTCATTGCTGCAACTCCCATATGGAGAGGCGAAGTTTGAGAGCCGTGCGTCCTCCGAAACACAACCCAACCAAGCCGCACTGCTTCTTGACACAATGCCCACTTAACCCGGAAGCCATCCGCACCAATGTTCCGAAGGAAACACCGTGCAACTGGCGACCATGTCAGCGTGCATTGCGCCTGGCCCGCCACAGGAGCTGCTAGTGCATGATGGTTCATGGTTCAAGGACATCCCTGCCGGCCAAACTCTCCCCTAACCCGGACGACGCCCCATGGGTCTCCCGGTCACGGCCAGCATGCGACAGAGCCTGGACTTGAACCCAGAATCTCTAGTGGCACAGCTAGCACTGTGATGCACTGCCTTAGACCACTACGCCACTCGGGAGGCCAGCCGCAACATTTACCGCATTTCAGCATGACACCCCTATAGGTCAATCACATCTGATCATTGAAGCTCATGGATTGTTCATGCTGCCACTTCAGTTTTAACTGTTCTGCTTGCAGCTATGGACCCCTGACCTGTTCACTGGATGTGCTACCTTGTCCCGGACCTGCTGTTTTTGACTCTCTCTACCGCACCTGCTGTCTCTAACTCTGAATGATCGGCTATGAAAAGCCAACTGGCATTTTCTCCTGAGGTGCTGACCTGTTGCACCCTCTACAACCACTGTGATTATTATTATTTGAGCCTGCTGGTCATCTATGAATGTTTGAACATCTTGGACATGTACTGTTAAAATCTCCACCCGGTAGAGCCAGAAGAGGACTGGCCACCCCTCAAGGCCTGGTTCCTCTCTAGGTTTCTTCCTAGGTTCCTGCCTTTCTAGTGAGTTTTTCCTAGCCATCGTGCTTCTTACATCTGCATTGCTTGCTGTTTGGGTTTTAGGCTGGGTATAGCACTTTGTGACATCGGCTGATGTCAAAAGGGCTTTATAAATACATTTGATTGATTGATTGATGTTTTGTCCCTGGGCTACACAATACCCCCATAATGTCAAAGTGGAATTATGCTTTTCTACATTTTTACTAATTAATAAAACATTAAAAGCTGAACTGTCTTGCGTCAATAAGTATTCAACCCTTTTGTTATGGCAAGCCTATATAAGTTCAGGAGTAAAAATTGGCTTAAGAAGTCACATAATAAGTTGCATGGACTCTGTGTGCAATAATGTGTGCAATAATAGTGTTTATCATGATTTTTGAATGACTACCTCATCTCTTTACCCCACATATACAATTATCTGTAAGGTCCCTCAATCGAGCAGTGAACTTCAAACAGCGATTCAACCACAAAGACCAGGGAGGTTTTCCAATGCGTCGAAAGAAGGTAGATGGGTAAAAATAAAAGTAGACACTGAATATCATGGTGAAGTTATTAATTAGACTTTGGATGTAACACCCAGTTACTACAAAGATACAGGCATCCTTCCTAACTCAGTTGCCAGAGAGGAAGGAAACATCTCAGGGATTTCACCATGAGGCCAATGGTGACTTTAAAACAGAGCTTAATGGCTGTGATAGGAGACAACTGAGGCTGGATCAACAACATTGTAATTATTCCACAATACTTACCTAATTTACAGTGAAAAGAAGGAAGCCTCACAGCTGCAATGGCGGCCAAAGCTGCTTCAAAGTATTGACTCAGGGGTGTGTGTCACGAATCCCACCGAAGGTGGCTCCCCTGCCTGCTCGGGCGGCGCTCGGCGGTCGTCGTCACCGACCTACTAGCCGCCGCTGATCCTTTTTCCCTTTTCGTTTGGTTTGTCTTATTGTTTGCACCTGTTCCTCATTTGTCTTTAGATTTTGGTTATTTAAGCCTGGTTAGCCCGCCCAGTGTTGTGCGGGATTATTTTAGCGTCAGGTTGTGTTTTTGCATTGGATGTGCTGGCGATTTACGACTGGGATATTGTAGGCTGGCTGTGCACCTGTTTTGGGCACTTGGCATTTTTTCCACGCCGTTTGTGTTGGCGTTGTTCGTGTTGTGTTTTTGATTAAAATAAACACACAGTTCCGTACCTCTGCTCTCTGCGCCTGACTCCTACCACCACTCCTAGCAATCGTCTGACAGTGTGAATACTCAGGGGTGTAAATACATGAGATATTTCTGTATTTAATTTTCAATACAATTTCTAAAGACATGTTTTCACTTTGTCACAATGTAGTATTGTGTGTAGATGGGTGAGAAAAAAATATTTCATCCATTTTGAATTCAGGCTGCAACACAACAAAATGTGGAATAAGTCGAGGGGTATGATTAGTTTCTGAAGGCACTGTAGTTTACAAATTACAAAATGACATACCCTGTAAGCAGTCTATGGACAAGGTATGACAGCAATCCATGATTTGGTTTAGTTTCTCTGGCACATTTCCATTTGTGCCACAAATGCTAAAATGTTAGTGTGTGGAAACAGTGCACGGAAACTAAACCAAAGCATGGATTTCTGTCATACCTTGTCCATAGACTGCTTACAGGGAAAGGAAACCAATATGTAATTTTATCATTTTAATGAAACTATCCATTGTATTTAAATAGATAACAATTGACTTGTTGCTAATGTTCTAATAATCCAGTGACAAGTGTGCCAATGACTTGAATATTCAATTAGTGAAATTAAGACCGTTTAGTCATATTGATGTGAGGAGTTCTGTTGAATGTCTCCTTCAGGGACCTGGAGCTTAACCAGATAAGGTCAGTATTCAGGAGGCTGACAGACAATAGATATATATTTACAGATATGTAGACAGCAGGTAAGGTTTGGATGACAGGAAAGGGAGGGTATTAAACACATACAGTATGTATATGTGTGACTATGAAGCCTAGGGGCCGGTTTTCCAGACACAGATTACGTCAGAGTCCCAAATGGCACCCTATTCCTTATATGGTGTACTATTTTTGACCAAGGTCCATAGAGCTCTAGTCAAATGAAATGTACTACACTGAGTGTACAAAGCAGTAAAACCCCCTTCCTAATATTGAGTTGCACCCCCCCCTTTTTGCCCTCAGAACAGCATAATTCGTCAGGGAATGGACTCTACAAGGTGTCTAAAGCATTCCATAGACTCCAATGCTTCCCACAGTTGTATCAAGTTGGCTGGATGTCCTTTGGGTGGTGGACCATTCTTGATACACATGGGAAACTGTTGAGCATGAAAAACCCAGCATCATTGCAGTTTTTGACACAAACAGTGTGCCTGGCACCTACTGCCATACCCCGTTCAAAGGCATTTAAATCTTTTGTCTTTCTTATTCACCCTCTGAATGGCACACATACACAATCCATGTCTCAATTGTCTCAAGGCTTAAAAATCCTTCCTCAACCTGTCTCCTCCTTTCCATCTACACTGATTGAAGTGGATTTAATAAGTGACATCAATAAGGGATCATTGCTTTCACCTGGATTCACCTGGTCAGTCTATGTCATGGAAAGAGCAGGTGTTCTTAGTGTTTTGTACACTCAGTGTATATACAGAATAAGCTGCCATTTGGTACAAATTCCATTGGACAATTTCAATTGAACCTAAGCCTACATATTTAGCCTTAGACTAAAAAAGTGTCTGGGGAAACTGGCCCTAAATCTATCCAGATTGTGTGGTTGGTTCTTTAAAAAGGCCTGTTGATCAATACCCACCACAACTCTCTGAGTCATCACACGGATGCTGCTGCCTTTCGCACTATAAAGGGAGCTGAGATATTTTGAGAAGGTTATTTCTCTGCGTCAGGAGATGTTCAAACCCCAACTGGTTATTTCTCTACGTTAGGAGATATTCAAACCCCAACTGGTTATTTCTCTACGTTAGGAGATATTCAAACCCCTACTGGTTATTTCTCTGCGTTAGGAGATATTCAAACCCCAACTGGTTATTTCTCTACGTTAGGAGATATTCAAACCCCAACTGGTTATTTCTCTACGTTAGGAGATATTCAAACCCCTACTGGTTATTTCTCTGCGTTAGGAGATATTCAAACCCCAACTGGTTATTTCTCTACGTTAGGAGATATTCAAACCCCTACTGGTTATTTCTCTGCGTTAGTAGATGTTCAAACCCCTACTGGTTATTTCTCTGCATTAGGTGTTGAATTATTTAACCAGCTATTGTACTGCCAGGTTCTGTCACAAATGGCACCCTATTCTCTCTATAGTCAAAGATGATCTATTATATTAATGGCACCCTATTCTCTATATAGTCAAAGATGATCTATTATACTGACAAGATAGCTGAGTGGCTGCTCTAACAATGGAAATACATGATTGAAGACAGGCGAGATCAGGTGGGACTATTCTAGCCAATGAGAGGGCAGATACACGGATGAACAACAGACACAACTAAGACGTTTTTCAAACTTGCCGGAATGCATCTACGTATCACTACATTTATAACAGCATAACTTCAATTAGATCAAATAAATCTCAAATAATTCAACACTCTCATAGACCTCCATACAAAAAAAGAGCTCATCTCACCTGGATAGATTTTGGCCAAAAGTAGTGCACTACTTTTGACCAGGGCCCATACAGAATAGGGTTCCATTTGGGACGCACTCCCAGACTCTTCAGGAAGACAGACTCATGTACAGTATAGCCCTGGTTTTCCAGACCAGACAATGAGCACTAATTAAGGTGAAAGCAGAAGTATAGAATCTATATGCTCTGGGACAGTAATAACAGTATAGAATCTATATGCTCTGGGACAGTAATAACAGTATAGAGCCTATATGCTCTGGGACAGTAATAACAGTATAGAACCTATATGCTCTGGGACAGTAATAACAGTATAGAACCTATATGCTCTGGGACAGTAATAACAGTATAGAACCTATATGCTCTGGGACAGTAATAACAGTATAGAGCCTATATGCTCTGGGACAGTAATAACAGTATAGAATCTATATGCTCTGGGACAGTAATAACAGTATAGAATCTATATGCTCTGGGATAGTAATAACAGTATAGAACCTATATGCTCTGGGACAGTAATAACAGTTGATATAATAAGGTGCTCTTCAGTTTTCCCAGGCTTGTAGCTTTAACAAAGGAATTGGAGGCTAAACTTGTAGGATATAAAAAAACACCAGAGCACTCTTACCAGGTAGTTAAAACAACTATATTGAGTTGACATGTCCATCTAGCAAAGTTAAAAACAAGGCAAACAAGTTTTAGTTAGTTGTGTCCTATTTTTGGTACGTTTCCCAAATTCCTTACCCTCATGAAAAGAATGTCCTACGTTACAGCACTGAAAATAGAAACTTCTGTCTAGCTAGACAATGATACCAGCCAACTCTGAAAGCTAGGGCCAGGGGAATGTCACTAACGTGTTCCCCTGATGGAACTGAATCCCCCTACAGCCATTTCATATCTGGGCTCTTCTCCTGTGATACGCGCTCTCCCTTTAAAAGGAATGACCCTGCCTTTTCTGGAATGATCTCATCAATAAGAGATGTGTTGAGGTTTGTGCTGTGTATCAAATGGCACCCATATAGTGCACTATGTTTGATCTGGGCCCATAGGGCTCTGGTCAAAAGTAGTGCACTATATAGGGAAAAGGAAGTTCCATTTGAGACGCAGCCTTGGTATAAGTAGGGTGGCCTGGGTATAGCCTGTGTGTCAGAGGGAGGACATTGTTGTTTGACGTTATTAAATACTACAAGCTGTGCTTTAAGGCAAATAACGCTGGAAAGATGTTAGAGATGAACTCCCCAGGAATAAAGAGAAGCACAGGCATGCACACACACACACACACACACACACACACACACACACACACACACACACACACACACACAGAGAGAGAGAGAGTAGATGCTTACCTATACAGCGAGGCTGGAATCCGCTCCAGGAGCCATCGGCCTGGCACAAGCGTGTAGTGGAGCCCACCGGGATATAGGGGGCGCTACAGCTGAACGACACCTCTGATTGATAGATGAAGCTGAGGCCCTCTCTGGAGCCATAGGCAGGCACACCAGGGTCCCCACAGAACTTGGCTACAACAACAGCAGAGCAAGATGAGCAGATCAAAATGAGCATTAAAAAAACCCACACAGGAACAATGTTACTGTGTTTTCCCCCCAGTGCGGTTTTTATTGAAGAGAGTGAGAAATCTGACCAGATCGAATCAGAAACAACCACAACAAAAAACACACAGGATCAATGTCATTGAACTCCTCCTGCCACAGTATCTCTCTGTGATCCTTACAGATCGAAATGAACATTCCAGAAATACACAAGAGCAATATTAGCCCGTTTTTACCCCAATGAGGGTTAGATTGAATTTCTGGTTGTATCTGTGATCCTGGCAGGCACCAGTGGAGGAGAAGACGGAGTCTTACAGACCAGACTAACATGAATGACATCGTCCCTCAATGGGCTCAAAGCGGTCATTGAGCACTGACCATCAGTGGCTGTCCAGCAAACACTTGGTCTGTCCAGGAAGAATCAATAATAGATGTGGCCTTCACACTCCGCCGATACATTATAAATGTGCCAAACAAGACTCCCTCTCTTACTGTCTGGGAACTAGGAGGACTACAAACTTGACTTTTTCTTGATGAATAATAGATACGCTGTCAAGATATAAAAAAGAGAGGAAGAGCGAGTAGAGAACAGAGCAAGGGGTTGAGAGAGCAGAGAGAGCAGAGAACAGAGACGTAGAGAGAGAGAAGAAGATAAGAAGAAGAAGAACAAAAAAAAGTGTGCTGCCTGCAAGATTACAAAGTCACAGGCAGCCAATCTTTAGTTCATTCCCATTGGAGCCAAAGTTTCTGTAGCCTCTGCTGCTGCTGTACACGCTTCCGTGTTCTGAAGGGTGAGGATTTAGAACTACTGTACCTTGTGGACCTTTTAACCTGCTCTTCCCTTCACCTCCTCCTCCCCTTCACCCCTCCACCTCCACCTCCCCTTCACCCCCTCCACCTCCTCCTCCCCTTCACCCCCTCCACCTCCTCCTCCCCTTCACCCCTCCACCTCCACCTCCCCTTCACCCCCTCCACCTCCTCCTCCCCTTCACCCTCTCCACATCCACCTCCCCTTCACCCCCTCCACCTTCTCCTCCCCTTCACCCCTTCTCCTCCTCCCCTTTACCCCTCCATCTCCTCCTCCCCTTCATCTCCTCCTCCCCTTCACCGCCTCCACCTCCTCCCCTTCACCCCCTCCACTTCAACCCCCTCCACCTCCTCCTCCCCTTCACCCCCTCCACCCTTCCACCCGATCACGTTTGAAGCTCTGCCTGATGTCCCACTGGGGCAGGCAGTTAAGAACTCAATAATTATGCGCAGATTACCCCCTCTGTCCTTCACTCACTCTCTCTGTCATACAGAGCTGGACAGACAGGGTACGGCTAAGTGACAAGTAGGAAAACTAAATACTGAGTCGGGTGGGTGAATTATGATTCCCTGGGTCTCTTTCTGTATAGAGACAATTCTCTAGGTGTAGAATTGATGGTTGGGTCCTCTGATATTCAAATAGGCCTTCTTAATAAGTCTGAGTTATTATGATTCCCTGGCTCGCTAGAGAGAGAATCCTCAATAGGTGTAAGATAGATGGCCGGATCCTCTGATGTTCAAATAGGCCTTCTAAGGTTATCTGAGTCGTGACAGATGGTGGAGAGAAAAACACACTTAATTACACTATTATTTATAATGACTAATAACGGGACTGAAGCCTTGTCTCAGCAAAACTCTGAAGCTTTTAAAAACAAGGCTTTCACAAACCGGTTGCGTTTGTGAACCCAGCCTGCAACACGTATTGACATTGTAACTTTGGAGACGAGTTCCCTTCAGATCTGTGTGTGTTTGGACAGTTTTGGTTTGTGTATGAGGGTGATTGCTGTGTGTGTGTGTGTGTGTGTGTGTGTGTGTGTGTGTGTGTGTGTGTGTGTGTGTGTGTGTGTGTGTGAGAGACTTGGTCACACTTTTTTGGTGCCTGTCTATCATTGGGCACAGCTGTTCATCATGGTGTAAGCCTCCCACCTCCTGTTACCTGCCCTTTAATGGGAGGCATCTGCTAGTCTTTTCAAATCAATTTACTATCTAATCTGCAGTACATCGAGTTCCCCCTTGTTCCGCCCTCGTTTTGGGTCAAATTAAAGTGATGCCGAAAGTTATTGCCGAAATGATTGAGTTTGACTGATGTCCCTAAAACGGGTGGAAGATCGTCAGACCAGACCAAGGACCTTATGAATGGGCGCTTCCTCCTCTAACTCAGCTGTCAGTCAATCAACCAATGACAAAAATAACCTTGGTTTGTTCCTTTACAGAGGCGAGCAAGATGACAGTGTAGCATTAATTCTGCAGCCATTTGTTTCACTACAGTGTCAGATACCCAGATCACCTGCATGAAAAAAAAATGAAAAAATGAAAAGACCAGAGGCACTTTAGTGTGCAGTGCTGATATAACAGGAAATGACAGGGAAATAACACAGTAACAACCAGGAAATATTACAGTAACCAAAGGGAAATAACAGAAAACGACTGGGAAATAACAGGAAACTATAGGGAAGTTACACGGTAACGACAGGGAAGTAATACGGTAACGACAGGGAAGTAACACCAAAACGACAGGGAAATAATAAGAAACAGGGAAATAACACGGTAACGACAGGGAAGTAACACGGTAACGACAGGGAAGTAACACGGTAACGACAGGGAAGTAACACGGTAACGACAGGGAAGTAACACGGTAACGACAGGGAAATAACACGGTAACTACAGGGAAGTAACACGGTAACGACAGGGAAGTAACACGGTAACGACAGGGAAGTAACACGTAACGACAGGGAAGTAACACGGTAACGACAGGGAAGTAACACGGTAATGACAGGGAAGTAAGACGGTAACGACAGGGAAGTAACACGGTAACGACAGGGAAGTAACACGGTAATGACAGGGAAGTAAGACGGTAACGACAGGGAAATAACACGGTAATGACAGGGAAGTAACACGGTAACGACAGGGAAGTAACACGGTAACAACAGGGAAGTAACACGGTAATGACAGGGAAGTAACACGGTAACGACAGGGAAGTATGACGGTAACGACAGGGAAGTAACACGGTAACGACAGGGAAGTAACACGGTAATGACAGGGAAGTAACACGGTAATGACAGGGAAGTAACACGGTAACGACAGGGAAGTAACACGGTAACGACAGGGAAATAATAAGAAACAGGGAAGTAACACGGTAACGACAGGGAAGTAAGACGGTAACAACAGGGAAGTAACACGGTAACGACAGGGAAGTAACACGGTAACGACAGGGAAGTAACACGGTAACGACAGGGAAATAATAAGAAACAGGGAAGTAACACGGTAATGACAGGGAAGTAACACGGTAACGACAGGGAAGTAACACGGTAACGACAGGGAAGTAACACGGTAACGACAGGGAAATAATAAGAAACAGGGAAGTACACACGGTAACGACAGGGAAGTAACACGGTAACTACAGGGAAGTAACACCGGTAAAGACAGGGGAAGTAAGCACGGTAACGACAGGGAAATAACACGGTAACTACAGGGAAGTAACACGGTAACGACAGGGAAGTAACACGGTAACGACAGGGAAGTAACACGGTAACGACAGGGAAGTAACACGGTAACGACAGGGAAGTAACACGTAACGACAGGGAAGTAACACGGTAACGACAGGGAAGTAACACGGTAATGACAGGGAAGTAAGACGGTAACGACAGGGAAGTAACACAGTAACGACAGGGAAGTAACACGGTAACGACAGGGAAGTAACACGGTAACGACAGGGAAGTAACACGGTAACGACAGGGAAGTAACACGGTAACGACAGGGAAGTAACACGGTAACGACAGGGAAATAATAAGAAACAGGGAAGTAACACGGTAACGACAGGGAAGTAAGACGGTAACAACAGGGAAGTAACACGGTAACGACAGGGAAGTAACACGGTAACGACAGGGAAATATTAAGAAACAGGGAAGTACCACGGTAACGACAGGGAAGTAAGACGGTAACAACAGGGAAGTACACGGGACGGGGTACACGGTCGACAGGGAAGTAACACGGTAACGACAGGGGACACGGTAACGACGGGGTACACGGACAACAGGGAAATAATAAGAAACAGGGAAGTAACACGGTAACAACAGGGAAATAATAAGAAACAGGGAAGTAACACGGTAACGACAGGGAAGTAACACGGTAACGACAGGGAAGTAACACGGTAATGACAGGGAAGTAACACGGTAACGACAGGGAAATAATAAGAAACAGGGAAGTAACACGGTAACGACAGGGAAGTAACACGGTAACTACAGGGAAGTAACACGGTAAAGACAGGGAAGTAACACGGTAACGACAGGGAAATAACACGGTAACTACAGGGAAGTAACACGGTAACGACAGGGAAGTAACACGGTAACGACAGGGAAGTAACACGGTAACGACAGGGAAGTAACACGGTAACGACAGGGAAGTAACACGTAACGACAGGGAAGTAACACGGTAACGACAGGGAAGTAACACGGTAACGACAGGGAAGTAAGACGGTAACGACAGGGAAGTAACACGGTAACGACAGGGAAGTAACACGGTAACGACAGGGAAGTAACACGGTAACGACAGGGAAGTAACACGGTAACGACAGGGAAATAACACGGTAATGACAGGGAAGTAACACGGTAATGACAGGGAAGTAACACGGTAACGACAGGGAAGTAACACGGTAATGACAGGGAAGTAACACGGTAACGACAGGGAAATAACACGGTAATGACAGGGAAGTAACACGGTAACGACAGGGAAGTAAGACGGTAACGACAGGGAAATAACACGGTAATGACAGGGAAGTAACACGGTAATGACAAGGAAGTAACACGGTAACGACAGGGAAGTAACACGGTAATGACAGGGAAGTAACACGGTAACGACAGGGAAATAATAAGAAACAGGGAAGTAACACGGTAACGACAGGGAAGTAACACGGTAACGACAGGGAAGTAACACGGTAACGACAGGGAAGTAATAAGAAACAGGGAAGTAACACGGTAACATCGCAGTAATAGTACCTAGCTGCTAAATAACTATATAAAGTGTGATGAATTGTCTTGGTTGTTATGTAGAAACAATTATATATTACTTATAGCTAGAATCCTTAATGGTGAAACTGTCATGTCCATTTGCAATATTGCAACAACAAAGAAGTAGTGCAAAACTGTTTACCCCGTTGCTCGATGCTCCTCTGCTTCGTCAACAAAACAAAAACAACGGCTTTAGGGCGGACAGTGGCACTATTTTCCCCTACTGCGAACTCCATCTTTAAAAACGATGTGTAATAGAGGATAATAAGTTATGTAGAAAGTAGTGAAGGCCCTTTTCACCTGTTCTCAGTAGCAATGTCTATACTGATATAGAATGTACTTTCTTAGAAAGACTGTTTATTAAACAGAAACCGTAGCTCCCATTGTCAGATACAAGACACCCCAAAACAACACACACATTCTGTATCTAAGGTCTACAGGGTGCATGTATGTTTTTATTAAAAACTACATCATCTATAACTAGTACATTATAATGGATGAGGAGGGTATCAACTTAAAACGAGATAAATCTATCCACTAACATGGCTACTTGTCTCCTCTCTAGGGAACGAAATGTATCACAGAGCATTGTGAAGTTGCCTAACCACTATTCCAGGAAACGTTTGCCTGGTGACTGTTGCCCCGGCCTGTTCTAGGTCACACAGCTCTAGCAGGGGGCACAGTAGGATGTAGTAAGGGATTTACTATCCCCTACACGTTAAGGCCAGGTCTCTTAAAGTGTATTTAGCGCAAAATATATATATATATATATATATATATATATATATATATATATATATATATATATATATATATATATATATATTCTAGTCTTGCTAGTATCACATTCTAAGAATTTGAAGGAGAAAGAGTGTGAGAGAGACAGGAGTGTTTCTGTTTGGTTTCCCGGACGACGATGGCAGGTGCAGAGGTGAGCACCATGGTCAGGTGATGTTTACACCTGTCCCTGAGTGGTCACCTGTCATCGCTATGCGTCTCTCGGGCCAATGAGGTCGCGGTCCCCATTAATTAACAAGGGATAATGCGGGCCCAAGCACCACTGGAACTATAGAGAAAGTATCATTTGTGAACATGATAACAGGGGAACAGAGTTTGCTTTAGAATACAGTGTTGAAACACCATAGGCACAGTAAAACTATGATTGAAGTAGCGGTGACAAACATAATTACTTATGTATAGTCAATAACAACATGGTACATGTACCTGTTTGCACAACACCTTTAAGGACTGGATAACTATGAACTACGAGCAAAAGACCCAAAAGTGAAGTATTGTGGTTGCCCTACGTAGTTTCTCAAGTACATTGTAAATGGTGCTAATGAGAAGAGGTGAAAAGGGCCTTGAATACTTAGTACATAAGTTATGCTTGTTATCCTCTATTATTTATAGTTCTTAAGTTCTTAATAATTGTTTCAATATAACCAGGAACATTTTTCACACTGTATATCCTTTTGGCACACTTTAAATCTTTATTTAGCAGCTACATACTAACTATAAACGGGTTATTATGGCGTTGTTGCCATGTAGTTACTGTGTTATTTCCCTATTGTTACCCTGTACTTTCCCTATTGTTACCCTGTTCTTTCCCTGCCGTTACAATGTTATTTCCCTATTGTTACCCTGTTCTTTCCCTATTGTTACCCTGTTCTTTCCCTGTCGTTACCATGTTATTTCCCTGTCGTTACCATGTTATTTCCCTGTTCTTTTTCTGTTATTTCCCTGTTCTTTTTCTGTTATTTCCCTGTCATTACCCAGTTATTTCCCTGTCGTTACCATATTATTTACCTGTCATTACAATGTTATTTCCCTGTCGTTACCCAGTTATTTCCCTGTTGTTACCCCGTTATTTCCCTGTCGTTACCCAGTTATTTCCCTGTCGTTACCATATTATTTACCTGTCATTACAATGTTATTTCCCTGTCGTTACCCAGTTATTTCCCTGTCGTTACCCCGTTATTTCCCTGTCGTTACCCCGTTATTTCCCTGTCGTTACCCCGTTATTTCCCTGTCGTTTCCTGTTAGCTCCCTGTCGTTACCCAGTTATTTCCCTGTCGTCACCCCGTTATTTCCCTGTCGTTACCCCGTTATTTCCCTGCCGTTACCCCATTATTTCCCTGTCGTTAACGTGTTATTTCCCTGTCGTTACCGTGTTATTTCCCTGTCGTCACCCCGTTATTTCCCTGTCGTTACCCCGTTATTTCCCTGCCGTTACCCCATTATTTCCCTGTCGTTAACGTGTTATTTCCCTGTCGTTACCCCGTTATTTCCCTGTCGTTACCGTGTTATTTCCCTGTCGTTACCGTGTTATTTCCCTGTCGTTACCGTGTTATTTCCCTGTCATTTCCTGTTATTTTCCTGTCGTTACCCTGATATTAACCTGTTGTTTCTAATAAAGATTAGGAAATTGGTTTAGAAAAACTAAAAGATTAATCTCTGTAACTGACTATAGTCATACAACTGTAGAGTGGACATCTTACTGAGTGGACATCAAACTGAAACAAGGAAACAAGAACACAACAAAATGTGTTAGTTCTACTGCAGAGAGAGTGAAGTTGCATCGATGTGTTAGTTCTACTGCAGAGAGAGTGAAGTTGCATCGATGTGTTAGTTCTACTGCAGAGAGAGTGAAGTTGCATCGATGTGTTAGTTCTACTGCAGAGAGAGTGAAGTTGCATCGATGTGTTAGTTCTACTGCAGAGAGAGTGAAGTTGCATCGATGTGTTAGTTCTACTGCAGAGAGAGTGAAGTTGCATCGATGTGTTAGTTCTACTGCAGAGAGAGTGAAGGCACATCGATGTGTTAGTTCTACTGCAGAGAGAGTGAAGTTGCATCGATGTGTTAGTTCTACTGCAGAGAGTGAAGGTACATCGATGTGTTCGTTCTACTGCAGAGAGAGTGAAGCTGCATCGATGTGTTAGTTCTACTGCAGAGAGGGAAGGTACATCGATGTGTTAGTTCTACTGCAGAGAGTGTGAAGATACATCGATGTGTTAGTTCTACTGCAGAGAGAGTGAAGTTGCATCGATGTGTTAGTTCTACTGCAGAGAGAGTGAAGGTACATCGATGTGTTAGTTCTACTGCAGAGAGTGTGAAGATACATCGATGTGTTAGTTCTACTGCAGAGAGAGTGAAGGTACATCGATGTGTTAGTTCTACTGCAGAGAGAGTGAAGGTACATCGATGTGTTAGTTCTACTGCAGAGAGAGTGAAGCTGCATCGATGTGTTAGTTCTACTGCAGAGAGTGTGAAGGTACATCGATGTGTTAGTTCTACTGCAGAGAGAGTGAAGGTACATCGATGTGTTAGTTCTACTGCAGAGAGAGTGAAGGTACATCGATGTGTTAGTTCTACTGCAGAGAGAGTGAAGCTGCATCGATGTGTTAGTTCTACTGCAGAGAGAATGAAGCTGCATCGATGTGTTAGTTCTACTGCAGAGAGAGTGAAGCTGCATCGATGTGCAAGAGAGTGGAAAAGAGGGAGCGAGAGAGCGAGTGAGAGAGCGAGAGAGAAAGAGAGAGAGACAGAGAGAGAGAGAAAGAGAGAGAGAGCAAGATAACAAAATAACAC
The DNA here is from genome assembly GCF_965601325.2 of Salmo salar. Classification (NCBI taxonomy): domain Eukaryota; kingdom Metazoa; phylum Chordata; class Actinopteri; order Salmoniformes; family Salmonidae; genus Salmo; species Salmo salar. The sequence goes on from NC_138317.1 coordinate 36,812,298, forward strand.
GAGTGGAGAGGAGAGATGTTACTCACGTAGGCACTGAGGCACCATTCCGTTCCAGGTGCCGTTGCCCACGCAGGTGAGAATGGCAGGGAATGACAGCTCATACCCTGGGGAGCAACTGTAGCTCACGCTGGTGCCCCACTCAAAGTCTGTACCCTCCAGGACTCCGTTGGAGATGGCAGAGGGTGCTGCGCAGGTCACCGCTATGGGTGGAGAGGGGAAGGGGGTGAGGGGGGAGAAGAGCGGAGAGAGGGGTGAGAAAGAGGGTGGTTGTAGTGGAAGAGAGTATAGGGAGAAAGAGGAGGAGAGAGGGGAGAGGGAGAGAGGAGAGAGAATAGGGAGAGAGAAGGAGAGCGGGGGAGGAGAGAGGAGGGAGGAAGAGAGAGAGGGGAGGGAGAGAGAGAGAGAGGAGGAGGAGAGAAAGGAGAAGCAAGAGAGAGAGGGGTAGAGAGAGGAGAGAGAGAGAGCGATAGAGAGGGGAGGGAGGGAGGGAGGGAGGGAGGGAGGGAGGGAGGGAGGGAGGGAGGGAGGGAGGGAGGGAGGGAGGGAGGGAGGGAGGGAGGGAGGCGAGAGGGCGTTTACTCTGAGGGGAAGTAATACTTTAATCAATGCTGAATTACTCACTTACTTAACCCTCATTATCCCTGTAGGGATATCATTAATCAATTAGGCATGAATCACACTTGACTTAACCCTCATTATCCCTGTATGGATATCATGAATCAATTAGGCATGAATCACACTTTACTTAACCCTCATTATCCCTGTAGGGATATCATGAATCAATTAGGCACGAATCATACTTTACTTAACCCTCATTATCCCTGTAAGGATATCATGAATCAATTAGGCACGAATCATACTTTACTTAACTCTCGTTATCACTGTAGAGTTATCCTGAATCAATTAGGCACGATTTATATGATTCCATTCATGGCATAAAGGCAAACAGCGAATACACAAGAAACCTTTGGGAAAAGGCCACAGGGAAAAGGCTAACAACTAAAACAACATATTTTCATAATCTTAGGAAATGAAGCCGATGGAATAATTGTGGCTTTGCCACCCTTAGTGGACATTTACTACCAGCTGTCTAACTGAAACCTGAGCTAATGGTTTTCTCTCCGAGCACTAGCCTCTGGGTGTCACTAGGCTACCTGGGGTGGCGGGTGGCCTAGTGGTTAGAGCGTTGGGCCAGTAACCGAAACCGAATCCCTGAGCTGACAAGGTAAAAATCTGTTGTTCTGCCCCTGAACCAGGTAGTTCCTAGGCCGGCATTGTAAATAAGAATTTGTTCTTAACTGACTTGCCTAATTAAATAAAGGTTAAATAAAAAATAACTGAGTCCCAAATTGCACCCTATTCCCTATATAGTGCAATACGGCAGAGAGAAAGGGACAGTTTGTTTGTCTGAGCGCTGCCTGGGAGTCGTGGTACGCCACAGCCAATGCCACACTTGAGTAGGAGAGAGGGCTAGGCTGGATGACTCATGTTGCACTCTGTAGAGTGAGTCTCCCTTTCTCTTCCGTGTTTGTTTTTCACAAGGAGTTCTGCCAACTACGATGTGGACACAGCATACTCCTCCTCTCACTGAACTACAGCAAGTAATAGCAGATATCGTAGGCTTTCCAAAAAATTGCATGGCGGATACACTCCTTTCAGCAAATTACAGTAACAGCAGATAGGGCTTTCTAGAAGACTGTTCTGTGAGGGTTGGTTTGGGCAGAAACAGGCTTTCCAGCGTACTATACAATAAACACAATATTCTCACCAAATTACAGTAAAATAGTGCACTATATTGGAAAGTCTATCACCATGGATACAGTCATCTCACTGAATAACCGTTACAGCACTGTGGATAGACTTTCCAAAAGATGGGGTTGGTTTGGTCAGTAACAGCACTATGGATACTAGGCCTATTCCTTATACTATATATTATTAGTCCATTCCATTTGACCAGAACCCTTTGATTTGGAGGGTAGTGATTAAATGAATCAGCTGACTATAAAAACAAAAACACATTAGTCCAGCTCAATGGAGCTTTCTGATGATTAGCTACTCTTATTGCCATCTCTGTGTCACAGTAATAAAAGCAATAAACGTGTAATAAATTCCCAAATGTTGTATTAATATTCTGAATTAGTATTGGACACGCTTGGTAGCCCCTCCGTTGAGAGTGGACCAGCTTGGCTTGTACTAAGCTAATGAATAATAGCTTTATGCAGAGTAGTTTCACAACTCCAGTGACACAACAGTGGTGAAGTTCTACAGCCGCTGTGATGGATCCTCCATTTCACAGGCGTTCTCACATACAGTATACAATACGAGTGTACGCACGCACGCGCGCACGCTCGCACACACGCACACGCACACACGCAACGTTGTGTTAAAAGGCAATGTTAGACTTTCACCCATCCACCTCCATTAGGCTACTTTCCATTCCACACGTCAACATCCACATTCACAGATCTAACTGTGCATCATAACAATGAGATATCACTCTGCAGCTGTTACATATGTATGCATAACAACACACTTTCACACAGCCAAGAAATGGAACTATCACCTGTACAAACGGATGAAGATATGTGTTGATCATAGCTGGTCCAAGATCATGGTAAAAAGCTGAATTGTATGCATGTTGAGAAAGTGTGTTATGAAGAGAAACCTTTTCTGCCTGGCCATATAGTGTCAGCAATAACAACTACAAGACAGGATGTTGGTCCTACAATAACAAACCAAAGAAAACTGATATGCTTTATTTAAACCCTTTTCTCACTGTGGCACAATGATATATGGGCTACCGTTGCTAAGGGCAACAGTGTGGAAAGCAGGAGGTGTGCAGTGTTACTGTGAATAAGCTATAACAATCTGTGGTGAAACTGGTGGTGATGCCATAGGGAACCCAAGCCAAGACATCTCTGTTTTAGACAATGGGAACATTGATTAGTTAGTCCCTAAGACTTGGCTCATTGAAATCTATTCTAAAGTGTAGATACACATATTCAAACACTCAAATTGAAGTAGTCAGGGGAACAAACCAACCAAACAAAGTGTTGCTGGGCCCTACCTTTGAAAGATGCTATGATGCCAAAATGTTATTAGATATGTTCCACAGAGCATTGTGGGTAATGAAGTACATTATGCTACACATGTGTTGCTAGGTCTTACCTTGGCAGGATGCCATGATACCACTCCAGGTGCCGTTGGAGGTGCAGGTGCGTACAGCCGAGCTGTCGGCCTCCATGCTGTATCCCGGAGCACACAGGAATGTGATGTTCTGACCAATAGCAAAGTCCTCTCCATACCTCATCCCATTGGCTGGAACCCCAGGGTCGCCACAGTTGATCACTGTGATTAGACAGAAAGAAGGAAGGAGGGAGGGAGGGAGAGGGGGGGCAGGGAGGGAGGGAGGAAGGAAGAAGGAAGAAAGAGAGGAAAGAAGGAAGGACGGAAGGAAGGACGGGAGGGAGGGAGGGAGGGAAGGAAGGAAGGAAGGAAGGAAGGAAGGAATGAACAAAGGAAGGTAGGAAGGAAGGGGACAAAAGAGTGACTCAGTGACACAGTGTACTCTGTTACAGCAAACAAATACATACATAACAAAGAAGACATCCCCTGTCTGGACACTTAGTTGGCTTTCTGGCTCTTGTGTGACAGACGCGGATATCTATGACGGCGGTCGAAGTGCAATTTAGGCCCCATTGTGGGTCCGGCGTAAGATGTAACTGGGGCTGTGACAACAATCGGTGGGAAACCTAATCCACAAATCATCTGAAATGACCAATTTATGCAGCCAGCAACAGAGATATCTCCACTGATGAGATACCCCCTCGCCTCTTTTATTCAAAATGATAGATTTCACTATCACGGGGAAAATCAATAGCTGTGAGCTGTGTTCTCATACGAGGGTCTCCTGGGTTTAACTTCCATAATCAATTCTGTCAATCTCTTACGACTATAACTCGCTTCTGTTCTGTGGAGGACGGGATGGAAAACAGAGCAGGAAGTAGAGTGTTTACGGTCTACCTGGGAATTCAGATGACAAGGTAACAGAAACACATCAGTAGTTCTGTGATCAGTGATCACCGTGACTGTTTAATGTTTATGGTGTACCTGGGAATTCAGATGACAAGGTAACAGAAACACATCAGCAGTTCTGTGATCAGTGATCACCGTGACTGTTTAATGTTTATGGTCTACCTGGGAATTCAGATGACAAGGTAACAGAAACACATCAGTAGTTCTGTGATCAGTGATCACCGTGACTGTTTAATGTTTATGGTCTACCTGGGAATTCAGATGACAAGGTAACAGAAACACATCAGCAGTTCTGTGATCAGTGATCACCGTGACTGTTTAATGTTTATGGTCTACCTGGGAATTCAGATGACAAGGTAACAGAAAGACATCAGCAGTTCTGTGATCAGTGATCACCGTGACTGTTTAATGTTTATGGTCTACCTGGGAATTCAGATGACAAGGTAACAGAAACACATCAGCAGTTCTGTGATCAGTGATCACCGTGACTGTTTAATGTTTATGGTCTACCTGGGAATTCAGATGACAAGGTAACAGAAACACATCAGCAGTTCTGTGATCAGTGATCACCGTGACTGTTTAATGTTTATGGTCTACCTGGGAATTCAGATGACAAGGTAACAGAAACACATCAGCAGTTCTGTGATCAGTGATCACCGTGACTGTTTAATGTTTATGGTCTACCTGGGAATTCAGATGACAAGGTAACAGAAACACATCAGCAGTTCTGTGATCAGTGATCACCGTGACTGTTTAATGTTTATGGTCTACCTGGGAATTCAGATGACAAGGTAACAGAAACACATCAGCAGTTCTGTGATCAGTGATCACCGTGACTGTTTAATGTTTATGGTCTACCTGGGAATTCAGATGACAAGGTAACAGAAACACATCAGCAGTTCTGTGATCAGTGATCACCGTGACTGTTTAATGTTTATGGTCTACCTGGGAATTCAGATGACAAGGTAACAGAAACACATCAGCAGTTCTGTGATCAGTGATCACCGTGACTGTTTAATGTTTATGGTCTACCTGGGAATTCAGATGACAAGGTAACAGAAACACATCAGCAGTTCTGTGATCAGTGATCACCGTGACTGTTTAATGTTTATGGTCTACCTGGGAATTCAGATGACAAGGTAACAGAAACACATCAGTAGTTCTGTGATCAGTGATCACCGTGACTGTTTTTAATTTCAGAAAAAAGTTCACCTGTCACATCCTGACCATAGAAAGATGTTATTTTCTATGGTAGAGTAGGTCAGGGCGTGGCAGGGTTTTTCTCTCTCTATGTTTTCTATTTCTATGTTTAGGTTCTAGTTTTGTATTTCTATGTTGGGTTTTGTTTGGAATGATCTCCAATTAGAGGCAGCTGGTCTTCATTGTCTCTAATTGGAGATCATACTTAAGTAGGGTTTTTTTCACCTGGGTTTTGTGGGTGATTAATTTTTAATTGTGTATGTGTTCATCTCTGTGTCACGGTTTGTTGTTTTTTCATTCAGTGTATTTATGTATTGCATAGTTTCACAGTATAAATAAAATGTGGAACGACACACACCCTGCACTTTGGTCCTCTTCTTCCTATGACAGCCGTGACATCACCCCCCCATTGATTTATGTGGTGCCCTTATCAATTCCAGAATTACAGTTTTCCATACATTTAGTGTATTTTGCTAAAAAAAAAAAAAAAACCTGAGAATGAAGCTTTGGGAATCAATCATCAGAGCGTTAAGCTCGTAAACATCTAGGTGGTGTGGAAAATGTCTCGACCAAAATGCTAATGTGACTCCACCACTGGATAGAAAACATTGCATCGCCCTTCTCAGCCTGCTCAATAAAACACATGTAAAGACTCATCAATCAGTACTACTTTGACACGTTACTTTTTGTTACTTTATTTCTTTATTTTTTTGTTGGTATTTTTCTTAAAACTGCATTGTTGGTTAAGGGCTGTGTAAGTAAGCATTTCACTGTAAGGTCTACAGCTGTTGTATTCGGGGCATGTGACAAATTTGATTTGATGCCACAGGCAAGGGATGTGTCCCAAATTACACCTTATTCCCTAAAAAGGTGCGCTACGTTAGATCAGAGCCCTGAGACTATATAGGTAACAGGGTGCCATTTTGGGGGACAAACCAAAGGTCTCTTTGAAACGCTGTAGGCAAAGCATTCTGCCTGTTTAAGCATATATGGGCACTAAGAGGCATACGATCAAAGGAAATGAACCTAGCCTGGAGGAACGAGTGTGGTCTATAACTTCTGTCTAGGGGTGATATGGAGACAGGCAGGAAGTAGTTTATAGATCTGGTAGTCCATTCCTGAATGAACTGAATCTGAAACACCAGGTGAGATAGAGAGGAATTATCTACCTGAAGTGGAATAAGTCTCTCTGTCTCTCCCAGCTAGCACATTTGGTTCCTTGGAAGTTGTGGGAACGTATTTTTTTTGTTTCACATTGTTTGTGGGAACGAAGTCATACATTTCCTGACCGGTAAAACTGACGTTTTTTTAAACATTCTGTGCAGAGAAGTGAACATTTTCACTGTTCTGGGAACATTTATTTTTAGGTTGCAGGGAGGTTCTGAGATTGTTTTACTCTATTTCATTGAACACTCTGAGAATGGAAATGATAGGTTATTTGGAGGCTTTAAATAACTTCCTTGAAGATTCAAACCTATAATCTGTTCTCTATCCATGGAATTAGTCTTCTGTGCCACCAGGATGGAGCTAGCATACCATGTTTTTACATGTTAGTCTATTCAAACAGACCCCATTTCAAAGGAAACAAGCAATCATTAAGATCAGGTGTGGCCAATTAGTGGACTTGGCCAACACACCTGAACACACTTAACAAGATAGAAGATAGAGTTTTGCTGTTGCTGAGAATGGAATATATATGTTTTTAAACAACATTCTTAGAACGTTCTCTGAATGTTTCTAACATTTTCTTGTGGTTTTTATGGAAAGTTTTTTTTATGTTCTTGGAACAATTTGAAAATAGGACTTTAGAACCATGAGGAAACCTGTAGGAAATGTTAAGCTGAAGTAATGAAATTCCAACAGAAGAACGTTGTTTCTTAATGTTCTCTGAACTACATGAAAACATTCCTAATGTCAAACCAATTCGAGAACATTCCTAGAACATTACCAAAATTGAAATGTAACCATGTTTCAACTTTAAGGAAACATTCTGAAATGAAATACCAATAAAACATTTTTTTTTGTCAAGTTCCTTAAATATGCTGAGAATGTTCCAAAGCCAAGTAACTATCCGGCACCATTCCCAGAAAGTTGTATGCAAAATAACCTTAGGACAACCACTCTCACCAAGCTCTAAGAAACATATGCTTCTCAGAACGTTATGTGGCAGCCTCTCTCCCTCACTCTCCCTTTCAGTCTCTCGGTCTCTCTCCCCCTCTGTCTCGCCCCTGGGCCTAGATTTAAATCAGATTGACTCCCTGGCGTTGTCTACTCAACTGAGAAGGAGCTGAAGAAGAGGGAAGAGCTTTGGAGGGTATGGTAATATGTACAAGGTAACAGAGAGGCACAGAGGGATTGATTTTCTTATCTTGCTGGAGCAGGGACACAGGGCTCTTCTGACCTCTCTTCTCTGTCTCAACCCACCAGTCACTGTGCGTGTGTGTGCGTCTGTATGTGTGCGTGAGACCCCTTCTCTCGCTGTCTCAATCTTTAACCTGAAGGCTACCTTAAAGAGTGTCTCCTCTTCGATCCCTCTCTTACACTGCCTGGAGAATTCCAGTCATAAACAACCCACCCTTCTTAACATGAGAGGAGCAACGTCTTGAAATGTCATGACAACAGGATGCGAGATTAAGATTCTGGAATAGTTCCAAATGTTCCCTTTATTGTGCACTTCTTTTGACAAGGACCCATAGGGCTGTGGCCAAAAGTAGTGTACTATATAGGGAATAGGGTACCATTTGGGACGCAGACTGTCTTCAGCCTCAGCCCACTGATAGAACCAATCCCCCCATCTATGACTCTGTATCACATATCAATAGGTCCCATATACGAAAACCAAAGATCACAATCGAAATACATCGTAAAAAAAAACATTATGGTGTTATCAGTAGGAATTTTCAAACGTCCCTGTTCATAAGCACAAAGGGTAAGTCCAGGGCACTAATTTATAAATGTTCTGATCTAGGATCCTTTTTGCCTTTCAGATCATAATGAATAAGATTAGATTGACGGGGGGGAAGGGGGGGGGTCTGATCCTAGATCAGCACACCTACTCTGAGACGCTTTATGAATGCGGGCTCTGATCTCACTTACTGCTGCAGTTCAGGGCAGTGAGGTTGGTTTATGGAGACTTACTGCTGCAGTTCAGGGCAGTGAGGTTGGTTTATGAAGACTTACTGCTGCAGTTCAGGGCAGTGAGGTTGGTTTATGAAGACTTACTGCTGCAGTTCAGGGCAGTGAGGTTGGTTTATGAAGACTTACTGCTGCAGTTCAGGGCAGTGAGGTTGGTTTATGAAGACTTACTGCTGCAGTTCAGGGCAGTGAGGTTGGTTTATGAAGACTTACTGGTGCAGTTCAGGGCAGTGAGGTTGGTTTATGAAGACTTACTGCTGCAGTTCAGGGCAGTGAGGTTGGTTTATGAAGACTTACTGCTGCAGTTCAGGGCAGTGAGGTTGGTTTATGAAGACTTACTGCTGCAGTTCAGGGCAGTGAGGTTGGTTTATGAAGACTTACTGCTGCAGTTCAGGGCAGTGAGGTTGGTTTATGGAGACTTACTGGTGCAGTTGGGGGCAGTGCCAGACCAGGTGGCATTGGCCAGACACTGACGTGTGGTGGAGCCGGTCAGCAGGTAGCCATCCATACAGGAGTAGGTGACGGAGTGGGAGTAGGTTGTGCCGTCCAGCCGGGACACACGGCCGTTACTGGGGGTCCCCGGGTTCCCACACTGCACCGCTGGAGAGAGAGAGAGAAGGGGCAGATAGAGTTTGATTGAATGATTGGTTTTATGTGATAATTCAAAAATACTTGTGAAGTTGTTTCATCATATACTAGTACACCGAGTATACAAAACATTAAGAACACTTTTCATGAAACAGACTGACTAGGTGAAAGCTATGATCCCTTATCGATGTCACTTGTTCAATCAGTGTAGATGAAAGGGAGGAGACAGGCTAAAGTTGGATTTTTAAGCTTTGAGACAATTGGGACATGGATTGTGTATGTGTGCCATTCAGAGGGTGAATGGCCCAGACAACATTTTGAAGTGCCTTTGAACGGGGTATGGATACAGTAGTAGGTGTTAGGCTGCTGGGTTTTTCACGCTCAACAGTTTCCCGTGTGTATCAAGAATGGTCCACCACCCAAAAGACATCCAGCCAACTTGACACAACTGTGGGAACCATTGGAGTCAACATGGGCCAGCATCCTTGTGGAACGCTTTTGACACTTTGTAGAGTCAGTGCCCACGACGAACTGAGGCTGTTCTGAGGGCAAAAGGAGGAGGGGGGGGGGGCACTCACACTTGGCGTGTTTGGATTTAGTTTTGGGGAAGGGGATGACTCAAGTGTACTAGAATAACATTGTTTAATAAATGATGACTTACAGTTGAAGTCGGAAGTTTACATACACCTCAGCCAAATACATTTAAACTCAGTTTCTCACAATTCCTGACATTTAATCCTAGTAAAAATTCCCTGTCTTAGGTCAGTTAGGATCACCACTTTATTTTAAGAATGTGAAATGTCAGAATAATAGTAGAGAGAATGATTTATTTCAGCTTTTACTTCTTTCATCACATTCCCAGTGGGTCAGAAGTTTACATGCACTCAATTAGTATTTGGTAGCGTTGCCTTTAAATTGTTTAACTTGGGTCAAACGTTCCACAATAAAAATGGGTGCATTTTTGGCCTATTCCTCCTGACAGAGCTGGTGTAACTGAGTCAGGTTTGTAGGCCTCCTTGCTCGCACATACTTTTTCAGTTCTGCCCACAAATGTTCTACAGGATTGAGGTCAGGGCTTTGTGATGGCCACTCCAATACCTTGACTTTGTTGTCCTTAAGCCATTTTGCCACAACTTTGGAAGAATGCTTGGGGTCATTGTCCATTTGGAAGACCCATTTGCGACCAAGATTTAACTTCCTGACTGATGTCTTGAGATGTTGCTTCAATATATTCACATCATTTTCCTGCCTCATGATGCCATCTATTTTGTGAAGTGCACCAGTCCCTCCTGCAGCAAAGCACCCCCAAATATGATGCTGCCACTCCCGTGCTTCATGGTTGGGATGGTGTTCTGCGGCTTGCAAGCCTCCCCCTTTTTCCTCCAAACATAACGATGGTCATTATGGCCAAACAGTTCTATTTTTGTTTCATCAGACCAGAGGACATTTCTTCAAAAAGTACGATCTTTGTCCCCATGTGCAGTTGCAAACCGTAGTCTGGTTTTTTTATGGCGGTTTTGGAGCAGTGGCTTCTTCCTTGCTGAGTGGCCTTTCAGGTTATGTCGATATAGGTCTCGTTTTACTGTGGATATAGATACTTTTGTACCTGTTCCCTCCAGCATCTTCAAATCAAATCAACGTTTATTTGTCACGTGCGCCAAATACAACAGGTGTAGACCTTACAGTGAAATGCTTACTTACAGGCTCTAACCAATAGTGCGAAAAAAAAGGTATGTGTGTGTTTTAGGTAAGTAAAGAAATAAAACAACAGTAAAAAGACATTTGAAAATAACAGTAGCAAGGCTATATACAGACACCGGTTAGTCAGGCTTATTGAGGTAGTATGTACATGTAGGTATGGTTAAAGTGACTATGCATATATGATAAACAGAGAGTAGCAGCAGCGTAAAAGAGGGGTTGGGGGGGGGGGGGGCACACAATGCAAATAGTCCGGGTAACCATTTGGCTACCTGTTCAGAAGTCTTATGGCTTGGGGGTAAAAACTGTTGAGAAGCCTTTTTGTCCTAGACTTGGCACTCCGGTACCGCTTGCCATGCGGTAGTAGAGAGAACAGTCTATGACTGGGGTGGTTGGGGTCTTTGACAATTTTTAGGGCCTTCCTCTGACACCGCCTGGTGTAGAGGTCCTGGATGTCAGGCAGCTTTGCTCCAGTGATGTACTGGGCCGTACACACTACCCTCTGAAGTGCCTTGCGGTCGGAGGCCGAGCAATTGCCGTACCAGGCAGTGATGCAACTGGTCAGGATGCTCTCGATGTTGCAGCTGTAGAACCGTTTGAGGATCTCAGGACCCATGCCAAATCTTTTTAGTTTCCTGAGGGGGAATAGGCTTTGTCGTGCCCTCTTCACGACTGTCTTGGTGTGCTTGGACCATTCTAGTTTGTTGCTGATGTGGACACCAAGGAACTTGAAGCTCTCAACCTGCTCCACTACAGCCCCATTGATGAGAATGGAGGCGTGCTCGGTGCTCCTTTTCCTGTAGTCCACAATCATCTCCTTAGTCTTGGTTACGTTGAGGGATAGATTGTTATTTTGGCACCACCCAGCCAGGTCTCTGACCTCCTCCCTATAGGCTGTCTCGTCATTGTCGGTGATCAGGCCTACCACTGTTGTGTCGTCTGCAAACTTAATGATGGTGTTGGAGTCATGCCTGGCCATGCAGTCATGGGTGAACAGGGAGTACAGGAGGGGACGGAGCACGCTCCCCTGGGGAGCTCCAGTGTTGAGGATAAGTGTGGCAGATGTGTTGCTACCTACCCTCACCATCTGGAGGCGGCCCGTCAGGAAGTCCAGGATCCAGTTGCAGAGGGAGGTGTTTAGTCCCAGGTTCCTTAGCTTAGTGATGAGCTTTGAGGGTACTATGGTGTTGAACGCTGAGCTGTAGTCAATGAATAGCATTCTCACATAGGTGTTCCTTTTGTCCAGGTGGGAAAGGGCAGTGTGGAGTGCAATAGAGATTGCATCATCTGTGGATCTGTTTGGGCGGTATGCAAATTGGAGTGGGTCTAGGGTTTCTGGGATAATGGTGTTGATGTGAGCCATTACCAGCCTTTCAAGGCACTTCATGGCTACGGACGTGAGTGCTACGGGTCTGTAGTCATTTAGGCAGGTTGCCTTTGTGTTCTTGGGCACAGGGACTATGGTGGTCTGCTTGAAACATGTTGGTATTACAGACTCAATCAGGGACATGTTGAAAATGTCAGTGAAGATACCTGCCAGTTGGTTAGCACATGCCCAGAGCGCACGTCCTGGTAATCCGTCTGGCCCCGCAGCCTTGTGTATGTTGACCTGTTTAAAGGTCTTACTCACGTCGGCTATGGAGAGCGTGATCACACAGTCGTCCGGAACAGCTGATGCTCTCATGCATGCCTCAGTGTTGCTTGCCTCGAAGCGAGCATAGAAGTGATTTAGCTCGTCTGATAGGCTCGTGTCACTGGGCAGCTCGCGGCTGTGCTTCCCTTTGTAGTCTGTAATAGGTTGCAAGCCCTGCCACATCCGACGAGCATCGGAGCCGGTGTAGTATGATTCAATCTTAAGCCCTGTATTGACGCTTTGCCTGTTTGATGGTTCGTCGCAGGGCATAGCGGGATTTCTTGTAAGCTTCCGGGTTAGAGTCCTGCACCTTGAAAGCGGCAGCTCTACCTTTTAGCTCAGTGCGAATGTTGCCTGTAATCCATGGCTTCTGGTTGGGGTATGTACGTACAGTCACTGTGTGGACGACGTCCTCGATGCACTTATTGATAAAGCCAGTGACTGATGTGGTGTATTCCTCAATGTCATCGGAAGAATCCCGATTTAACTGTGATAGCAAAACAGTCCAGTAGTTTAGCATCTGCTTCATCTGACCACTTTTTTTATAGACCGAGTCACTGGTGCTTCCTGCTTTAATTTTTGCTTGTAAGCAGGAATCAGGAGGATCGAGTTGCGGTCTGATTTACCAAATGGAGGGCGAGGGAGAGCTTTGTACGCGTCTCTGTGTGTGGAGTACTGGTGATCTAGAATTTTTTTCCCTCTGGTTGCACATTTTAACATGTTGATAGAGATTTGGTAGAACTGATTTAAGTTTCCCTGCATTAAAGTCTCCGGCCACTAGGAGCACCACCTCTGGGTGAGTGGTTTCCTGTTTGCTTATTTCCTTATACAGCTGACTGAGTGCGGTCTAGTGCCAGCATCTGTTTGTGGTGGTAAATAAACAGTCCCAAAAAGTATAGCTGAAAACTCTCTAGGCAAATAGTGTGGCCTGCAATTTTTCACAATATACTCTACTTCAGGCGAGCAAAATCTAGAGACTTCCTTAGATTTCATGCACCAGCTGTTGTTTACAAATATGCACAGACCGCCCCCCCCCCTCGTCTTACCGGAGTGTGCTGTTCTATCCTGCCGGTGCAGCGTATATCCCGCTAGTTGAATATTCATGTCGTCATTCAGCCACGATTCCTTGAAACATAGGATATTACAGTTTTTGGTGTCCCGTTGGTAGGATATTCGTGATCGTACCTCGTCTAATTTATTGTCCAATGATTGCACGTTGGCGAGTAATATTGATGTCACGGCAGCTTTCCTACTCGCCTTCTGCTGGTCCTGACGAGGCATCCGGCTCTTCGTCCTCTGTACCTGCGTCGCTTCCTCTTGCGAATAACTGGGATGTCGGCCCTGCCGGGTGTTTGGAGAATATCATGTGAGGGAACGCTGTCCTGATATCCAGAAGCTCTTTTTTGCCGTAAGATACGGTTGCAGAAACATTATGTACAAAATAAGTTACAAATAATGCAAAAAACCCCACATAATAGCACAATTGGTTGGGCGCCCGTAAAACTGCTGCCATTTCTTCCGGTGCCATTTTTTCACAAAGTCCTTTGCTGTTGTTCTGGGATTGATTTGCACTTTTTGCACCAAAGTACATTCATCTCTAGGAGACCTTGTTCTATGTGAGGGTGGGTTGGGCTGAGAAATGTAAAATGTCAACATTTTACAGAGAGAAACAACAGGCTCAGGTATAACAGATGGATTTCTTATAATTTTTTTTGTATTTTTTTGTCTCATCGCTGCAACTCCCCAACGGGCTCGGGAGAGGCGAAGGTGGAGTCATGCATGACCCGCCTAAAAGCCGTCTTTAACACCCGCCAGCTTTACCCGGAAGGCAGCTGCACCAATGTGTTGGAGGAAACACTGTTCAACTGGCGACCCGGGGTCAGTCTGCAGGCACCCTGCCCCCACCACAAGGATCGCTAGAGCACGATGAGCCAAGTAAACCCCCCCTCCCCCAGCCAAACCCTCCCCTAACCCGGACAACGCTGGAACAATTGTGCGCCGTCCTATGGGACTCCCGGCCACGGCCGGTTGTGGAACAGCCCGGGAGTGAACGTGGGTCTGTAGTAATGCCTCTAGTACTGGATAGGGAGAAAGAGAAAGCAAGATTGAGAAGGGACTGAGAGCGAGACAGCGTGATGGAGAGCGAGAGGTACCCTGTCAGCCTTGTGGAGAAGCTGCCTGGCAACCACCTCAGGGGCTGAGAAGTTAACAATCTGTAAATCTATTTAACTAGAGAGCTGCAGTGGCTCAGAGGGAACATGGAGAACACAAAGCCGGCGTTTGGAGACGACAGTAATGCTATCCTGTCTCATTTGAGATGAGATGAAAAGGGTGGTTCAAAGGAGACACCTGGGGGTTGTGTCTAGGTGCCTGACTGACTGACACCTAGGGGTTGTGTCTGGGTGCCTGACTGACACAGGCTATGCATTGCTAGCTATAGGGGCCCCTGCAGTGAGAGCAGGCTATGTATTGCTAGTTATAGGGGCCCCTGCAGTGAGAACAGGCTATGTATTGCTAGCTATAGGGGCCCCTGCAGAGAGAGCAGGCTATGTATTGCTAGCTATAGGGGCCCCTGCAGCGAGAGCAGGCTGTGTATCGCTAGCTTATAGGGGCCCCTGTAGCGAGAGCAGGCTATGTATCGCTAGCTATAGGGGCCCCTGTAGTGAGAGCAGGCTATGTATCACTAGCCATAGGGGCCCCTGTAGTGAGAGCAGGCTATGTATTGCTAGCTATTTGGGGGGGGTAACAAAGGGATGTTCAAATCCCTCAGCGGTGGTGACTGATAAAGCATGTGGCTGGAAATGGAATGGTACAGCCGATTGTTGGACTCAGAGGACCATATTTGTTGGGAGAATGAGAAGTGTGTGTGTGTGTGTGTGTGTGTGTGTGTGTGTGTGTGTGTGTGTGTGTGTGTGTGTGTGTGTGTGTGTGTGTGTGTGTGTGGTCTCACGTTTGCAGAAGGGCTGTGTTCCAGACCAGGTGCCGTTAGGAAAGCACATCCTCTCAGCAGAGCCAATCAGCTCATAACCCTCAGAGCATCTGAACTGGACTTTACTGCGGATCCTGAAGTTACTCTCCTCCCTGCTGCCCTGCGACGGGGTGCCTGGGTCCCCACATGTCCCCTGGGATTCACCTGCACACATACAGAGACCCACACGCCAGCCCACAAGGAAAAGCAGAAGCATAGAAAGAGTTAATGGTAATTCACAATGTTCCCATGGAAACACATCACAACCCTTTTTGTCATTCAAACCAGATTCTGTCCCTTCTGCCCTTCCCTCATTCTCTGTATGTGGGTGTAACCTTACACACTGATTCCCCTCTCTCACCGATTCCCCTCTCACACCGATTCCCCTCAGTAGCTCACCGGAGATGGATATTCCTGAATGATTCAGGAAAGTGCCATATATCTCCTTCCCCTTCCCTCCCTCCCCTCCTCCGTCGGCATAGCTCCTGGCTTGGTAGCCTTGGTCTGGTTCACAAACAGCACCCTATTCCCTATGTAGTGCACTAAATAGGTAATAGGGTGCCATTTGGGATGCACCCTTGGTAACCTTGCTATTCACCTGAACCAGCTACACATCCATCCCAGACAGACAGATAGACAGACAGACCACTCCCCTCCTCTGATGAGGAAATGAAAGTAATGGAGGCCGTACAGCCAGGATCTAAGAGATAGGGGACTGTGTGTTTGTCCATGGCCCTGACAGTTATCAGAGCTGTTACTGGGAGACAATCAGGGCGGTCCACTCCAAACACTCGCTCAGACGTAACGGAAGATGTGTCAGATGGCTCAAGTACATTGAGATACTTATGCCTCATCAGTAACAGATAAATCTGATGATACACATTATAGGGATGGAAAATACTGGAAAGTCACTTGGATACAAAGTGCAATTGGTATCCATATATGATTTCAATACCAAATGAGTAAAACATCCATAAATGTATTTATCATATCTATTTCTCTCATGTCCAGACAAATACCTAACATTCATAATTTATTAAACAATGTTATTTTAGTACACTTGAGTCATCCCCTTGCCCAAATCAAAATCCAAACACACCAAGACAGATTAAAGTGGCTGCTATTAAACCCACCCCCGCGCATATCAAATTAGCGTAATACAACAAAATACCCACCAAAATCTGTCAGTTTAAACTAGAGATATCCGGCCCAATCCGCTGCATCCACCAGTGTTACACTTCCTCATCTGCGGTGACAGGTGCCAGAGCTAGAGCGGTGTTTGTTCAGATCATGAGACATCCCCAAAAATCGTCTGTAGCGTCTGTGGCCTACAAACTATTATGACCCCTCTATGGAAAGATGAGACTTTCACAAACATGTGCAGTACCAGTCAAAAGTTTGGACACACCTACTCATTCAAGGGTTTTTCTTTATTTTTTACTATTTTCTACATTGTAGAATAATAGAGTATACATCAAAACTATGAAATAACACAAAAAAGTGTTAAATCTAAATATATTTTTATATTTGAGATTCTTCAAAGTAGCCACCGTTTGCCTTGAGGAAAGCTTTGAACACTGTTGGCACTGATGCAGACCTTTGGAACATCTACATTTTAAAAAGTCTAAAAATCCATGTAATATAGCCTACACCTTCCCAATACATCCATCATTTATTTATAGCTGTCGGCTACACTAGTTCATTTAACAGACAAGATTTGGTTAGGAATTCCGTGGCATTATTTTATATTACATGCTGCTGTTCTGTGTTGAGTGGTTAACAAAGAAATGGGTATTCCTATATGATTCTTTTAGAGTTATTAATGTAACTTTAGTTGTTCTACAAACGTTGGGCTATATGTTTAGATGTTTAATACATTGTAAGGCTGCATGATGTGACTCTAATGATGATTTGAAAAAAAATTATTGAAAGGCTGAGCTCTTGCTTTGTTTATTTGCGCAGACTGTACACACTTCATCAGTCTCTCATTCACAATTTGACAAGCACTTGATAATGCCTAGAATGCGCGCTCAGGGAGAAGTGCTGAGTGCTGCGCGCTCTGAAGCACCTCTCACTCACATGGCTATCCATCATGTGATTGTGTCTTTCTCACAGGCTACAAGTGAAGACAGACACATCTGGGACGCAACTGCGTGTGTCCTTATCCAATTCCGAGGTGCATATTGAAGATATTGGAAGAACTGTCCACATTTACTTTTCGTCAGCCAACAAGATGAGTAGGCCCAACGAACAGCAAAAGTACTAGCCTATGTCAATCTACTATCCCCCATAGTACAAAAGTCGACCTATTCTATTCTGTGCGAGAAATAAGTATTCCAAACATAGTCTGGGACAGGGATAGATCCCAAATTAATACAACCACTAGCATCAAAAAAAATGTTTGTGCATTGTGGCTGATGCAACAGATCAGAACGTTTAGCTTAAAATGTTGATAAACTATTAGGCTATTTCTTTACGTTATAAGAGCAGCAATACGCACATGGCAGTAGGCCAGAGATTCTTAAACTTTTTCAGCCTAGGACCCAAATGAGAAATTCTGTGTTTTCCTGGGACCCAAGCTCAGGAAAATATGCAACTATACGTAAATATTGGTACATTTCATTGCCCTTATGCCTAAAAAAATGCAATATAGACAAAAACAAATAACATGGAAATACCCATAAATATATTTTCATGTTTATTTTCCCGCATTAAAAACGCTCTTACATACCTGTCTAGGTTGGAACTGTTGCTGTTAAAATACAATAAATAATTTCATTCTCAACAAGCATGTCTATTCTGGGCTCAGTTTTTGACAGTACAACACTGAGGTCATGCTCAGTATTGACACTGTTTCTGTACTTGAGAACCCTGACTTGCATAGGTAAGTAGTGCCAAACTGGATCTGAACATCTACTGCTTTCTCAGTCAGGCAGGAGACCGCTTCCTGCTGTTGATGAGCAACCCAGAACTGTGAGTGTTTGTCTAAAAAGCATCTTGCTTCAATCAGTTTATTCCAGTTCAGAATAAAACGTATTACTTGTAACAGCTACAGTTCCAACCTAGACTCGTTTTCAACAATCATTTCTACAGTAAAATGTACAGTAGGCCTAATAATTTCTACAGTAAAATGTACAGTAGGCCTAATCATTTCTACAGTAAAATGTACAGTAGGCCTAATCATTTCTACAGTAAAATGTACAGTAGGCCTGATCATTTTTCATCTTCATCTTAACTGTTTCTTAGGGTTGTGCTATCAGTAGCAAGTTAGCTTGCTTTGGCTAACGTTAGCTATCGGGATTGTTTGAAAGAGAAACTCACATCTACTACGAGAGATAGTACTACCTTATTTCTGCTTATCGTCACCTGTTATAAAGTGACAACAATGCCTTGCTAGTTGACTTACTTTTCCACTTCGAAGCACTGTTTCCTGAAGCATTCTTCCCTGTTCTGAAAGATCTCCCTGTGTTTACTGTCATATTGTGCCTGGATGTTTGGTCAGGATGTGTCGTTTTATTAATTTGTTTGTTTTGAGAGACTCATTACTAAGCACTTCCCCACACAAAACACATTGTGGGCGCTCCTCGTTATTTCTCAAACTTTGTATGAAAGAGACAAAAAGAAATCACTGCATTTGCGTTTCATTATGTTTGAGCCCAGTCAGAACTTGTGGCTAGCATGAGTCCATTTCATGACTGCGGTGAGGGATGGCGAGTGGGAATAACAAGTCAGTGACTTGAACGACAGCGCTGCAGCGTGTGGGTCGCGGAGTGATCTTCAAGAAAACTGCTGAAAAAAGATCCGGTAAACAGTGAAGCACACGGGCATCTCCCTCTACCTCTCCCTCTCGCGCTGCTGCCAAACTGAGCAGAGACCGCTGATAAGTAGAGAGCGCACTGAACCGAGAGTGCAGTTGCACTTGGCCAAATCAATTCTAGGAATGAATGAAATAATTATACATTTACTTCGCGACCCACCATTAACAGGTCCGCGACCCCCCTTGGGTAGCGACCCATACTTTAAGAAACGCTGCAGTAGGCTATAAGCACCAATGTTCCATTAGCGGGAAACACTTTATCAAAAGTGACCGCAAATGCGATTATTTGTGTGATGCTTTTATTATAAAGGTGCATTTTTATGGAGAAAGTGATCTTCCCCAAACATGAAACTCACACGCTGCTTATGTATGCCAGTTAGGCTCTCCACCCCTTGTAAAGCGGATTAATGTGCTTCATTTTAAGAAGTTATTTGGCCACTTTAGTTGTGATTCAAACCTTATCAAAACATATAGGCCTATGGGATAGGCAACATGAGGTGTGCGATGATGATTAAAAAAAGCTGCAAAAAAAGGCTTTGTTTCTTGCCTTATTCTGGGCATCATTCACAAGTGATAATATATAATTCACAAGTGATAGGCTAATATTGTCACCCATCAGATTATTCATTATTTAATCTTGTCTTTACATGTACTAAATAATATATGTGTGAAATTTGTTTTGATTTAGAATGGACCATTATCATGCACCTGTCTCAAAACAGGGGCAGGGGAAGAAAATACAGTTCATCTGTACACTTAAATAGCGAATGGAGGTCGCTTTTCCCATATAGCCAGGTAGGCTATACTCCTGTTGTAAAGATAGCAATGTGCTTAATATTAGGAAAGTTGAAAAATAAATATAGTAGTCCTAGTCTATAGAAAGCTGATGGGAACCCTCTTCTTTTTAGTAGAGGCCATCATAAATGTTGCGCAACATGAGGTCGTGGGCTCTCATGAAGTGTTTGATTAGATTTTCCAATACATGTGCATTAATGTCAGAGTGATTAGAGGGACAATAGAGTGCTGAGTACCAGACAGTTAGCACGTTTGGTAGGCTACTAATGACCATCAGCAACATCAGAGCTCGGAGAAACCTAAGTCATGTGGGTAAGCTGCATTTGAGTGGACATTGTTCTGTTTCACCTAGCTCCATACCTAGCATATAAAGCGCTAGTCCCTACAGACATGTACAGTATGAACATGAACGTTGCCGTCATATGGGTAAAGCTGCAGTTGAAAGGGCCTTGAGTGTCTTGGTTCTAAATGTTCCTCTGTGGGTCCTACTGAGTATGATTCTTAGAACACACAGGGCAGAATACAGGATGCACCCCCCCCCCACACACAATCACATATATTGTAGTAGGACAATAGGGTGTCACAAATAGTGTACACTTCCTAAGGTACAGCCTGCTGGAGACGCATGCTACTGTTACAGCCTTCTTTAGTAAGCAGAACACAGCCCACAGATATGATACCAGATGACAGTGAGTGGTGGCTTCCAGGTAAGGTGTGTGTGTCTGTTTGTGTGCCAACTGCCAAGTGTTTGTGTGTGTATGTGTGTGCCAAGTGTGCATGAGTATGTGTGGACGTGTGTGTGTGACTTTATTTATGAGTAAAACTTTTGTGTGTGTGTGTGTGTGTGTGTGTGTGTGTGTGTGTGTGTGTGTGTGTGTGTGTGTGTGTGTGTGTGTGTGTGTGTGTGTGTGTGTGTGTGTGTGTGTGTGTGTGTGTGTGTGTGTGTGTGTGTGTGTGTGTGTGTGTGTGTGTGTGTGTGTGCGCGCGTGTGGCTACTGAGCAGATGCATGTGTCCCATGTTCCACCTCCTCTATTATCCTCCTGGCAGCGAGCATCCCCCGGTGTGGGGGGTTCAGGTTCCCAGGAGTGTGCTCTGTCAGGGAAAATGTGCTGACCAAGTTAGGCTGGTGCTTTATTAGCTGTCATCTGAAGAGGCAGCGCTGACACACAACATGCCACCAGACAGAGAGGGGGAGAGGGGAGAGAGAGAGGGAGAGGGAAGAGAGGGGGGAGAGAGAGAGAGGAAGAGAGGAGAGAGAGAGAGAGGAAGAGGGGGGAGGAAGAGGGGGGAGGAAGAGGGGAGAGGGAGAGAGAGAGAGGGGAGAGAGGGAGAGGGAAGGGAGGGAAAGAGGGAGAGAGAGGGAGAGGGGGAGAGGTGAGAGAAGAAGAGGGGAGAAAGAGAGGGGAGAGAGGGAGAGAGAGGAGAGAGAGGGAGAGAGAGGAGAGAGAGGGAGAGGGGAGAGAGAGAGAGAGAGAGAGAGAGAGAGAGGAGAGAGAGGAGAGAGAGAGGGAGAGGGAAGAGAGGGAGGAGAGAGAGGAAGAGAGGAAGAGAGGAGAGAGAGAGGAAGAGGGGAGAGAGGAAGAGGGGAGGGAGAGAGAGGAAGAGGGGAGAGGGAAAGAGGGAGAGAGGGGGAGAGGTGAGAGAGAAGAAGATGGGAGAAAGAGAGGGGAGAGAGCGGGAGAGAGAGGGAGAGGGGAGAGAGAGAGAGAGATGGAGAGAAATGGAGGGAGGAGGAGAGGGCTGGCTGTCACACACTGTGATACAGAGCCAAATCTCTAGACAGCTAGCGGAGAGCCACTAAGTCACCACAAACACAACAGGCCCTCAGCCACTCCCCTCCCCCCCCCCCCCCCCCCCGTCCCCCCGTCCCCCCTACCTCACATGTCTCACACAGAGTATGGACATGGACACACTGGGGAACGGAGAATGGAGAACAAAGGGAGGTCAAAAGAAATCTCCCTGGTGTTTTGTCACAAAGGGCGTCTGTCTCAAATGTGCCTGTGACTTTGTGTTCGTCACAGAACTGCCTGAGTGATCGCTAGTCTCAAACAGAGCACTTGTTCTGTAGTCTCTTCATAAGAAACTGTAACTCTACGCTCGCCGGTACAGGGGAATGAAATGCTCTCTAGAATGCTAACTGGTCTTTCAAATAACCATGTTCTTCATGCTAAAGAAAGCTTGGCCAGGCAACAGGGAAAAAGACAGAGCCTGTACCATGTCCCCTTCCCGCCACATGATATCACATCACCAACGTTTCATGGGCACCAGACGGCTCAAAACCCCTCCCCAACACAGGCCCTGAGCCCTAGAGCCCTGCGTCCAGCCAACGCTTCAGCACCCCCGACTAATTGGAGACATAGGAAGTACAAGTATTAACCTGGAGTGCCAATCCAACACTTCTAGACCACCAGGTAGCATGCTCACTGACTCAGTCACTATTGGACAGGGGGTCTAGCTAATTGACAGGGGATCTTGCTAATGGACAGGGGGTCTAGTTAGTGGACAGGGGGTCTTGCTAATGGACAGGGGGTCTAGCTAATGGACAGGGGGTCTAGTTAACGGACAGGGGGTCTAGTTAATGGACAGGGGGTCTAGTTAACGGACAGGGGGTCTAGCTAATCGACAGGGGTCTTGCTAATGGACAGGGGGTCTAGTTAATGGACAGGGGGTCTAGTCAACGGACAGGGGGTCTAGCTAATTTACAAGGGGTCTAGTTAATGGACAGGGGTCTAGCAAATGGACAGGGGGTCGAGTTAACGGACAGGGGGTCTAGCTAATGGACAGGGGGTCTAGTTAATGGACAGGGGGTCGTCTAGTTAATGGACAGGGGGTCTAGCTAATGGACAGGGGGTCTAGTTAATGGACGGGGGGTCTAGCTAATGGACAGGGGGTCTAGTTAATGGACAGGGGATCTAGCTAATGGACAGGGGGTCTAGCTAATTGACAGGGGGTCTATTTAATGGACAGGAGGTCTAGCTAATGGACAGGGGGTCTAGCTAATTGACAGGGGGTCTATTTAATTGACAGGGGGTCTAGCTAATGGACAGGGGGTCTAGCTAATGGACAGGGGGTCTAGCTAATGGACAGGGGGTCTAGATAATGGACAGGGGGTCTTGCTAATGGACAGGGGGTCTTGCTAATGGACAGGGGGTCTTGCTAATGGACAGGGGTCTAGCTAATGGACAGGGGGTCTAGTTAATGGACAGGGGTCTAGCTAATGAACAGGGGGTCTAGCTAATTTACAAGGGGTCTAGTTAATGGACAGGGGGTCTAGCTAATGGACAGGGGGGTCGAGTTAACGGACAGGGGGTCTAGCTAATGGACAGGGGGTCTAGTTAATGGACAGGGGGTCTAGCTAATGGACAGGGGGTCTAGTTAATGGACAGGGGGTCTAGCTAATTGACAGGGGGTATATTTAATTGACAGGGGGTCTAGCTAATGGACAGGGGGTCTAGCTAATTGACAGGGGGTCTATTTAATTGACAGGGGGTCTAGCTAATGGACAGGGGATCTAGCTAATGGACAGGGGGTCTAGCTAATGGACAGGTGGTCTTGCTAATGGACAGGGGGTCTTGCTAATGGACAGGGGTCTAGCTAATGGACAGGGGTCTAGCTAATGGACAGGGGGTCTAGTTAATGGACAGGGGGTCTAGCTAATGGACAGGGGGTCTAGCTAATGGACAGGGGGTCGAGTTAACGGACAGGGGGTCTAGCTAATGGACAGGGGGTCTAGTTAATGGACAGGGGGTCTAGTTAATGGACAGGGGGTCTAGCTAATGGACAGGGGGTCTAGTTAATGGACAGGGGGTCTAGCTAATTGACATGGGGTATATTTAATTGACAGGGGGTCTAACTAATGATCAGGGGGTCTTGCTATTGGACAGGGGGTCTTGCTAATGGACAGGGGTCTAGTTCATGGACAGGGGGTCTAGTTAATGGACAGGGGGTCTAGTTAATGGACAGGGGGTCTAGTTAATTGACAGAGGGTCCAGTGAATGGACGGGGGGTCTAGTTAATGGACAGGGGGTCTAGTTAATTGACAGAGGGTCCAGTTAATGGACAGGGGGTCTAGTTAATGGACAGGGGGTCTAGTTAATTGGATCACTGAGTGCTTGGGATTACAGGGAAGGGCTCTACTTGCATTGTCCACTGGTTAGGAGGAGTGATACGGTTTAATAGTAATACATATTTTATTGTTACATACACCGGATCGGTGCAGTGAAATGTGTTATTTTACAGGGCCAGTCATAAAAGTACAGTGCCCCTGGAGCAAATAAGGGTTAAGTGCCTTGATCAAGGGCACATCGACTGATTTTTCACCTTGTCAACTCGGGTATTTGAATCAGTGACCTTTCAGTTACTGGGCCAACACTCTAACCGCTAGGCTACCTGACGCCCTACTGCTGCCTTGCTGTCACCCTGCAACCGGTCTGTGCTGTCACCCTGCAACCGGTCTGCTGCCTTGCTGTCACCCTGCAACCGGTCTGCTGCCTTGCTGTCACCCTGCAACCAGTCTGTGCTGTCACCCTGCAACCAGTCTGCTGCCTTGCTGTCACCCTGCAACCGGTCTGCTGCCTTGCTGTCACCCTGCAACCGGTCTGTGCTGTCACCCTGCAACCGGTCTGCTGCCTTGTTGTTACCCTGCAACCGGTCTGCTGCCTTGCTGTTACCCTGCAACCGGTCTGCTGCCTTGCTGTCACCCTGCAACCGGTCTGCTGCCTTACTGTCACCCTGCAACCGGTCTGCTGCCTTGCTGTCACCCTGCAACCGGTCTGCTGCCTTGCTGTCACCCTGCAACCGGTCTGCTGCCTTGTTGTTACCCTGCAACCGGTCTGCTGCCTTGCTGTCACCCTGCAACCGGTCTGCTGCCTTGCTGTTACCCTGCAACCGGTCTGTGCTGTCACCCTGCAACCGGTCTGCTGCCTTGCTGTCACCCTGCAACCGGTCTGCTGCCTTGCTGTTACCCTGCAACCGGTCTGTGCTGTCACCCTGCAACCGGTCTGCTGCCTTGCTGTTACCCTGCAACCGGTCTGTGCTGTCACCCTGCAACCGGTCTGCTGCCTTGCTGTTACCCTGCAACCGGTCTGTGCTGTCACCCTGCAACCGGTCTGCTGCCTTGCTGTCACCCTGCAACCGGTCTGCTGCCTTGCTGTTACCCTGCAACCGGTCTGCTGCCTTACTGTCACCCTGCAACCGGTCTGCTGCCTTGCTGTCACCCTGCAACCGGTCTGCTGCCTTGTTGTTACCCTGCAACCGGTCTGCTGCCTTGTTGTTACCCTGCAACCGGTCTGTGCTGTCACCCTGCAACCGGTCTGCTGCCTTGCTGTCACCCTGCAACCGGTCTGCTGCCTTGCTGTCACCCTGCAACCGGTCTGCTGCCTTGCTGTCACCCTGCAACCGGTCTGCTGCCTTGTTGTTACCCTGCAACCGGTCTGCTGCCTTGCTGTCACCCTGCAACCGGTCTGCTGCCTTGCTGTTACCCTGCAACCGGTCTGTGCTGTCACCCTGCAACCGGTCTGCTGCCTTGCTGTCACCCTGCAACCGGTCTGCTGCCTTGCTGTTACCCTGCAACCGGTCTGTGCTGTCACCCTGCAACCGGTCTGCTGCCTTGCTGTTACCCTGCAACCGGTCTGTGCTGTCACCCTGCAACCGGTCTGCTGCCTTGCTGTTACCCTGCAACCGGTCTGTGCTGTCACCCTGCAACCGGTCTGCTGCCTTGCTGTCACCCTGCAACCGGTCTGCTGCCTTGCTGTCACCCTGCAACCGGTCTGCTGCCTTGCTGTCACCCTGCAACCAGTCTGTGCTGTCACCCTGCAACCAGTCTGCTGCCTTGCTGTCACCCTGCAACCGGTCTGCTGCCTTGCTGTCACCCTGCAACCGGTCTGTGCTGTCACCCTGCAACCGGTCTGCTGCCTTGTTGTTACCCTGCAACCGGTCTGCTGCCTTGCTGTTACCCTGCAACCGGTCTGCTGCCTTACTGTCACCCTGCAACCGGTCTGCTGCCTTGCTGTCACCCTGCAACCGGTCTGCTGCCTTGCTGTCACCCTGCAACCGGTCTGCTGCCTTGTTGTTACCCTGCAACCGGTCTGCTGCCTTGCTGTCACCCTGCAACCGGTCTGCTGCCTTGCTGTCACCCTGCAACCGGTCTGCTGCCTTGCTGTTACCCTGCAACCGGTCTGCTGCCTTGTTGTTACCCTGCAACCGGTCTGCTGCCTTGCTGTCACCCTGCAACCGGTCTGCTGCCTTGTTGTTACCCTGCAACCGGTCTGCTGCCTTGCTGTCACCCTGCAACCGGTCTGCTGCCTTGCTGTTACCCTGCAACCGGTCTGTGCTGTCACCCTGCAACCGGTCTGCTGCCTTGCTGTCACCCTGCAACCGGTCTGCTGCCTTGCTGTTACCCTGCAACCGGTCTGTGCTGTCACCCTGCAACCGGTCTGCTGCCTTGCTGTTACCCTGCAACCGGTCTGTGCTGTCACCCTGCAACCGGTCTGCTGCCTTGCTGTTACCCTGCAACCGGTCTGTGCTGTCACCCTGCAACCGGTCTGCTGCCTTGCTGTCACCCTGCAACCGGTCTGCTGCCTTACTGTCACCCTGCAACCGGTCTGCTGCCTTGCTGTCACCCTGCAACCGGTCTGCTGCCTTGCTGTTACCCTGCAACCGGTCTGTGCTGTCACCCTGCAACCGGTCTGCTGCCTTGCTGTTACCCTGCAACCGGTCTGTGCTGTCACCCTGCAACCGGTCTGCTGCCTTGCTGTCACCCTGCAACCGGTCTGCTGACTTGCTGTCACCCTGCAACCGGTCTGCTGCCTTGCTGTCACCCTGCAACCGGTCTGCTGCCTTGCTGTCACCCTGCAACCGGTCTGCTGCCGGTTTATCCATTGTCCACTGGTTAGGAGGAGGGATATGGTCTTGTGACCAACAAGACCTTACAGTTTGACCACGTTTGACCACATTATGGTTTATCCACGTTTCAACAAACAAACTGTTTTGGACAGCTTGGGTTGCACTGCTGCAATCGCCGGTGCCTCCGAATGGTTAAGTTAGGGGTTAAGCTAGTGGTTAAGTTAGTGGTTAAGCTAGTGGTTAAGTCAATGGTTAGGTGAATGGTTAAGCTAGTGGTTAAGTTAATGGTTAAGTGAATGGTTAAGCTAGTGGTTAAGTTAATGGTTAAGGTTTGGGATAGGGTGGAAACAAAACAATAATAAATGAGTTCCTGTCACTGGGATTGAACACACACCCGTCGGAGCCAGAGCTCGTGGTTTACACCCTTGCAAAACACAAGCCTACTTGATGGTAATAGCACTCATCGTTTCCCCTAGTGGCCGGATTTGAAGGCATCTCCTGATGTCCTGAGTACCTAGACAGACTTCAAAGTGGATCTTCAGCAACCTGGCTGTTGTGATGGTGGGGGGTAGAACAATACTCCCATATGACTTACTCCTTACCCTGGGAGTTACCCTGGCCCAGGAGGGCAGTTACATCAGTTTATCCTGGGAGGTACCCTGGCCCAGGAGGGCAGTTATATCAGTTTACCCAGGCCCAGGAGGGCAGTTACATCAGTTTACCCTGGGAGGTACCCTGGCCCAGGAGGGCAGTTACATCAGTTTACCCTGGGAGGTACTCTGGCCCAGGGGGGCAGTTACATCAGTTTACCCTGGGAGTTACCCTGGCCCAGGAGGGCAGTTAGATCAGTTTAACCTGGGAGTTACCCTGGCCCAGGAGGGCAGTTACATCAGAAACTATGGAAGCGGAGGGTGTTGTGGAGGTAAACTGATCTAACAGTATAATGGTTCATGGTTAGGGCCTAGCATTTACTGTACTGTACAACACACGTGCGTGCACACACACACACACACACACACACACACATACACATACACACACACACACACACACACACACACACACCACACACACACACACACACACACACACACACACACACACACACACACACACACACACACACACACACACACACGTCCTCACTTGATCTACAGCTTTTCCCTAAAGAAGGCTTCTGTTGCTGGGGCTTAGAATCCTGCAGCTCACTGGAAGGCAGGGAAATACTAATGCTTCAGGGAAGTGAACAATAGAATGTGAGAGAAAAAGATAGAGACAGAGAGAGGGAGAAAGAGAGAGAGAGACAGAAAGAAAGCGAGAGAGGAGAAAAAGAGAGCAATAGCGAGAGAGACAGAGAGAGATAGCATAAGATAAAGAGAGAAGGAGAGAGAGAGAGGAAGAGGGAGAGAGAGAGAGAGAGACAGAGAGAGAGAGAGAGAGAAAGAGGGAGAGAGAGAGAGAGAGACAGAGAGAGAGAGAGAGAGAAAGAGGGAGAGAGAGAGAGAGAGAGAGAGAGGAGAGGCAGAGAGATAGCGAGAGAGACAGAGAAAGAGCGAGAGAGAGAGAAAGGGAGAAAGAGCGAGAAAGGGAGAAAGGGAGAGAGAGAGATTGAGAGACAGAGAGCGAGAAAGAGACAGAGAGAGGGAGAGAGAGAGAGCAATACTCCCATCTGAAACTCATGGCTTTCTATTTCTCTCTCCCTGGCTGTCTCTTTCTGGGTCAGCGCTCTCAGAAGAGAACAGGCACCATACACTGTACAGAGGGGTTTGGGGAGGAGCTCTTTTATTGGTCACGGACAGTTAATGAAGGTTTAATGGAGACCTAGAGCAGGTGAGTCTATATGTGTGTGTGTGAAGGTGCTCTTTGTGCATCAGTAAGTCTGCAGTAGTGCTAGCGTACCGGCAAGATGAGACAAGTGGAGGAAGTATAGAGAGACCGGCAACTGAGAGATAGTGAGAAAGAACGCACACCGACACCCCAAGTAATTAGCAAGTATCATCTGTGTGGAAAACGGGTTGCGCCCAAAACAGAGAAACCCCCAAACACAGACAGACACGTAATTTAGCCTAATTAGAAGACTTAACACATGCAAAACTTAAGTCATCAGCACATGGCAGATAATACTAATAATTGTAGCGAAATAGGCTAATGACACTGTATTATGTGATTAGACTGTCATAACGTCCTGTCATATACATGTTGATACTTTATGAAGTGCTTTACACATGTATTTATTTAAATTGATTTGATAGT
Source organism: Salmo salar (assembly GCF_965601325.2). Taxonomy (NCBI): domain Eukaryota; kingdom Metazoa; phylum Chordata; class Actinopteri; order Salmoniformes; family Salmonidae; genus Salmo; species Salmo salar. Next base: position 36,841,264 of record NC_138317.1, read on the forward strand.
ACGTTTCCCCAGAGAGACACTCACAAAAACTAAATGAGGATACATTGTATACTTTATCGCCACAGAATTGTTTTCTGGAATGGATCCTAAAAGCATTAACCATGATTTACAGAGCTGTTGAGAGAGGGAGCTGTTGAGAGAGGGAGAAGTACAAATAAATCGGCTCTAGTTTGTACCTGTTAGTTCTTTTTTCTTCCTACTCTCCCCTCTTCACCACAAATCTCTCTCTCGCGTCTCCTCCGCGGGAGTCTCTCTTTCGGGTCTCCTCTGCGAGCCCCTCTCTCTCGGGTCTCCTCTGCGAGCCTCTCTCTCTCTCTCTCTCTCTCTCTCTCTCTCTCTCTCTCTCTCTCTCTCTCTGCGTTCACACAACTCTGGTAGAAGAGGTGAGATTGTCAGCTTGAGTTCTCATATCTCTCAGCAGCATAGTCAGCTTTAGGCCCACTTTACACACTGCCAGACTTTTCACACTACTCAATAACACACTGTAAACAAAAATATGTTAATTCGATCCCAATGGATGTTGAATAAACATTAGGATTAGGCAGGGTGGTTATCATGTTGCTGAACTCTTCACACTATGATCAGAACAGATAGGACCCACTGACAGGCTATGGCAGGATGGGTTATTAAAGAACAGATAGGACCCACTGACAGGCTATGGCAGGATGGGTTATTAAAGAACAGATAGGACCCACTGACAGGCCATGGCAGGATGGGTTATTAAAGAACAGATAGGACCCACTGACAGGCCATGGCAGGTTGGGGTATTAGAGAACAGATAGGACCCACTGACAGGCCATGGCAGGATGGGTTAAAGGACAGGTAGGGCCCACTGACAGGCCATGGCAGGATGGGTTATTAAAGAGCAGATAGGACCCACTGACAGGCCATGACAGGATGGGTTATTAAAGAACAGATAGGACCCACTGACAGGCCATGACAGGATGGGTTATTAAAGAACAGATAGGACCCACTGACAGGCCATGGCAGGATGGGTTATTAAAGAACAGATAGGACCCACTGACAGGCCATGACAGGATGGGTTAAAGGACAGGTAGGACTCACTGACAGGCCATGACAGGATGGGTTAAAGGACAGGTAGGACTCACTGACAGGCCATGGCAGGATGGGTTAAAGGACAGGTAGGGCCCACTGACAGGCCATGACAGGATGGGTTAAAGGACAGGTAGGGCCCACTGACAGGCCATGACAGGATGGGTTAAAGGACAGGTAGGGCCCACTGACAGGCCATGGCAGGATGGGTTATTAAAGAGCAGATAGGACCCACTGACAGGCCATGGCAGGTTGGGGTATTAGAGAACAGATAGGACCCACTGACAGGCCATGGCAGGATGGGTTATTAAAGAGCAGATAGGACCCACTGACAGGCCATGGCAGGTTGGGGTATTAGAGAACAGATAGGACCCACTGACAGGCCATGGCAGGTTGGGGTATTAGAGAACAGATAGGACCCACTGACAGGCTATGGCAGGATGGGTTAAAGGACAGGTAGGGCCCACTGACAGGCCATGGCAGGATGGGTTAAAGGACAGATAGGACCCACTGACAGGCCATGACAGGATGGGTTAAAGGACAGATAGGACCCACTGACAGGCCATGACAGGATGGGTTAAAGGACAGGTAGGGCCCACTGACAGGCCATGACAGGATGGGTTAAAGGACAGGTAGGGCCCACTGACAGGCCATGGCAGGATGGGTTAAAGGACAGGTAGGACTCACTGACAGGCCATGACAGGATGGGTTAAAGGACAGGTAGGACCCACTGACAGGCCATGGCAGGACGGGTTAAAGGACAGGTAGGACCCACTGACAGGCCATGGCAGGATGGGTTAAAGGACAGGTAGGGCCCAGTGACAGGGTGAGGCAGGGGAGGTGTACACATTGCTAAAGTCTTTAAACTACAGACAGTGTGTAACAGGGTGAGGGAGGGTGTATACAAGCGCCACAAGTCTTTAACTAAAGAAAACTATGAAGGGAAGATATGTACTACAGGGATAAAAAATCTTGTGCCAGTAATTTGCACTTTTTGTGATGTCCAATTAAAACTCGTTTAGATTCAAGATCTTCTGTATTAAAGGTGAATACCTGTTTCTCTCTCTATAGATTGAGAGAGAGATGAGGGTGAGAGGATTCCTCTTCAGTCTGCCGCAGTGAAAAGTAGATAAGCAATAAAGAGGAACAGCAAACACTAAGCACCAACCACCAACAGAGTAGTTCCATTACTGGGACTTATTGTCCCAACTGCATTCAAAATGCCACCCTATTCCCTATATACTGCACTACTTTTGACCAGAGCCCAATGTTTTGGTTCAAAGTAGTGCTCTATACAGGGAATAGGGTTTAATTTTGGATGCAGGCCCCAACTTCTGCAAGAGAGGGAATACAGAGGCCCTAATTATCCAGAGAATGACATCCTTCTCCGGCTGAAAAAAATGACTTCAGCCACAAATGTATTTTCCCATCATCCTCGACGGGGTCTTTGTCATATTTACTTAAATGTAGCCATATAACGATTTCCATCCAATCCACATTGTGCCACTTTACATATTGAGTGGAAGACAGGGAAGAAGAAGAGAAAGGAGAAAAAAGCTTTATTTTGGGCAGAAGGAAGTAATTCAGGAATGAAGGAAGGAAGTAAGGAAGGCACAGTAACTAAGTCTGTGTGTGTATGAGAGAGAGAGAGACAACAAGAGAGACACAGAGAGAGAGAGAGAGAGAGAGACAGAGAGAGAGACAGAGAGTGAGACAGAGAGTGAGACAGAGAGAGAGAGACTAGACTGTGAAGACAGGGGAGTTGTGATCTATTGTAGCCGTAACGTCAATGCCCAGGTGCAGCGCCCACGCTAGAGTGAAGATGGTGAACCCTCCTGCCCACACGTTAGTCGATGCCTCTCGTTTCTTCTGTTCTGCTGGAACCAACGTGTTGCTCCACCACCTCTTTTAAATCCCCCTCCGCTATTAGCAGCTAGTTCTCTATTTTGGAGGTATATCTAAAAGTCCTCGATATGACCTCGATATGACCTTCTCTCTATTTGTCTCTGTCTGTTTTTAGCTCTTGCAGTGGGCAAAAGTAAGACCAAAATCTGATGAATATAGATTTGAACATCTGAGCTTGGTCACCATGACAACCTTCCTATAGATCATAATGTAACGTTGCAGATGACTTAGCCATTTGCTACCCTCAGGACAACCTGAGCCCCAACACATACACAACCGCACCCACTCACAACCCCCCCAACCTCACAGAATACCACACCCCCCCACCCACTCACAACCCCCCCCCCCCCAACCACCCAACCTCACAGAACCCCACACCCCCGCACCCACTCACAACCCCCCCCCCAACCACCCAACCTCACAGAATACCACACCCCCGCACCCACTCACAACCCCCCCCCCCAACCACCCAACCTCACAGAATACCACACCCCCGCACCCACTCACAACCCCCCCTACCCACCCAACCTCACAGAACCCCACCCCCCCGCACCCACTCACAACCCCCCCCTACCCACCCAACCTCACAGAACACCACACCCCCGCACCCACTCACAACCCCCCGACCCACCCAACTTCACAGAATACCACACCCCCGCACCCACTCACAACCCCCCCCCTAACCACCCAACCTCACAGAACCCCACACCCCCGCACCCACTCACAACCCCCCCCCCCCAACCACCCAACCTCACAGAACACCACACCCCCGCACCCACTCACAACCCCCCCTAAATCACCTGAGCAGAAAGGCATGGGTACGCTCCAGTGGCCATTAAGCTGGCAGGTGCGTGCCGACTCGCCCTTCAGCTGCCGCCCCCCTGTGCAGGTGTAGCGAACCGTGGAGCCGAAGGTGAACTTGTCCCCGCTCAGTTGGCCGTTGGGAGGGCACCCAGGGTGACCACAGTCCACCACTGGAGGAGAGAAACACACACAATGGATGCCGTCAGTTCAGAGTACTGACAGGTCTAACATAGTGGAAGGTGTTGTCTCTACAGGATTGAGGCCACACACTATGGCTGCATCCCAAATGGCAACCTATTCACTACTTTTGGCCAGGCCCCATAGGGAATAGAGTGGCATTTGGGATGTAGCCTGTCCAGTATGTTAGCAGTAAAGTAAACACTGTTCTGGCCTACGTCTCAATGAGGGAGGATACTGTATCATACAAACTACTTTACTGCTTTCAAAACTAATTCAGATAATACAACCTATGGGCTACATTTCCCAGACACAGATTAAAAGTGCTTTATAGACCAGGACTTGATTTGATCTGGGTCCAGGTACTGTCCAAAATGTACTGTACCCCCTACTGTACCCCTGCTCATAGAATAAGACCAGTGTACTAGCTCCACCACAATCCAAATACAGTATTAGCACTTAAGTACAAAATGGTAACGATCCAAAGTAGATGGTACCATCCTCACCCTTTGTAATAATTCTCAATTTCCTTTTTAATGTTGTAAATTATCAACTTCTTTCTTCAAATATTCACCCTACAATGTGCTACAATCAGCAAGTTTACTTTAAACTTTCTCCCTTCTTGTCAGCTCCTGGCCGATAAAATGTTAACGTGGTGAAGCAACGGACAGGATGAGGTGTGTCTAAATGAGAAGAACATTTTGGACACAGTGCCAATGTTGCAGCAGGTGGATCAAACAGGGAACTAGGCATTGAGGAGAAAATAGCACATTGATTAATCCTGTCCAAGGTCTTCTGTCCCTTTTAAAACACATGGCAACAGGAACACCAAACTGATAGGGACAAAGAAAGCTAATTTATGGTCAGGTTTAAGATAAAACAGTAGGCGACACATCATGTTCAATAAGGTTGAGATTGGGTTCAAACTTCAAAGGAGAGAACTGATTGGAGCACACTACGTGCCCCTCAACCAGTAGGAAGCCCAGGTTGTGTTTAGAACTCTGAGACAGCCAGTAGGAAGCCTTGAAGCCAAGCATTTAGACATGCCAAGTTGCCAGTACAGCAGGTCCCTGGTGCGACTTGTTTTAGAGGAGAATGTTGCAGGTACACACCATAAAACAGAAGGATCAGCTGCCAACCTGGCATCCCTAATTAGTGTAATATCCACAGCGCTGTTCCACCTGTCCCTCAATTAGAACACTGATCTTAAGCTGCGGGGGGTCAAGCAACTCATTCAGCCTCAATTAAAGGAATAATATGCTAATTAGCCACAAGTGCCAAGTTGCTAAGTCGGCAGTCTCTCTCCGGGAAAGAGACAGTCTGTGAGACAGTGACAACAAATTATAGGAACAGATGACAGTAGATAAATACCACCAATGTTTTTGAGCAGGTGCTGGATATCAAAATAAGTTCAGTGAATGGTAAAAAGAGACTCCGCACACTGCAATCAGCAGTATGCTCCCAATGTGCTTTATCGGTGACAATGTTTTCAACCGTCAAAACTTCTCCAATATACCACATATGAGTATAAGTAGCAGTGTGCAGATCGCTGAGTCTCTTTTGACCATATACAGTGACAACAGACTCACCAATACACTCAGGTAGAGGCTTGTCCCACTGTCCCGTGGGTTGACAGGTGAGAACCGGAGAACCGAACAGGTAGAAACCTGGGTTGCAATCGTAGAACACCACAGTTCCAAAGGTGAAGTTGCCGTGTTCTATCTTACTCTGTCTGATGGAGTTGGCTGGGATCCCAGGATCGGAGCAGTTGACCACTGAAGAGGAAGACAGGGAGGGGGAAATAGACAAGCATGTGTTATTTGGCGGAAACATGTAAGGGATAAATTCATTCTAACACCTAGGAGGACACGCCTAACCCTCTGCAGTCACTCATATAGGGCAAAATGCTGATATGAAACTGCCTTTCTGTGATAATCTTCCATTGATCTCAATCCATGATTCACACTATTGACAACAGAGTGAAGGAAGGCAGCCAACAAGACCTCAGCATATAGCATATTTGGGAACTCCTTCAAGACTGTTGGAAAAGCATTCCAGGTGAAGCTGGTTGAGAGAATGCCAAGAGTGTGCAAAGCTGTCATCAAGGCAAAGGGTGGCTACTTTGAAGAATCTCAAATCTAAAATATATTTTGATTTGTTTAACACCTTTTTGGTTACTACATGATTCCATATGTGTTATTTCATAGTTTTGATGTCTTCACTATTATTCTACAATGTAGAAAATAGTAAAAAATAAAGGAAAACCCTTGAATGAGTAGGTGTGTCCAAACTTTTGACTGGTTCTGTTTGTATATATATATTATTTTTGCAACTAATTTATTGCTAAAAGCTTCTACACAAGCTCCATCAAGTCAATTGATTAAGACATAGTTCTAATGATGTCATATTATTTTCACTTGTTGATATTTTGCTAACATTATCAAAGCAGTATGAACTAGAGGAGACAATGGCCTGTGCTTAAAATTGTTATTTTATTTTATTCCAGGACATCAGTTAACATTGTGTTACTTTTCTAGCCTATGATACCACCACAATCATATCCAATGATGTTCAAGAGGCCGTCCTAGCCTATGATACCACCACAATCATATCCAATGACGTTCAAGAGTCCGTCCTAGCCTATGATACCACCACAATCATATCCAATGACGTTCAAGACGCCGTCCTAGCCTATGAGACCACCACAATCATATCCAATGACGTTCAAGACGCCGTCCTAGCCTATGAGACCACCACAATCATATCCAATGACGTTCAAAAGGCCGTCCTAGCCTATGACCCTAACTCACAACAACCACATAACAGACAGAAACACAGAGCAACCAAATGTCCCCATTCACCCTACACAGAGGCCATTGTCATGCTGATTGGTTACAATCCCACTACAAGCCATGATGACCCCCTCCTCCTTCCTCCCCATTTTACCCAGAGTGCACTGCAGTGGTCAGGCGGAACGAGCAAGCTTACTCCGTGTGAATAGAAGACTTAACTTTTTTCCCCACCTTTACACGTTGGTGGTGGCTGGCTCCACTGGCGCGTGGCCTGGCACTGGGCCCTCGAGGGCCCCTCCATCACATAGCCCATGTTGCAGGAGAAGCTCACCACGTCGTTCAGGTTGAAGCCGTTACCGATGGCCCGCCCGTAGATGGGGCTTCCTGGGTGTCCACAGCTGATAGCTGGGGGGAGAGAGAGATATTGACATTGAGATTCCATATTGATTCATACTGTATGTGATGTATCGTATAAAAGTATAGGTAATATTGAGATTCCATATTGATTCATACTGTATGTGATGTATCGTATAAAAGTATAGGTAATATTGAGATTCCATATTGATTCATACTGTATGTGATGTATCGTATAAAAGTATAGGTAATATTGAGATTCCATATTGATTCATACTGTATGTGATGTATCGTATAAAAGTATAGGTAATATTGAGATTCCATATTGATTCATACTGTATGTGATGTATCGTATAAAAGTATAGGTAATATTGAGATTCCATATTGATTCATACTGTATGTGATGTATCGTATAAAAGTATAGGTAATATTGAGATTCCATATTGAATCATACTGTATGTGATGTATCGTATAAAAGTATAGGTAATATTGAGATTCCATATTGAATCATACTGTATGTGATGTATCGTATAAAAGTATAGGTAATATTGAGATTCCATATTGAATCATACTGTATGTGATGTGCCGTATAAAAGGGTAACATTCATATGTAATTGATAACGGATAAGGCTAACTTTTGACTTATACAGAACAAAAATATAAACGCAACATGCAACAATTTAAAAGATTTTACTGAGTTACAGTTCATATAAGGAAATCAGTCAATTAAAATAAATAAATGAGGCCCTAATCTATGGATTTCACGACTGGGTAGGGGGGCAGCCATGGATGGGCCTTAAAAGGCATAGGCCCACCCACTTGGCAGCCAGCCCCACCCACTGGGGAGCCAGGCCCAGCCAATCAGAATGAGTTTTTCCCCACAAAAGGGCTTTATTACAGACAGAAATACTCCTCAGTTTATATTTTTGTTCAGTGTAGGTAATAATCCACCGGGTGCTCATTTGTTCACTGCAAAAACACGCCTATTGAGCTTTTAAAGCATAGCTGGACCTTGAACATGGAATTTAAGCCAAAAATAAACCAGTGGAGCTTGAACACAGCCCCACATTCACTTACTGTGATATGGCTGCGGGGCTTTGTTATCAATAGGCTAGGGGCTAGACTATCAACAGTTCAGACAGAATGTCTCAATTACAGAACTACAATGAATAGAAGCGGCGTCCCCGTTCAAGTCAATAATGCCATACAATGGATGGACTGGCGGCCATTTTGAGTGTCTCATTCTATTTCTATGGTCTCAATCACCTCTCAAACTGATATTCAGGAGGACTAATGGCGAAGGACTGTCGTATTGCCGCTTCGTAGACCACTGCCCTGAAGAGTGTCATTCTCCATCAGGTCCCACTGGTCTAAACTCATTGGCCATCTGTCAGCTCACCCGAATGGCTAATCCAATGGATGGCGGCCATTTTCACGCCAATGGCGCAAACCACATTAGTTGTGCTCAATTGCAGGCATTTGCTGAGCGATGCAGAAGTGATGGCTGAGCATACTGTGTAACTGATTATATATCCTCTCTCCAGCTCTGGGAGGCGTTTCTCTGTCCGCCTGGGAGGCATGGGTCCTGGGAGGGGAGAAACTGGTGGTTCTGGGGCCTAATATATGGGGCCATGGGGACATGATACTAGGAGGGATACTGTAAGCCTGACATTATGGGACTTTGTGGGATCAGTGAGAGGGAGACTGTCTGGGACTTATGAAATTAGATAATGGACCAGACTGAGTCAGTGAGGGAGAGAGACAAGATGGAGGGAGAGGGAGAGAGAGAGAGAGATTGTTTTTTAAATGTATTTTTATTTCACCTTTATTTAACCAGGTAGGCCAGCTGAGAACAAGTTCTCAGTTACAACTGCGACCTGGCCAAGATAAAGCAAAGCAGTGCGACAAAAAACAACACAGAGTTACACATGGGATAAACAAAAGTACAGACAATAACACAATAGAAAATCTATATACAGTGTGTGCAAATGGAGTAAGAGGGGATAAGTATGGGTGAGTGGGCTAAGTATGGGTGAGTGATTGTGTACTGGTCTGGAAGTCAGTGTGTTAGGCCAGGTATCCTCAAACTGGGATGGTACTGCAGGGGGTCCACAGCCAGATCTCAAAAGATGTATTATTATTATTATTATTATATCATTTTTTACATTACATATTTAAAAAAAATATCAATATTACTAACATCAACAGATTTAACACATTTTGGCCAAGGGATTCATGGAATAAGTTTAGAGCAAGGTTTCCCAACTGGCAGCCCAGTAGGGACACCAGCAAATCAGCTCCAAGTGATTTACATTGTGTATATCTGTTCCAAAGTATTCCCACGCATAATAGAATGACACAGTGTACCTGTATGTGATCGTATACAAATGTAAGCAAGGTTTGACATTTTTAAGTTTTAGTAAAATATATCTGTTTGGGCTTCTTGCGGTCAATTTGCGGTCCACAAATTATTTGTAATTATGTTCTGGCGCCCTGACCATCCACTCAATAAAATCGTCCTGTGGCTGAATCTAGTTGATGATCCTTGGTATAGATGGTACTACAATACAATGTAATATTATTCATCTACCATTTATGTTCTTAACCCTGGGCAACATGAGCCTGGGAGGCTCACAGGGATATTGGTATCCACAGTACTCCACCAATGATACATTTTTCAACTAAATAATGGGCTCCCGAGTGGCGCAGGGTCTGAGGCACTGCATCTCAATGCAAGAGGTGTCACTCTAGTCCCTGGTTCAAATCCAGGCTGAATCACATCCGGCTGTGATTGGGAGTCCCATAGGGTGGTGCACAATCGGCCCATCGTCATCCGGGGTTGGCAGGGGTAGGCCGTCATTGTAAATAAGAATTTGTTCAATTAGGTTAAATTGAGAAAAAAAAACTTGTGTTTTTTGTTATACATAAATGCACTGTGATAAAAAAAATCTCTACGTCTCATGGAGAAATGTGTAGAATATTAGCTTTATGCCGCAACAACAAAAAATATATCTGCCCCAAGACAAAATATGTAGAATTGCAGGAAAGTAGCTTGAAAACGGCAACATTTTCTCTCTGATGCCAAAAGGTGTCCCAGAGCCCGAGACTTGGTTCGTCCGGCCATCCACTGCCGAAGTCATTGTAAAACTCCTTTTATGCTTTAAAAAAAAAATCTTACTCAAGTTATGAGGAGCTGTTTCGGAACTGTTTTGCTAGCACAGACTGAAATACACTATATATACAAATGTATGTGGACACCCCTTCAAAGTGGATTTAGCTATTTCAGTCACACCCGTTGCTGACAGGTATATAAAATCGAGCACACTGTCATGCAATCTCCACAGACAAATATTGGCAGTAGAATGGCTTTACTGAAGAGCTCAGTGACTTTCAACGTGGAACCGTCATAGGATGCCACCTTTCCAACAAATCAATTTGTCATATTTCTGCCCTGCTAGAGCTGCCCCGGTCAACTGTAAATGCTGTTATTGTGGAGTGGAAATGTCTAGGAGCAACAAGGGCATAGCCACGACATGGTAGAAGACACAAGCTCACAGAACAGGACCGCCGTGTGCTGAACCGCGTAACGTGTAAAAATCGTCTGTCCTCGGTTGCAACACTCACTACTGAGTTCCAAACTGCCTCTGGAAGCAACGTCAGCACAATAACTGTTCGTTGGGAGCTTCATAAAATGGGTTTCCATGGCAGAGCAGCAGCACACAAGCCTAAGATCACCATGCTCAATGATAAACGTCGGCTGGAGTGGTGTCACACTCACTTCCATTGGAATTTGGAGCAGTGGAAATGCGTTCTCCGGTGTGATGACTCACGCTTCACCATCTGGCAGGACGACGAAAGAATCTGGGTTTGGCGAATGCCAGGAGAACGCTACCTGCCCAAATGCACAGTGCCAACTGTAAAGTTTGGTTGAGGAGTTTACCACATCAGCCACAAGCTTCATTAATAACGCCCTCTGACGAGCCATCAAACAAGCAAAGCGTCAATACAGGACTAAGATCGAATCCTACTACGCTGGCTCTGACGCTCGTTGGATGTAGCAGGGCATGCAAAGTATCACAGATTACAAAGGGAAAACCAGCCGTGAGCTGCCCACTGACGTGTGCCTACCATATGAGCTATATGCCTTCTATGCTCGCTTCGAGGCAAGCAACACTGAACCATGCAGGAGAGCACCAGCTGTTCCAGATGAACATCGCTGATAACGCTCTCCTTAGCCAATGTGAGTAAGACCGTCCTTTAACATTCACAAGACCGCAGGGCCAGACGGATTACCAGGACACGTACCCAGAGCATGCGGTAGACTACCGCAAGGTAAGCAATATCGATGCACCAAGTCTGGAACCAACAGGACCCTGAACAGTTTCTATCCCCAAGCCATAAGACTGCTAAATAGTTAGCTAAATAGTTCATCAAATAACTACCCGGACTATCTGCATTGACCCTTTTTGCACAAACTTCTTTTAAGTCATTACATACAGTACACGCTGCTTCTACTGTTTATTGTCTACCCTGATGCCTAGTCACTTTATTCATAGGTATATGTACATATCTACCTCAATTACCCCATACCCCTGCACATTGACTCAGTACTGGTACCCCGTGTATGTAGCCAAGTTATCGTTACTCATTGTGGGTTTATTATTACGTGTTTTACTTTTGTATTATTCTCTGTTTTCTTTCTCTCTGCATTGTTGGGAAGGGCCTGTAAGTAAGCATTTCACTGTTAGTCTACACCTGTTGTTTACGAAGCATGTAACAAATAAAATTTGATTTGATCCCTGTTGAATTTAATATCACAAACGGGGTCCCTGAGCCAATGGGTGAGTGATTGTGTGCTGGTCTGGAAGTCAGTGTTAAGGTGTGAAGGCCCTAACTCCAAGTGTGTGTGCCCTAGAAAGCTGCTGATATTTAAAGTGTGTAGGTAACAGCAGGGGTGTGAGTATCTGTGTGTATGTGTGTCACCACGCAAAAAACCCAGACCCACTGTGCTTTTTTTTCAATTAATGTTTTGACATGTGTAGGAACAAACAGGCAGACACAGAGCAGACACAGAGCTGACACAGAGCTGACACAGAGCAGACACAGAGCAGACACAGAGCAGACACAGAGCAGACACAGAGCTGACACAGAGCTGACACAGAGCTGACACAGAGCAGACACAGAGCAGACACAGAGCAGACACAGAGCAGACATAGAGCTGACACAGAGCAGACATAGAGCTGACACAGAGCAGACACAGAGCAGACACAGAGCAGACACAGAGCAGACACAGAGCAGACACAGAGCAGACACAGAGCAGACACAGAGCATTACTTCCACCTCCTCTTCTCCATTTTGGGGAATTGAGAGTAATCCTTTCCTCTGGCCTCTGTCCTCCAGCCACCTCAGTCACAGCTAGTCCACCACAGTTAACTACTGACCTGTATCCCACTCCAGGCACTTCTTCTCTACCCTACTGCAGACAATGTCAAAAAACATTTTTTCTAATGAACTTGATATAACAATGTTACATTTTCAAAGTCATGTGGCCTTTTAGTGACGTGAATCGTCAGAGAAAATAAATGTTTATGCTTTAATATTTTTCACTGTTTCAATGCTGTAGGCATCACACGATAAGGAGGATATAACCACTGTCAAAGTTGACATTGAAGTTGAAGCAGCAAGCCACATCTGTCTTTGTCTGCACTGACGTTTTAGACTGGCCAACAGGGCTAAAGATGGAGAAGAAACAACTTAGACTGGCCCACTGGGCTAAAGATGGACCAGCGTATCTGGCATTTGCCCAAACTGGCATTATGGCCAGTCCGTTTCTGGGTTCTCTGTCCCACTAAGCCTGTGAGGGAGAACCTGAACAGGTCTCAATGTCTGTAGAAAGTGATTCCTCACTTCAGTCTTGTTTTTCTCCTTCTCAACCCTGGCGGGTCCACACATTCCTCATTGCCATTCGCCGCTGCTCTCTCCCTTTCTCGCTCTCTCTCGCTCTCTCCCTCCCCCCTCCCTCTCTTTCCCATGTTCTCACAAACAACTGCATTTGCATAATTACAGATGCAATTTGTCTCTCTTTGCAAAGAAGCAATTTCCCCTTCATTTGAGCACTGTCTATAACCAGAATTTAAAACCACATCATTGCACATTAAAATAGCTGATCTCAACCTCAAATACATGCACGTGAATGTGGTGGCACAGGCACACACACGCATACACACACACACACGCATACACACACACACACGCATACACACACACGCATACACACACACACACACACACACACACACACACACACACACACACACACACACACACACACACACACACACACACACACACACACACACACACACACACACACACACACACACACACACACACACACACACACACACACACACACACACACACACACACCCTATCCCCCCACACACCCAAGGGGTGAAATAAAATCCTATTTTCCATGAAGAAGTGTTGGCCTAGCTCCATGGTTGATCAGTGAGCCAGAGGCCTAGTCTTTGTGAGAGCCAGTTGAGGAGATACGGTTCACTACCATTTCAGTAGGAGACAAAGTTAAACGGCCCTGGCCTGCTCATATCTCCAGTAGCTATTTCTGTTTAAATTGCTGCTAGCTTTACACAGCATATTGTCTTTATAAAAACACTGGGCATCATCACCACGATTACTGCCGGAGAGACAACGTTATCAGACAACAAACGGTTTGCTTATAGCCTATAGGAAACATATTGTTTCAGACACTATAATTTGATAACAGAATATAGAAATATTGTTCTAACCATATAGTTAATAATATTAATAATAATATTAATAATAATAATAAAGCCTAGACATGTGCCAGGGCTGTGACGTGGTAAAAGTGTGCCAGGGCTGTGACGTGGTAAAGGTGTGCCAGGGCTGTGACGTGGTAAAGGTGTGCCAGGGCTGTGACGTGGTAAAGGTGTGCCAGGGCTGTGACGTGGTAAAGGTGTGCCAGGGCTGTGACGTGGTAAAGGTGTGCCAGGGCTGTGACGTGGTAAAGGTGTGCCAGGGCTGTGACGTGGTAAAGGTGTGCCAGGGCTGTGACGTGGTAAAGGTGTGCCAGGGCTGTGACGTGGTAAAGGTGTGCCAGGGCTGTGACGTGGTAAAGGTGACACGGAATAGAGTGAAGTTGCCCCTAGACACTGATCTTGGGTCAGTTTAGCATTTTCCCCACTAATGGTTAACAAATTTGGGAGGGAAGCTGATCCTAGATCTGTACCTAGGGAAAACGTCACCCCAGAGTGATCACCTTCAGGTCCGCGCCAACAGTACAGCGGTGCTGCGTTCTGTCTGTTTATCTCCAGATCGCAGGAAACAGGGGATTTGCATTGCCTGTCTTTCACACACACCACTATTGCCTCGCTGCATTAAATGGAGAAAGAGCAGTTTCCTCAGGCAAACTTGGAAGATGTATCTATTTTAAGATACTGTAGACTATCACAAGCAGTCTGTCCACCAACCCTATATGACTAATACCTTCTATGACAACTACCGCTTGCATCATTCCATCTAGATTAGTAACGCTATAAAACACAACAAGACAAATAACTGTCTGTAAAAGTGCACGCTGCGTCATCATTCTACATGTTCTTTTCAGTTACAGTAAAAACGGGCAAATAGGGAAGGCTCCTTGTGTGTGAGCGCAGAGAGAAGGAAGAGAAGGTTGTATATGTCAGGGTCTTTGTGAACTGCAGGGGGCGCTCGGGAGTGCTACTCGACTCGTTAGCCTGGAGACGGCATAATTACGCAGCGTGGTGACTCCCTTCTACCCTTTGCATTCTAAAGCAGTGTTATTAGTCAACTGTGTCCTTAGAAAAAAGTCTGAGCTGACGCTCACCCAGAAGTGTTTGCAGAGGTGTGAAGAAGACTCTACTCTGTTTAACATTACATTTGTGGGAGAATATATAGAGACTATTTTTTTTCCTCAACTGTGTTGTTATGAAAAATCATGAACCACAAAAAATGAATCAAGCACAGGAAGTTGGTGGCACCTTAATTGGGGAGGACATGCTTGTGGTAATGGCTGGAGTGGAATAACTGGAATGATATCAAATACATTAAACACATGGTTTCCAAATTCTTATTTACAATGATGGCCTATTAGAAGGCAAAAGGCCACCTACGGGGATGGGAGCTGGGATTAAAAATGTAAAATAAAAATATAGGACAACACACACATCACGACAAGAGAGACACCACAACAACACATAAAGAGAGACTTAAGACAATTAAATGATGTCTCTGAATCAGGGTCAGTTTGGCAGCTGGGGTGAAAGAGGAGCGATTACGACAGAGGAAACCACGTCTAGATTTAACTTTAGATTGCAGCTTTGATATGTGCTAAGAGAAAGACAGTGTACCTTCTAGCCATACTCCCAAGTACTTGTATCTCAAGCGCTAAACCCTCAGAGGTAGTAATCACACCTGTGGGGAGAGGGGCATTCTTCTTACCAAACCACATGACCTTTGTGTTGGAGGTGTTCAGAACAAGGTTAAGGGCATAGAAAGCTTGTTGGACACTAAGAAAGCTTTGTTGTAGAGCTTTTAACACAAAATCTGGGGACGGGCCAGCTGAGTATAAGACTGTATCTGCATATAAATGGATGAGAGAGCTTCCTACTGAGCTATGTTGTTGATGTAAATTGAGAAGAGCATGGGGCCTAGGATCGAGCGTTGGGGTACACCCTTGGTGACAGGCAGTGGCTGAGACAGCAGATGTTCTGACTTTATACACTGCACTCCTTGCGAGAGTTAGTTAGCAAACCAGGCCGAAGACCCCTCAGAGACCCCAATACTCCTTAGCCGGCCCACAAGAATGGAATGGTCTACCGTATCAAAAGCTTTGGCCAAGTCAATAAAAATGTGAGTGTGTCAGAGAGAGCGAGACTACTCACACACGCAGGAAGGCAGCTGTCCAGACCAGTTGTGGTCCTGCAGGCAGATCCGCACCGAGGAGCCGATGAGGCGGAAGCCTGGGATGCACTGGTACACTACCGTCTCTCTGTAGCCAAAGTTCTCCCCGATCACCTGGCCGTTCACTATGGTCTCCGGAATACCACAGTGGCCCGCTGGAGAGGAACACAAAAGCAATAGTTAGAGGAGGGAGAGGAGAGAGAGAGCAAGAGAAGAGAAAGCGGGGAGAGAGATAGAGAGATAAGAGACAGATAGAGAGGGAGAGAGAGAGAGAGAGAGAGAGAGAGTGGGAGATAAAGAGAGATGGAGAGAGAGAGGGAGAGAGGGAGCGAAGGCGAAAGAGAATCAGGGAGAGAGAGAGAGAGCGAAAGAGAGAGTCAGAGAGAGAGAGCCAATGTTATGTTTACTGTTAATTTGTACTGTTCATTTCACTTTGGTTTATTATCTATTTCACTTGCTTTGGCAATGTTAACATATGTTTCCCATGCCAATAAAGCCCCTTGAATTGAATTGAATTGAAATTGAATTGAGAGAGAGAGAAAGAGAGAGGAGGAGAGAGAAGGGGAGAGAGATGGGAGAGTTAGGGGGAAGAGGGATAAAGAGAAGTCTTGTAATGTACTGTACAGTGCTGTTCTGTGAAGGTTACAGACAGAGTACAGTATTGAGATGCTAATTTAAACAGTCAGGTCGCAGAGATATTTTTAGTCCACAGACGTGTGTCAGAGAAAAGATGGAAGCCCAAAATAGACAGTTGTCCCTGCTTCCACAGACTTGGCATCAGCAGACAGAAAAGTTAGACTGTAAAGCTATTTTAACACATTAGAAAGATGTTCCTTAGAGGGGGAGACTTAAAATAACTCTACAACAACAAAAACATTGTTAGAGCTGTAGATACTGTAGCCTACATTTCACAGACAGACAACACAATGTGGGGAATGGTTCTTCGTTCTAAATAATCTTAACATTCTCTCAGAGTCTGGAGAATGATTTGGTTGTTTCACACAAAGACAGAGAACAGAGATGTGGGGAAGAAATAGGTTGTTTTACCCAAGCAGCGCGTCTCCTGCCCACTCCACAGTCCAGAGGGGAGACATTCTCTCACGGTAGAGCCCACCAGCATGAACCCTGCGTCACACATGAAGATGGCGGTCGCCCCGAAGGTCATCTGTGTACCAATCTTCTTCCCATTGGGCGGGCCAGGGAGGTCTCCACAGGAAATGACTGTGACACAGACAATAACAGAGACATCATCTCCCAGCTCACAAACCAATGGCATAAACAAACATATGAGAGATATTGTCTCAAACCACTCTCAGAGTTGAGTATAACAATTCTTTGTATTCTTGGTTAATAAATAAGACACAGGCTGATCCCTTACTGTTCAAATGGTAATTCAATCGAAGCTATTTTTGCCAAGTTTTAATTGATCTGTCAACTGTTTCTGTGGTATTTGTAAGTGAAGGTGAGTCATATTATTTGGTTTTTGGGATCCTTGGAACAGGAGAGGAGACAAGGTAGGGGAGAGGAGAGAGGAGGTACAGAGAGGAGAGGAGAGAGGAGAGGATGGAGCGGAGAGGAGGAGAAGGGAAGGGAGGAGGGACAGGAGAGGAGAAGGGAGAGAAGAGAGGAAGAGTGGAGTGGAGGTAAAGGGTGGGGAGAGGAGGTAAAGGGAGAGGAGAGAGGAGAGGAGGTAAAGGGAGACGAGAGTGGAGGTAAAGGGAGAGGACGTAAAGGGATAGGAGGTAAAGGGAGAGGAGAGGAGGTAAAGGGAGAGGAGAAGTGGTAAAGGGAGAGGAGAGGAGGTAAAGGGAGAGGAGAAATGATAAAGGGAGAGGAGGTAAAGGAAGAGGAGAGTTGGTAAAGGGAGAGGAGAGAGGTAAAGGGAGAGGAGAGGAGGTAAAGGGAGAGGAGAAGTGATTAAGGGAGAGGAGGTAAAGGGAGAGGAGAAGTGATAAAGGGAGAGGAGGTAAAGGAAGAGGAGAGGAGGTAAAGGGAGAGGAGAGGAGGTAAAGGGAGAGGAGAAGTGGTAAAGGGAGAGGAGAGGAGGTAAAGGGAGAGGAGAAATGATAAAGGGAGAGGAGGTAAAGGAAGAGGAGAGTTGGTAAAGGGAGAGGAGAGAGGTAAAGGGAGAGGAGAGGAGGTAAAGGGAGAGGAGAAGTGATTAAGGGAGAGGAGGTAAAGGGAGAGGAGAAGTGATAAAGGGAGAGGAGGTAAAGGAAGAGGAGAGTTGGTCAAGGGAGAGGAGAGGAGGTAAAGGGAGAGGAGGTAAAGGGAGAGGAGAAGTGGTAAAGGGAGAGGAAAGTTGGTAAAGGGAGAGGAGGTAAAGGGAGAGGATAAGTGGTAAAGGGAGAGGAACGTTGGTAAAGGGAGAGGAAAGAGGTAAAGGGAGAGGAGAAGTGATAAAGGGAGAGGTTAAGGAAGAGGAGAGTTGGTAAAGGGAGAGGAGAGGAGGAAAAGGGAGAGGAGGTAAAGGGAGAGGAGAGAAGGTAAAGGGAGCAGAGAAGTGGTAAAGGGAGCGGAGAGTTGGTAAAGGGAGAGGAGGTAAAGGGAGAGGATAAGTGGTAAAGGGAGAGGAACGTTGGTAAAGGGAGAGGAAAGAGGTAAAGGGAGAGGAGAAGTGATAAAGGGAGAGGTTAAGGAAGAGGAGAGTTGGTAAAGGGAGAGGAGAGGAGGTAAAGGGAGAGGAGGTAAAGGGAGAGGAGAGGAGGTAAAGGGAGAGGAGAGGAGGAAAAGGGAGAGGAGGTAAAGGGAGAGGAGAGAAGGTAAAGGGAGCAGAGAAGTGGTAAAGGGAGCGGAGAGTTGGTAAAGGGAGAGGAGGTAAAGGGAGAGGAGAGTTGGTAAAGGGAGAGGAGGTAAAGGGAGAGGAGGTAAAGGGAGAGGAGGTAAAGGGAGAGGAGAGTTGGAAAAGGGAGAGGAGAGTTGGTAAAGAAAGAGGAGAAGAGGTAAAGGGAGAGGAGAGGAGGTAAAGGAAGAGGAGAAGTGGTAAAGGGAGAGGAGAGGAGGTAAATGGAGAGAAGTGGTAAATGGAGAGGAGAGAGGTAAAGGGAGAGGAGAGGAGGTAAAGGGAGGTTGGAGGTGGCCTGGGGATTCTGTTTGTTTATTTCTGTTTTGGGAAAATTGAAACCATAAAAATCTATGTGGTCAAGTCTAGTGCATTCACTATCCTCCCACATCCACATCCAAGCACACCTGCTCCTGATACTACTTTTAATTAACATTTCAAAGACGTCTCTATCTCACCTATCTGTCTCATTATTGACTATTTGGGGTCAAAATATCACATATCAATCTTAGGATTCTGCTCAAGGTTGGACAAACATTCAACACTCCCTAGGGCAGACTGTAGCAAAATGAAGCAAACTTAACACAACATGCTTCATGTGTAAAGTCCCATTTGCTGAGTCAAATTGCTAATCATTACATAGACATGCAATACGCCTTAGGCACACAGCATAAACACAACATGCTTCTGACATGGAGATGGTGTAAAAAGTCCCAGGTAAAAATATAAATTATTCTCCGCCCTTTACTCACTCTGGCAGTGAGGCCTTTCATTCCTCCAACTCCACACGCCGTTGGCCGTGCACTGGATGTGGGCGGGGCCTAGGCGGTAGTAGCCCGGGTCACAGTTGAAGATAATCTTGGTCCTGTACTCATAGTGGGAGCCGTTCACGATCCTCCACCTCCCGTGTTCCAGAGAGAAGGAGCCGATGCTTGGACACACCACCACTGTCACACACACACACACCACACACACACACACACACACACACACACACACACACACACACACACACACACACACACACACACACACACACACACACACACACGCACGCACGCACGCACGCACGCAGGTTCACAGGCACAGTCACACACGCGTGCATGCGCACACACAGTTATTTATTGTTATTATCCAGAGCGACTTACTGTCAGAAGATAATTGGCATAACCTCTGATTTCTTCCCACACAGTTCTCCATTACTATTGTATTATTTTCTGTGTTAACTGTTGACCTCCATTTGCACTGCTTTGTGAGGCAGCCAGGCATTTTAAACAGCCATCTTAACGGGAAATAACTTCATGTTTTGGCAAAATACAGACTAATGAATAAGTGAGGGATTGCCTTCGAGGGGGGAACTTATTTTAATAGGGAAGTAATTGACCTCATGGGAGCTGTGAGGTGAACGCACAAACACACATACATACACACTCACAATTACAGTCACGCATACACACAAATATACTCTCTGCCCCTGCCTCACCTGTCCCAGCTGCTGGACTAACCTCCTAGCCTAACGTTAGCTACCTGGGCAGCGCGCACAAATGCCCTCCTACACCCCCCCCCCCCCCCCACTAGCTTCCTAGCCTAGCGTTAGCTACCTGAACAACGAGGGATCTTGTTGTGGTTGCTCCAGGTGCCGTCCGGCTGGCAGACGGCGCTGGTCAGCTCTTTGGAGGACAGGCGGTAGCCGTCATTGCAGAAGTAGGTCACGTGTGTGCCCACTGAGTAGTCCATCGTTAGCACTCCTCCGTTCAACGGCGCCTTGGGCACCCCGCAGGACACCGCTGCCATGGGGTAGACCAGGGGAGAGGTGGGGAGAGGAGGAGGAGGGGCGCCCAGGGGAGGAGGAGGGGCGAGGAGGGGAGACCAGGGGAGGAGGATGGGAGAGGAGGAGAGGAGGAGGGGAGACCAGGGGAAAGGATGAGAGGGGAGGAGGAGGGGCGACCAGGGGAGGAGGATGGGAGAGGAGGAGAGGAGGAGGGGAGACCAGGGGAAAGGATGAGAGGGGAGGAGGAGGGGCGACCAGGGGAGGAGGATGGGAGAGGAGGAGAGGAGGAGGGGAGACCAGGGGAAAGGATGAGAGGGGAGGAGGAGGGGCGACCAGGGAGGAGGATGGGAGACCAGGGAAAAGGGAGGGTAGACCAGGGGAAAGGGAGGGGAGACCAGGAGAGGAGGAGGGGAGACCAGGAGAGGAGGAGGGGAGACCAGGAGAGGAGAGGAGACCAGAGGAGGGGAGACCAGAGGACGGGAGACCAGGGGAGGAGGAGGATACAGGAGGAGAGGAAGAGAGGAGAGTCAGCACTTATTCTGCTCAAAGGAATTTTACTCAGCACTTATTCTGCTCAAAGGAATTTTACTCAGGGTTATTTATCAAAGGAATTACACTCAGGGTTATTTATCAAAGGAATTACACTCAGGGTTATTTATCAAAGGAATTACACTCAGGGTTATTTATCAAAGGAATTACACTCAGGGTTATTTATCAAAGGAATTACACTCAGGGTTATTTATCAAAGGAATTTTACTCAGGGTTTTTTATCAAAGGAATTTTACTCAGGGTTATTTATCAAAGGAATTTCACTCAGGGTTATTTATCAAAGGAATTTCACTCAGGGTTATTTATCAAAGGAATTACACTCAGGGTTATTTATCAAAGGAATTACACTCAGGGTTATTTATCAAAGGAATTTTACTCAGGGTTATTTATCAAAGGAATTTCACTCAGGGTTATTTATCAAAGGAATTTCACTTAGGGTTATTTATCAAAGGAATTACACTCAGGGTTATTTATCAAAGGAATTACACTCAGGGTTATTTATCAAAGGAATTACACTCAGGGTTATTTATCAAAGGAATTACACTCAGGGTTATTGCACTATTCACACCACGCCCTCAAATCAGTCTCACACACAGAGAAACTCACACATACAGAGCACTCAAATAACAGACAGTCTCTCACACACACCAACAGTACACAACTCACACAAGGAGATCAACACAAACCGTTTCAACACAAAGGCCTGCTGACGACATTGGTCAGAGAGATAAAGTAACACTACTCACACAAAGACCCACTGACCATACCACTATTGACAGACTGTCAGTACAGTGAGGAACATTGATTCTGCTTCCCCATATTCTTCTAACACACAGAGACCATATAATGATACTGATTCTCTTCCTGTTCATTCATCTGCTAACACACAGAGACCATATAATGATACTGATTCTCTTCCTGTTCCTTCATCTTCTAACACACAGAGACCATATAATGATACTGATTCTCTTCCTGTTCCTTCATCTTCTAACACACAGAGACCATATAATGATACTGATTCTCTTCCTGTTCCTTCATCTTCTAACACACAGAGACCATATAATGATACTGATTCTCTTCCTGTTCATTCATCTTCTAACACACAGAGACCATATAATGATACTGATTCTCTTCCTGTTCATTCATCTTCTAACACATAGAGACCATATAATGATACTGATTCTCTTCATGTTCATTCATCTTCTAACACACAGAGACCATATAATGATACTGATTCTCTTCCTGTTCATTCGTCTTCTAACACACAGACAGCATTGAGACAACTTCCACACATTAACACGCTTCTCACTCAACCCGCACTGACTATCTACTGACAAAGTAATGGCCACTCAATCTTTACACAGTGACAAAGGATCACCTTATATGAACTGATTTACAGTGACACAGAATTTTTTTTTGGACAGCGATAAAGAAACCAAAACAAACACACAGACAAGGTTGAAATGAAAATAACTTTGTCCCCTTTCAAGCAGAGGTGGAAGTGTACGAGTTATTTTAGTTTTTCCACTGTGTAGATTTTTGGGGGGCAGGGACCTTCTTCCAAACACACAAACAAACAAAGAATTGTGGCTGTAGACACTGAACGTACAAAACATTAGGAACACCTCTATGTCACTCAGCGTATGTTGGAAGTCATTCTGAATAAGGTGAATGGCATAATTTCTTCCTGCTATAACAATAGGTATATTGTTGTGGGAAAAGCTGGAGAAGTGAATGATAATTATAAAGTGAAAGAGTAAGCGAAAACAAACAGAGGCTCTGAGGAGATTATAACTATGCTGTGTGTGTATGTATGCGTGTGTATGTGTGTGTATGTATGCGTGTGTATGTATGTGTGTGTGTGTGTGTGTGTGTGTGTGTGTGTTCTCTGCTAAGGAAAATGTGAAACTATTCAGTTTCTTTCTGCCATATACTCTCTGGTGAGTGTCACTCCTACAGTCAAAAAGCATTCAGTCATTTTTTTACATAAGGTTTTAGCATACTCCCCACTAGCTAACAGAATATGATTAGACCCATCCTTATATTTCCTCTCTCTTTCTCTCCAATCAGTTTGGAATACTATGGAGGCTGCGTCTCAATTGGCTCCCTATTCCCCTACCTTTATAGTGCGTTACCCATAAGGCTCTGCTCAAAAGTAGTGCACATTAGGTATTTTATCAGGATCCCCATTAGCTGTTGCAAAAGCAGCATCTACTCTTCCTGGGGTGCACACAGAACATAAAACATAATACAGAATGACATAATACAGAACATCACTAGACAAGAACAGCTTAAACTTCTTTGGGATAGGTGGCAGTATTTTCACGGCCGGATAAAAAACGTACCTGATTTAATCTGGTTACTACTCCTGCCCAGAAACTAGAATATGCATATAATTAGTAGATTTGGATAGAAAACACTCTAAAGTTTCTAAAACTGTTTGAATGGTGTCTGTGAGTATAACATAACTCATATGGCAGGCCAAAACCTGAGAAGATTCCATACAGGAAGTGCCCTGTCTGACAATTTGTTGTCCTTCTGTTGCATCTCTATCGAAAATACAGCATCTGTGCTGTAACGTGACATTTTCTAATGCTTCCATTGGCTCTTTAAAGCCGCCAGAAAGTGGAATGGGGTGTCTGCAGTCTCTGGGCGAAGAACAGCAGGAGAATTTGTAAGTGGTCAGCCTGGGGACAGTGACACTGGAGATGCGCGGTCACGAGACTACTCCATTTTTTTCTTTCAGCCTTTGAATGAATACAACGTTGCCCGGTTGGAATATTATCGCTATTTTACGAGAAAAATAGCATAAAAATTGATTTTAAACAGCGTTTGACATGCTTCTAAGTACGGTAATGGAATATTTAGATTTTTTTTTGTCACGAAATGCGCTCGCGCGTCACCCTTCGGATAGTGACCTGAACGCATGAACAAAACGGAGATATTTGAATATAACTATGGATTATTTGGAACCAAAACAACATTTGTTGTTGAAGTGGAAGTCCTGGGAGTGCATTCTGACGAAGAACAGCAAAGGTAATGCAATTTTTCTAATAGTAATTCTGAGTTTAGGTTGTCCCAAACTTGGTGGGTGTCAAAATAGCTAGCCGTGATGGCCGAGCTATGTACTCAGAATATTGCAAAATGTGCTTTCGCTGAAAAGCTATTTTAAAATCTGACACCGCGATTGCATAAAGGAGTTCTGTATCTATAATTTTTTTATAATTATGTATTTTGTGAACGTTTATCATGAGTAATTTAGCAAATTCACCGGAAGTTTGCGGTGGGTATGCTAGTTCTGAACATCACATGCTAATGTAAAAAGCTGGTTTATGATATAAATATGAACTTGATTGAACAAAACATGCATGTATTGTATAACATAATGTCCTAGGAGTGTCATCTGATGAAGATCATCAAAGGTTAGTGCTGTATTTAGCTGTGGTTTGGGTTTATGTGACATATATGTTTGCTTGGAAAATGGCTGTGTGATTATTTGTGTCTATGTACTCTCCTAACATAATCTAATGTTTTGCTTTCGCTGTAAAGCCTTTTTGAAATTGGACAATGTGGTTAGATTAAAGAGAATCTTATCTTTCAAATGGTGTAAAATAGTTGATTGTTTGAGAAAATTGAATTGTGGTATTTTAGTTGGTTTTGTATTTCGTGCCGTGCGATGCCATTGGCTGTTGGCTAGGGGTTCCGCAGGCGGAACGGGGTTCCACTAGCGGAACGTCTGTCCTCAACCGGTTAAGGACAGAACTACATACATTTAAATGACGGTTCAATCACACCGAAAGCGTCATTGCATTTTTGGTACACCAGAATTACATTCATTTCCAATGAAACCCTGTGTTTACCTTTTCATTTATTTATTTCACCTTGCAGCGTTGCGTTGCCGAGGCAGTTGCAGTGCGTTCTGTGTGGTGCATACTTAGGATTTATAGAATGTATGCATCTAACTGTATGTGTAGACTGCTTGACAGAAATGGTAGCAGAAGGTGAATGTTGAACTGTTGTTGCACACATATCCAGATGATGCTGCGTACTATTTTTCACACGGACACTGTCGGTGTGATCGAAGCGTAAGGTGCCGCTCAGAACGCACCCGGAGGTTAGTATCTGTCTGTTTGGATATACATCCACTTTTGGTATTTGAACTTGTTGTCAGTGTAAAAACATCGTCAAGATCTAGATTTAATCATCAAGACCATATGGTCTCCTTATATTATGAGGACGGCATCAATATAAAAACCCAACAGTATTTCCCCAATATGGACACTAAGACCATCAGCCCAATTCTGATATTTTTGTCCACTAATTGGTCTTTTGACCAATCACATACGATATTTTCACATCGGTCTTTTTCAGAGCTGATTTGATTGGTCAAAAGACCAATTAATGAAATCAAATCTGAATTGGGCTGCCTGTGTAAACACAGCAACGTAAGTCATATTATGGGTGTCACTCCATTTTAGTGTCCCTCGAGCCTCTGTCACCTGACAGTAAGGTGGCACAAATCACATTAAATCACTGAGTGGAGCTTTAGACAAAACCAGTCTTTTTTTTTTACAGGAAAATAGGGACATTTATTTCTATTCTGGGCCTCACATTTCATGTAGAAAAAACTAGCTGGAGGTAGATAGGTGTTGAGTAGCTACAATGGAAATGGACCTCTTATATGTGACACACTAGTACATACAACAGGATGACAATTATATTCCTGGAAAATTATAGTCAAATTGTAGTAGTATAGTATTGAGCAATTCAACTCATGAGTCGTGACTAAAATAGGACAGCTTTTTAATATAGGAAGCTTTATTAATATCTGGTTCCTGATCAGGGACAATACTGCTAGTGGTACTGCAGCATATCATAGTGATCTAAAGCATTTCAACGACATGCGGCTGACTGTTAATAATTCACTGCTTTAACTGTAAAACATCTGTCCACATTAGATTGACAGTTAATAACTATCCTTGCCCCTTTCCACCCTTCCCCTTGCCCTAACACCCTGATCTCACCTTGGCAAGCCGGAACGGGGGAGTCCCAGTCGAAGTATCCGTAGGGGTTCCTCCTGCACACAGCCGTACTGTTCCCTATGAGGCGGTATCCCCGGTCACAGGCCCAGCGGACCAGGCTGTTGAGGTGACCTCCAGTCTGGCTGCTGATGGACCCCTGCAGGGGCGAGTCAGGGGTGCTGCAGTACAGGGCTGGAGGGAGACACACACAACACACACACACACACACACACACACACACACACACACACACACACACACACACACACACACACACTAGATCAGTAAGCTGGTAGTTATAACCAGAGCCTTATTACTGTAATATAAGACTCTGATCTAGTACTACTGGTACTAATGTAACAACACAGAGCATCTTTATAGTATTTCAACTAGATGTGGGGCATTCATTTGTCATTTTTTAAAATGTAATTTCCCCACACATATACAGTACATGCATCATACAGTTACATAAATAACACTCTTTCTGGCATTGATACGATGAGATTTTGAAAACTTCACCAGCTAAAATGTGATGTGTTCTCTATTTGATCACTATCTGAATGCACTATAAAGCGCTCTGCTCGCCCTCCACTCACCTTCCGTCGAAATCAATAGAGGAATCATTCTGATTTCCATCGACTGAGCAGTCAGAATAACTATTGTGTACCTTGACTTTTCACTTTCATAAACCACAGTAGGAGGGCAAAGTCAAACCACATCCGAGAGGGTGAAGAGAGGGTGAATTCTAGTTCACACAGCAAGTGCTGACTTCTAGGTATTATTAATTCAAGCCTTATT
Source organism: Salmo salar (assembly GCF_965601325.2). Classification (NCBI taxonomy): domain Eukaryota; kingdom Metazoa; phylum Chordata; class Actinopteri; order Salmoniformes; family Salmonidae; genus Salmo; species Salmo salar. The sequence goes on from NC_138317.1 coordinate 36,868,234, forward strand.
AACTCAGATACATATTTAAACTAACACCGAGCACACAGCTACAGTAAACACACTGTCCTGATTGTGTGTGAACAATGGTCAGGGGTTTCACTAAGGGATGTAGACTCAGAATGTAAAGCGAGGAGACAATGTCTTGTAATCTCACTGAGGAAGATTAAAGAAGAGGAGGAAAGCCATGCTTACAGAAGAGACACATTTTTAATTTAACCTTTATTTAACTAGGCAAACCAGTTAAGAACAAATTCTTATTTACAATGACAGCCTACCAGTGAACAGTGGATTAACTGCCTTGTTCAGGGGCAAAAGGACAGATTTTTACCTTGTCAGCTCAGGGATTCAATCCAGCAACCTTTTGGTTACCCAGTCCAACGCTCTAACCACTAGGCTACCTGCCGACCCATATTTACCTTTATTCATTTTCCCTTTTGTACTTTAACTATTTGCACATCATTATAACACTGTACATAGCTATAATAGGACATTTGAAATGTGGCTATTCCTGTGAAACTTGGGAGTGTAATGTTTACTGTTAATTTTTGATAGATTTCACTTTTGTTTATTATCTATTTCACTTACTTTGACAATGTAAACATATATTTCCCATGCCAATAAAGCTCATTGAATTGAGAGAGAGAGTGAGAGAGAGTGAGCGAGAGAGAGAGATGGAGAGGGATAGATAAAGGGGGAGGGGATAAAGAGGGGGAGGGTTAGATATCTCATCCTGGAATATCCAATATATATCCAATATCCAGTATCCAAGACCCTGGACTTCACCTGGAAATACAGACATTGTCATCCTACAAGAGACATGGTATAGAGGAGATGGACCCACTGGTTGCCCTCTAGGTTACAGAGAGCTGGTAGTCCCATCCACCAAACTACCAGGTGTGAAACAGGGAAGTGACTCGGGGGGTATGCTAACTTGGTATAGAGCAGACCTAACTCACTCCATTAAATTAACCAAAACAGGAACACTTGACATTTGGCTAGAAATTCAAAAGGAAATGATCTTAAGAAGAAGAAAAATGTCCTCCTGTGTGCTACCTATATCCCCCCACTAGAATCCCCATACTTTAATGAAGATTGTTTTACCCCTCCAGGATGGAGAACCTATCATTTCTAGGCCCAGGGACATGTACTAGTCTGTAGCGACCTAAATGCCAGAACAGGACAAGAACCTGACACCCTCAGCACACAGGGGGACAAAACACCTACTTGGAGGTGACAGCATTCCCTCCCCCATATGCCCCCCTAGGCACAACATAATCAACAAAAACAGGTCACAACTCCTGCAGCATGCTGGGTATGTACATTGTCAATGGTAGGCTTCAAGGGGACTCCTATGGTAGGTAGACATATAGATCATCTCTTGGCAGTAGTACTGTAGACTACTTTATCACTGCCCTCAACCTCTCAGAGCGAGTCTCTCAGAGCTTTCACAGTCAGCCAACTGACACCCCTGTCAGACCACAGCAAAAATCACAGTCTACTTGAACAGAGCAATACTCAATCATGAGGCATCAAAGCCAAAGGAAGTGAGTAATATTAAGAAATGCTAGATGGAAGGAATGTAGTGTGGAAACCTACCAAAAAACAATTAGACAACAAATTCAATCCCTTTTCGACAACTTCCTGGACAAAATGTTCCACTGTAATAGTGAAGATGTAAACTTGGCAGTAGAAAACCTAAACAGTATGTTTGACCTCTCAGCTTCCCTATCAAATCTAAAAATGTCAAACAGAAAGCTGAAGAAAATTAACACTGACAATTGTTTTATGAAGAATGCAAAAACCTAAGAAAGAAATTGAGAAACCTGTCCAACCAAAAACATAGAGACCCATAAAATCTGAGTCTACGCCTTCACTGTGGCGAATCACTAAAACAATACAGAAATACACTACGAAAAAGAAGGAGCAGCACGTCAGAAATCAGCTCAATGTAATTGAAGAATCCAACTATTTCTGGGAAAATTGTAACACACTAAACAAACACAAAGAGTTATCTATCCAATATGGAGATGTATGGGCAAACCACTTCTCCAACCTTTTTGGCTCTATAACAAAGAACAAACAGAAAAAAAAGAACCAGAAGCCACTGGATTCTCCAAATACGTTGAATAAACTACAGGACAAAATAAAAACCCTCCAAGCCAAAAAGGCCTGTGTGTAACGGCTGTCTTCTGTAAAAATGGACCAAGGCGCAGCAGGTATGTGAATACTCATCTTTAATAAAAATAAAGGAGTAGAGCATCCACTTAACAATTCAAACAATATATAAGACAGGAACAGTTTTGCAGGCACACAACACGCAGTGCAAAAACAACTACCCACAAAACCAAGTGACAAACATACTCCTACATATATGACTCCCAATCAGGAACAACGATCCCCAGCTGTTCCTGATCAGGAGTCACAAGACCAACACAGAACAATCACACACACAAGACTGCCACGTCCTGACCCCAAAACTACAACAACAGCTCCATCTGCTGGTCAGGATGTGACACTGTGGTGTTGATGATATCCTCAATGAAATGATAAAATATACAGACCACACATTCCAATTGGCTATACTAAAACTCTAACATCATCCTTAGCTCTGGCATCTTCCCCAATATTTGCAACCAAGGACTGATTACCCCAATCCACAAAAGTGGAGACAAATTTGACCCCAATAACTACTGTGGGATATACACCAACAGCAACCTTCTGAAAATCCTCTGCATTATCATTAACAGCAGACGTGTACATTTCCTCAGTGAAAACAATGTACTGAGCAAATGTCAAATTGGCTTTTTACCAAATTATCATACTACAGACCACATATTCACCCTGCCACTCTAATTGACAAACAAACCAACAAACCAAAACAAAGGCAAAGTCTTCTCATGCTTTGTTGATTTCAAAAAAGCCTTCAACTCAATTTGGCATGATGGTCTGCTATACAAAATGATGGAAAGTGGTGTTGGGGGAATACATACATTATAAAATCCATGTACACAAACAAGTCTACAGTTAAAATTGGCAAACAACACACATTTATTTCCACAGGGCCGTGGGGTGAGACAGGGATGCAGCTTAATCCACACCCTCTTCAACATATATATCAACGAATTGGCGAGGGCACTAGAACAGTCTGCAGCACCCGGCCTCACCCTACTAGAATCTGAAGTCAAATGTCTACTGTTTGCTGATGATCTGGTGCTTCTGTTACCAACCAAGGAGGGCCTATAGCAGCACCTAGATCTTCTGCACAGATTCTGCCAGACCTGGGCCCTGACAGTAAATCTCAGTAAGACCAAAATAATGGTGTTCCAAAAAAGGTCCAGTCGCCAGGACCACAAATTCCATCTAGACACCGTTGTCCTAGAGCACACAAAAAACTATACATAACTTGGCCTAAACATCAGCTGTAACGATGTGTGCTGAGAGTCGGGAAGCAAGTTCAGGGCGTGAGTGTTTTAATAAAATAAACAGAAAATATTACAGAACAGGAAACACTGACACCACACAGACATGAAACACTGACACCACACAGACATGAAACACTGACACCACACAGACATGAAACACTGACACCACACAGACATGAAACACTGACACCACACAGACATGAACCACTGACACCGCACAGACATGAAACAGAAACAATGACGCCTGGGGAAAGAACCAAAGGGAGTGGCATATATAGGAAAGGTAATCAGGGAAGTGATGGAGTCCAGGTGAGTCTAATGACACACAGGTGCGCGTAATGATGGTGACAGGTGTGCGCCATAACGACCTAGAGGCCGGAGAGGGAGCACACGTGACATCAGCGCCACAGGTAACTTCCACAAAGCTGTGAAAGATCTGAGAGACAAGGCAAGAAGGGCTTTCTACTCCATCAAAAGGAACATAAAATTCGACATAGCAATTAAGATCTGGCTAAAAATACTTGAATCATTTATAGAACCCACTGCCCTTTATGGTTGTGATGTCTGGGGTCCTCTCACCAACCAAGAATTCACAAAATGGGACAAACACCAAATTGAGACTCTGTTTTATGTGTGCAACGTAAAACACCAAATAATGATGGCAGAGCGGAATTAGGCCGATACCCGCTAATTATGAAAATCCAGAAAAGAGACGTTAAATTCTACAACCACCAAAAAGGAAGCGATTCCCAAACCTTCCATAACAAAGCCATCACCTACAGAGAGATGAACCTGGAGAAGAGTCTCCAAGTAAGCTGGTTCTGGGCCTCTGTTCACAAACACAAACACACCCCACAGAGCCCCAGGACAGCAACACAATTAGACCCAACCAAATCATGAGAAAACAGAAAGATAATTACTTGACACATTGGAAAGATTGTACAAAAAAAAACTACAAAACTAGAATGCTATTTGGGCCTAAACAGAGAGTACATAGTGGCAGAATACCTAACCCCGGTGACTGACCCAAACTTAAGGAAAGGGATAGAAAGAGAGACAGACAGACAGACAGACAGACAGAGAGACAGACAGACAGACAGACAGACAGACAGACAGACAGACAGACAGACAGACAGACAGACAGACAGACAGACAGACAGACAGACAGACAGACAGACAGACAGACAGACAGACAGACAGACAGACAGACAGACAGACAGAAACAGCCAGAGAACGAGTCAGGGAGAGATGGAAGGGAGAGAGAGAGAGAGAGAGATGCTTGACTTTAGCTTGAGCGTCACAACACTTCAAAGCAGATTTACCCCAAATCTCTTGCATACTTTAACAAGCGAGGAAGTTATCCCCCAGCAAATCTCCTGGCGCACATACTGAGTGCCAAATGACTAGTTCTCCCAGCTGCATGACTCCATGTTATGAGATACCAGCAATTTCCAAGGCAGGGAGTCATTTTCACAATGGACGTTATTATTTCATTTGGAAAAAGTCTCAGAAATGAAACTGGGTTACCTACAACAAAACAAACACGATGAGGCAGAGATTTTTAGCAGCTCAAGAACAACTTCTCCTTTGAAAACAGAATAAGCACTAGAGTATATTATTCATTGCCGCTTCGCTAACACCACAAACAATTATGATTGTGATTTCTAGTCTGTTTCTCTGATAGAAATAGTGACTGAAGTATCAAATCAAATGTTATTTGTCACGTGCATCAAATACAACAGGTGTAGAATCTAGCATGAAATGCTTACTTACCCTGGGCCTGTTCAGTCTTACATCCTCTGGGCCTGTTCAGTCTTACCTACCCTGGGCCTGTTCAGTCTTACCTACCCTGGGCCTGTTCAGTCTTATCTACCCTGGGCCTGTTCAGTCTTACCTACCCTGGGCCTGTTCAGTCTTACCTACCCTGGGCCTGTTCAGTCTTACCTACCCTGGGCCTGTTCAGTCTTATCTACCCTGGGCCTGTTCAGTCTCACCTACCCTGGGCCTGTTCAGTCTTATCTACCCTGGGCCTGTTCAGTCTTACCTACTCTGGGCCTGTTCAGTCTTACCTACCCTGGGCCTGTTCAGTCTTACCTACCCTGGGCCTGTTCAGTCTTACCTACCCTGGGCCTGTTCAGTCTTACCTACCCTGGGCCTGTTCAGTCTTACCTACCCTGGGCCTGTTCAGTCTTACCTACCCTGGGCCTGTTCAGTCTTACCTACTCCTGGGCGCTGTTCAGTCTTACCTACCCTGGGCCTGTTCAGTCTAACCTACCCTGGGCCTGTTCAGTCTAACCTACCCTGGGCCTGTTCAGTCTTACCTACTCTGGGCCTGTTCAGTCTTACCTACCCTGGGCCTGTTCAGTCTTACCTACCCTGGGTCTGTTCAGTCTCACCTACCCTGGGCCTGTTCAGTCTTACCTACCCTGGGACTGTTCAGTCTTACCTACTCTGGGCCTGTTCAGTCTTACCTACTCTGGGCCTGTTCAGTCTTACGTACCCTGGGCCTGTTCAGTCTTACCTACCCTGGGCCTGTTCAGTCTTACCTACCCTGGGCCTGTTCAGTCTTACCTACCCTGGGCCTGTTCAGTCTTATCCACCCTTGGCCTGTTCAGTCTTACCTGGCCTTAGTATAGTCCACAAACATATGTTTAGAGAATTGGGCCAACTTCTAGAATGTTGAATATCGTTCTAATTGTAGACATTCAGTTACATAGCATTACTAAAATATTCCCTATGTAATGTTAATGAGTCGCTAACATGTAGTGTCATGTAAATGTATCATAATGCAGAAACCTCAATGGCCCAAGTCTTTAAATAGATGGTTCTGGTATAGCCTTGTTCCTCACAAGCTATAGCCTAGTATTACAGTCTGCTGTGTCACTACTACTACTATAGCTTCTCACACTGTGTCACACATTGGGTCATTAGGGACAGGCTGGCTGTCACAGCTTACACATTGGTCCATTAGGGACAGGCTGGCTGTCACAGCTCTGACCAACTGCTCTGACCAACACTTGACCCCGTCTGTCCCTGGCTTGCCTGCCTGCTCTGCTCTGGCCAGTCAGCAAAGTGTGTAGTGTGGTGGAGACCCAGCTCTGTGGCTGTTTAGGCTCCCCAGGCCCTGGCTGTCATCTCTACTGACATCTGTAGTGGCACTAGGCCCATGGTTTTAACCAGTCAGAGAATGAACGCATAGCTTAGAGCACAATCTATTTACTGTGCTGGTCTCTGTACCTCAACGGTTGTGCTGAAAATGTGGGCTGACCCCACTGACAGTGTGTATTCACATGCAACAATATTCTGCACATTATACATTTTTCAATACCCCATGGTAAGACAGACACACATTGATTATTAGAAAACGGGTTGTTTGGATCCTGGAGGCTGATTAATTGATATGTGGGAGTTGTGGGACAACAACTGGCGCAAAATACCATTGACGTATTAATCTCATAATTCCACTGTCCCGCAGCCCAGCCAGGAAATTCATAAACCTCATCTCCGTCGGGATAAAAGCATCCACACATTAGTTTTCCATGCTATTATTTGGTTTGCAACAGTTGGAGGCCTGGAGGCAAGGGAAATAATGGCTGCGAGTGGCCATCGATGTGAGACATCACTCAAGAGTTATTGGCAGCCCCTAACATGGAGAACAGAAAGTGCTGGAGTGCCATTTTAGCTAGCAATGATGTGAGTGGACTTCACGTTCTCCGCCAAAAAAGAGGAAAGCACTGGCTGCCACCAACCAGCCTCGGGACTCAGAACAGCCCTTGTTGGGAGTTGTCACACGATAATTCCTGGGTTCTCAGACATTATGGCTTAATTATACAACGGGTGGGTCTAATCCTGGATGCTGATTGGTTAAAACTGCGTTCCAGCCGGTATCTATTCCACAAGTTACCATCGGCTAAGGCTATGACGTTGAAATGCCTACTCACGATTCCATCTGACTGCCCAATCCACTGTCTCATCAGTCCAGCCAGGCAATTTATAAACTTGATCTCCACTATAAAAACCATCTAGACATGATCTCCCATTTCTTTTAGACTAGCATTTGATTTTCAACAGCGCAGATTTTTATAAGCCTTGCTGTCTATCTCTCTGACATTTGCAACAATATCGTTCTCCAGCTGTCCCATAGTAATGAACGTGTCGGGATTCGGGACGAGACAGACAGGCTGGTAGCTTTTCTCAGCCAGTCGAAATCATGAATCAGCATAATTTGTATGGATGAATAAAATGTATGATAAATGGATGATAAATTACTCAAATGTAATAGATACAGTGCATTCACAAAGTATTCAGACCCCTTGATTTTTCCACATTTTGCTTTATTCTAAAATGTATTAAATGGAGTTTTTCCCTCACCAACCTACACACAATACCCCATAATGAAAAAGCAAAAACAGTTTTTTAGAAATGTTAGCAAATGTATCATTTTTAAAAAATTATCTAATTTTCATAAGTATTCAGACCTCATGGTGGGACCTATAAGGTCCCACCTCATGGTGGGACCTTAGTGACAAGCGTGTGCCTTTCCAAATCATGTTTAATCATTTGAATTTACCACAGGTGGACTCCAATCAAGTCGTAGAAACATCAAGGATGATCAATGGAAACAGGATGCACCTGAGATCAATTTTGAGGTATATAGTAATGGGTCTGAATATTTATATTAATAAGGTATTTCTGTTATTTATTTGCAATAAATTAACCAAAATTTACAACAAAAAAAAGATATTTTCACTTTGTCATTATGGGGTAGTGTGTGTAGATTGATGAGGAACACAAATGTATTTAATCCAGTTTAGAAAAAGGCTGTAACTTAACAAAATGTGGAAAAAGTCAAGGGTTCTGAATATTTTCCTAATGCACTGTATATACAAAGAAATGTCAATAGAAAAACACAAAATGCAGTTTGCTATCATTCCTGCTTCAGTTTGAAGTGATTGTATTAGCTGTGTAGTTGGCTAGCTCCTCTGAACAACAGTGTCCTGGCAAGAGAGTAAATGTTCTATGCAAGGAGAAATTGCACATCATCAGCTCATTGTTATGGATGTATCCCCCCCAAAATCACTAGAAAACAGCTTAATCGCAAATGCACCTACTTTTCTGTTATTCTGGCTGCACTGTTTGACGTGACTGTGTTAGCCGAAGTTGGCTAGCTAGCAAACAAGGGATAACAATGTTGCCAGCCATCATAACAACAGAACAAACAAATATTTGTTTTGTAAATACATATTAGTATATTTGTTTACGACACACAGAGTTGATTTAATTTACAAAAACACTTAACGACTGGGTCGCGTCTCTGGCAACAGAACTAATAGAACGAACGACCTGGACTTATCTCGTGGAAGAATGAAATAGTATGAATAAATTAATCAAAATACATTTTTGAATGACTATATGTCAATCATTATTTGTATATGTTGGCAACCGACTGTATAAAAGTGATAATGCCCTCGAAGCTGGTGTTTGAAGGATATATTGGCATAATCACTTAGCATTACCACTTAACTAATATTGAGTACAATCACAATATTCCACATGCAAGTTTTTAGAGTAGCTACAAATCATGCTGTAGCCACGTTGTTGTTATTCTTCCACTCTCACACACGCACACAACACACGCACCCACCCACCCTCTGGATTTCTCACTCTCAAAAGACGTAAACGTGCAAGTGAAAAGGAGTGATTTAAATGGATACATACTTTGATACTCACCAACATAGCGGATACGGAAGCCCTTCTTGTTAGTTCCGTGGTCAGAAGACCAGCGCAGTGTGAGCTGGTGGCCGGTCGTAGTGATGTTGAAGGGCGCGGAGACGTCACCGCTGAAGGTGGCCAGAGTCTGGCTGTTAGTACTTGGGCCTGTAGAGAGAGAGGGGGGGTGAGAGAGGTAGGGAAGGGAAGGGAAGGGAAGGGAAGGGAAGGGAAGGGAAGGGAAGGGAAGGGAAGGGAAGGGAAGGGAAGGGAAGGGAAGGGAAGGGAAGGGAAGGGAGGAAGAGAGGATGCCAACAATAAGTCAGATTGTGGAAGAATGTATTTGTGGAGTAAATCATCCATCCACAGGGCTACATCAATGACCCAGAACAAAGAGGGGCTGCTGACCACTGTTTGTCACAAAGGCGTTTGAGACATTTCAGCATTAATCTAAATCTGTTCAGTGGTATTGTGGTTGCTTCACATTGTAATGATGATGCATTCATCAAAAGTGTGGTCATATAAAGATTTGTAGGCCTTGCATTCAATACCAAAAACATCCAGCCTTTTAATGCCCAATTTCTGAAGATTACATATACAATGCCACTGCAGCACAAGAAGACAGTTTCAAAACAATACAAATCTGAGCCAAAAGCAGACATGTTTTAAAAACATGACAGTTTGTGATGCTAGCCTGGTCCCATTTATGTTTCCACTGTCATGAGTTGGCAAGATAGCACAAACAGTTGTGGCACCAGGCTAGTGTAACTCTACTATAGCTACTATAGCTACCATCAAAGACTTCTAGGATGTCGAACTCCCTCTCGGTCTGGAAGGACTCGAAGTACAGGGTGATGTTGTAGCCCTTCTCTACATTGATGGTCCAGATACACATCTGCAGGTTGGGGTAGCTGTCAGGGTAGCCTGGACTCAGGATTACTCCAGTAGAGTCAAACCTCACATCATGGGCTGGGCATTGCACTGGATGGGCACATAACAGGAGACCAAATGGATGCTAGGGGTACCTGTAATTTATTCAGTGGTCCCCCCAGACCCCCAGATGACCCATGGGATTCCGGAGAGAAATATGGCACCATAATATATTAATGACAACAGCTGTTTAGTCCATTAAACACAGTGAGAGGGATGACACAGAAACAGAACTGGAATAGAAAACTGGAATCACAAGGGGCTGTGACAGAGGTGGGTGGAACGCATGACAACAGCACACCTAATGACTAAACCGTTTTAATTACAGCTGCCACAAACAAAACACACACATGCGCAAGCATGCAGGCACGCACTCGCGCGCACATACGCAAAACGAATGAACGCAGGCACACACGCACACCTTGACATGTGGGAGGAGGACCATCCATCTGAAGTCTCTCCCCCAGTCTGCATGTCAGGATCTCACTCCCCACCAGGGTGAAGCCAGGATGACAGCGGTACCAGATGATGTCCCCTGTCAGGAGAGAAGGTATAGAGGAAGAGGAGAGAGAGAGAGAGAGAGAGAGAGAGAGAGAGAGAGAGAGAGAGAGAGAGAGAGAGAGAGAGAGAGAGAGAGAGAGAGAGAGAGAGAGAGAGAGAGAAAGTCATAGTAGAGATACAGAAAGAGAAGAGACAGATAAACACACACAGAGAGAGGGAGGGAGGGAGGGAGGGAGGGAGGGAGGGAGGGAGGGAGGGAGGGAAGAGAGTGAGGGAGAGAGTATAAGAGAGAAAGAGAGTGTAAGAGAGAAAGATAGGGAGAGAGTGTAAGAGAGAGAGAGAGAGAGCGAGTCATAGTAGAGAGACAGAAAGAGAGACAGATAAACACACAGAGAGAGAGAGAGACTTTGATGAAGCTGTTGTCTAATTAAGAAGGACAGCAAACCTGTGCTGCAGTAATAGAGACAGATGCCTGAGACGGATGGGGTGACATTTTTTGACATCCAAGGTTGAACACTGTTAATGAGTGAGTTCTAGCCTGGGTAGGACACTTTGAGACTTTCATAACAGTTACTGGGCAAAACAATCCATGGTCCCTGAAGTTTGAGTATTGCAGTAGTACTAGTGCAATATAACACAGATTACCAAGAATAACAGTGTTTAAGATTTTTTTGAAGTATTCTCTTTGTCATTGCCATCATCACCATCACCATAATCAACATCACCATCATCATCATCATCCTCTACTGTAACATTCTGGTCCTTTTAGAAGCCATCTGATGTCTTCAACCAGCAGCAGTGGTCAATGTTACAGGTGATGTCTTCAACCAGCAACAGTGGTCAATGTTACAGGTGATGTCTTCAACCAGCAGCAGTGGTCAATGTTACAGGTGATGTCTTCAACCAGCAGCAGTGGTCAATGTTACAGGTGATGTCTTCAACCAGCAGCAGTGGTCAATGTTACAGGTGATGTCTTCAACCAGCAGCAGTGGTCAATGTTACAGGTGATGTCTTCAACCAGCAGCAGTGGTCAATGTTACAGGTGATGTCTTCAACCAGCAGCAGTGGTCAATGTTACAGGTGATGTCTTCAACCAGCAGCAATGGTCAATGTTACAGATGATAGATGGATGATTGTGGTCCAAGAAATCTATATAGGGCTGCAATAGACACAGCAGAGCCTTTGGGCCTTGTTACCGGACAAGCTGAATCCATCTCAGCCACTGTCTGTAATGGCCCACTTTCACACCCAACAATCACAGATCTAGTTGCTAACTCACTCATTGATACACACCAATCACAGAGTTAGTGGCTAACTCACCATTAATCAGGCAGGTCACACGGGATACAAGTCAGTATTCAACGTATATCCATGTCTGAGTACGTCGGGAGATGATGTGGAAACTGGCCACTAGGGGCAACAGTGAACGAGTAGGTTTCGGTTTGGATGGTGGATGGTTGCATGTTCGAATCCAGCGATAAAAAGTTGTTTTTTATATTTTTGTTTTAAGCCTATCCCAAACTTTAAGCCTTACATTAAACATTCGGAGTTAATGCATAAACTTAATCTTAACCAACACTTGGAAATTTGACATTTCAAAACAAGGTTGGATTTGGCATGTGCCCTCAGATCCTCAAAAGTTCTACAGCTGCACCATCGAGAGCATCTTGACTGGCTGCATCACCACTCGGTATGGCAACTGCTTGGTATCCGACCACAAGGCGATACAGAGGGTAATGCATATGGCCCAGGACATCACTGGGGCCGAACTCCCTGCCATCCAGAACCTCTATACCAGGTGGGGTCAGAGGAAGGCCATAAAAATTGTCAAAGATTCCAGCCACCCAAGTCAAAGACTGTTCTCTCTGCTACCACACAGAAAGCGGTACCAATGCACCAAGTCTGGAACCAATAGGACCCTGAACATCTTCTGCCCCCAAGCCATAAGACTTTTAAACAAGACCGTTAAATAGCACTGATTCTATGCACACACTGGACTCTACCCACACACTCACACATACTTACACTGACACCCCAACACACCCCACCTGCGCTGTTGCTTTACCTATACGTGACTCATTTCAGGAAGCTAGGCGTATGTCACACGTCACTATTTCACAGGAGAGGCATTTCATTTAGAAAAAATCTATATATAATTTGATCAAAATGCCTTCTAGAACATGTGAATTTTAATGTGCCTTAATAACAAACTTGTATGCCATCTGTAAATATGAATACAATTGTTAAATTACGAGCGTAGTTGGTTTAGCCATGGAAAAAGATAGGAACTTTACCACTAGCCATGATTGGCTGAGATAATGGATACATTTTCAGATGTTATACGTGTCTAATTTTGACAGAAAGTTGTTTTCATTGCAAGTTAAACTGTATTGTTTGCTAGTTTGCGAAAGTTAATTTGCTGGCTCGCTGGCTAAGGTTGTGTGTATGATCTATGTAGTAATATTATTTGTATCTCAGAAAACCATTTGCATTGATAGTTATAGCTAGCAAAAATGTTACCTAGTTGCTTTGTTTTAGCTACCTGAAGATTCATACTCCAGCATTTCTTGCATAGTGGCTAGCTATGATAATCCGTTTGTACTGTAGCTGTTGGTTGAGATTATGGTTCATTGTTTAGCTAGCTAGCTAGCTAGCTACATATCTAATCAAAAGACTCCACTTCGCAAGAGAATGATTATATGACCATCAAGTTGTGTCTGGGGGGTGATTACGGCCATCTATTGTATTTCATGAACCTGTGTACATGTCTAGACAATAGTGATCCATCCACTTAGCTAGATGTGGCTGGGGGTGATTACAGCCATCTATTGTATTTCATGAACCTGTGTACATGTCTAGACAATAGTGACTCATCCACTTAGCTAGATGTGGTTGGGGGTGATTACAGCCATCTATTGTATTTCATGAACCTGTGTACATGTCTAGACAATAGTGACCCATCCACTTAGCTAGATGTGGCTAGGGGTTGTCTAGAGACAATAGTGACTCATCCATTTAGCTAGATGTGGCTAGGGGTTGTCTAGAGACAATAGTGACCCATCCATTTAGCTAGATGTGGCTAGGGGTTGTCTAGAGACAATAGTGACCCATCCACTTAGCTAGATGTGGCTAGGGGTTGTCTAGAGACAATAGTGACTCATCCATTTAGCTAGATGTGGCTAGGGGTTGTCTAGAGACAATAGTGACCCATCCATTTAGCTAGATGTGGCTGGGGGTGGTTATAGCATTTCTTTCACATGACCCATCAATGTAGATAAGTGTCTGGGTAAGCATCATCTAATAATTATGAAATATTTATTTCATATTTTTTATCTGGAGACTTTCAAAGTCAGATTAGGATATAGACCAAGGACTAGATTAAGTGTATTTTTACCTGGAGTTTTTCCATATTGTAGGCTACTACTTTCACCACTTTTAGTCTTGAAATCTTTGGTTGTTTACTAAACTACCTTACTTACTCTGTTTAGCACATGGCCTCACATGTGAATCCTAAAGAGATGAGTGGAGCTAAGGCTCAAGAGGGTGTGAACGATGCTGAATAGGTGTAGACAAGGAAAAGCTCTCCAGTAGGTGTACCAAAAATATTTAAGGGCCATTTTCTCAAAAGTGGGGCTACCGGTTTATCAAATCAAATCAAATGTATTTGTCACATACACATGGTTAGCAGGTGTTAATGCAAGTGTAGCGAAATGCTTGTGCTTCTAGTTCCAACCATGCAGTAATATCTAACAAGTAATATAACCTAACAATTTCACAACAACTACCTTATACACACAAGTGTAAAGGAATGAATACGAATATGTACATATAAATATAGAAATGAGTGATGGCCGAACGGCATAGGCAAGATGCAGTAGATGGTATAGGGTACAGTATATACATATGAGATGAGTAATGCAGGGTGTGAAAACATTATAAAGCGGCAACTTTCAAAGCAGAATTAATTTCCCATTGTTCCTCAACTGCAGTGTGTGATATACCATTTTGTAGCTCTGAGTCTCCACTTTTATCCAATGTATGAAAAACACAATTTCAAATGTTGCTACATAAGACTGAGTCGAGGCGGTGGGTATGTACAGTATGTACAGTACACTACATAACCTCAAATGTATCTTTATTTTTTATTTGATTTAACTTTTATTTAACTAGGCAAGTCAGTTAAGAACAAATCCTTATTTACAATGACGGCCTACCAGAAGGCAAAAGGCCTCCTGCGGGGTTCGGGGGCAGGGATTAAATATAAAAAATAAGATATCGGACAAAACACACATCACGACAAGAGAGACACCACAACACTACATAAAGAGAGACATAAGACAACAACATAACCTGGCAGCAACACATGAAAACACAGCATGTGAATGAAGAGATGGAGATAAAAATGGTTCAGTTTGAGTGGTTTTTGCAGCCTGTTCCAGTCGCTAGCTGCAGCGAACTGAAAAGAGGAGCGACCCAGGGATGTGTGTGCTTTGGGGAACTTTATCAGAACGTGACTGGCAGAATGGTGTTGTATGTGGAGGATGAGGGCAGCAGTAGGTATCTCAGATAGGGGGAGTGAGGCCTGAGTAGGATGGTCATCTGAATCAGGGTTAGTTTGTCAGCTGTGGTGAAAGAGGAACGATTACGATAGAGGAAACCACGTCTAGATTTAACCTTAGCCTGCAGCTTTGATATGTTCTGAGAGAAGGACAGTGTACCATCTAGCCATACTCAGAAGTACTTGTATGAGGTGACTACCTCAGTAATAATCACACCAGTGGGGAGAGAGGAATTGTTCTTACAAAACAAGACCTTTGTTTTGTAGGTGTTCAGAACTGTATACACTGCACTCTGAGAGACTTTTGATAAACATGGCAAAATAGAAATTGGCCTATAACAGTTAGGATCAGCTTGATCTCCCCCTTTAAATAAAAAGGACTCACCGTGGCTGCCTTCCAAGCAAGGGAACCTTCCCAGAGAGGAGAGACAGGTTAAAAAGGTTGGAGATAGGCTTGGTGATGATAGGGGCAGCAACCTTAAAAAAGAAAGGGTCTAAACCATCTAAACCAGATGTTTTTTGGGGAGTCAAGTTTAAGGAGTTCCTTTAGCACCTCGGACTCAGTGACCGCCTGCAGGGAGAAACTTTGTAGCGGGGCAGGGAAAAAAGAGGGAGGAGCATCAGGGATAGTTGCATTAAAAGGGGTGGGAGATTAGGAAATGTTGGACGGGCAAGGAGGCATGGCAGAGTCAAATAGGAATTCTGACTTAATGAAGAGTTTTCACACCTCTTACTTCACACTTCAGTGCTAATTTCAGTCAGATTCTTTCCTAGCAGCTTGGTAGCTTAGTAGCCTTATTTACTAAACTTTATATAACACAATTACCGAGAGATTATTTTCATTCAATTTTTGGCTTCAGAAAGTAGGTTCAGACTGAACATTAGTCACGCAGTTTTGTGTTGGATGGTATTTCCAGGTTCCGCTGTGTTTCTTCTGCAGGTTTTGGCTTGTTAGAAGTTTTTTTCATGATAATCCTTGGTAGTAATAGTCCATTCAGATATTTTTGGTCCAAAATCAAGGTTATAAGTATGGAATTGTGAGTTGGAATGAAGGTTTTGATGTTGAGGTTTGTATCCTGTAAAAGTCCTTGCAATGCTTACAGTTTTTAATGTCCCGTTGGTAGTTTAATCTTACGCGTAACTTGTCGATTTTATTCTCCAAGGATTGCACGTTTGCTAGCAGAATGGAGGGAAGTGGGGGTTTATTCGATCGCCTACGAATTCTCAGAAGGCAGCCCGCCCTTTGGACCCTCTTCCTCCACCTCCTCTTCACGCAGATCACGGGGATCGGGGCCTGTTCCCGAGGAAGCAGTATATCCTTTGAGTCGGGCTCATCAGAGTCATGAAAGGAAAAAAAGGAGTCTGATAGTCCGTGGTGAGTAATCGCAGTCCTGATGTCTAGAAGTTATTTTCGGTCATAAGAGACGGTAGTGGCAACATTATGTACAAAATAAGTAAAAAAAAGAAGTTACAAACAACGCAAATAAAGGTAGAAAAAACACAATCGGTTGGGGGCACGTAAAACGTATGCCTTCTTCTCCAGCACCATCTTAAAAAGGATGCGCAAGTAAACATGTCACTGTTGTCTACAAAGCATGTGACAAATATAACTTGATTTGATTTATGTATGTGTGTGTCCACCCATAGTATTAGTCAGGGTCACACACACACAGGAGGAGGCCTGTCCTCTCTCTAAGCCATGATCAGTGAGAACATTCTACATGTATCAGCACATTTACCTGAGCAGAGGAGAGACATATATGGAGGATGTTGTGAAATACAGGGGCATGGAACTGGTGAGAGGGTTTCAGTTTCATAACCTGAGTGGATTAAGTATCAGTAAGGCCAGGACCTATACTCACAAAGCTTATCAGATCTGATCTAGGATCAGGTCCACCGCAGTCTATATACTCTTTATTCATTATGAGCTAAAAAGCATAACTGATCCTCGATCAGCACTCTGAGACGCTTTATGAATACAGGCACAGGAAAACTCCTAGTCCCACAATATGTAAGTATACAGAGTGGTGAGGAGGTCCTATCTCTCCCAAACGATTCATTCGAAAAATGTATAATATTTGGATTGAACTACACGTGGAGGCGTTACCTATTTCAAACTCCCTGTCCTCCATGAGGATATCAGCGTTGGCCACATCCGGGGGCGCTTGGCAGATTCTCAGCTGGTATACTAGAAGAGGATAAAGGAGGAGGAAGGGGAGGAAAAAGAAGAAGGTGAATGAGTAGGTGTAAGGAACATTTCAACAGAGTAGTAAACTAATTGCATTGGGACTTTCTGTATTCTTTTGAACATGGAATTAAAATAAGTATATATATATATATATATATATATATATATATATACTGCTCAAAAAAATAAAGGGAACACTAAAATAACACATCCTAGATCTGAAATGAATGAAATAATCTTATTAAATACTTTTTTCTTTACATAGTTGAATGTGCTGACAACAAAATCCCACAAAAATAATCAATGGAAATCCAATGTATCAACCCATGGAGGTCTGGATTTGGAGTCACACTCAAAATTAAAGTGGAAAACCACACTACAGGCTGATCCAACTTTGATGTAATGTCCTTAAAACAAGTCAAAATGAGGCTCAGTAGTGTGTGTGGCCTCCACGTGCCTGTATGACCTCCCTACAATGCCTGGGCATGCTCCTGATGAGGTGGCGGATGGTCTCCTGAGGGATCTCCTCCCAGACCTGGACTAAATCATCCGCCAACTCCTGGACAGTCTGTGGTGCAACGTGGCGTTGGTGGATGGAGCGAGACATGATGTCCCAGATGTGCTCAATTGGATTCAGGTCTGGGGAACGGGCGGGCCAGTCCATAGCATCAATGCCTTCCTCTTGCAGGAACTGCTGACACACTCCAGCCACATGAGGTCTAGCATTGTCTTGCATTAGGAGGAACCCAGGGCCAACCGCACCAGCATATGGTCTCACAAGGGGTCTGAGGATCTCATCTCGGAACCTAATGGCAGTCAGGCTACCTCTGGCGAGCACATGGAGGGCTGTGCGGCCCCCCAAAGAAATGCCACCCCACACCATGACTGACCTACCGCCAAACCGGTCATGCTGGAGGATGTTGCAGGCAGCAGAACGTTCTCCACGGCGTCTGCAGACTCTGTCACGTCTGTCACGTGCTCAGTGTGAACCTGCTTCATCTGCGAAGAGCACAGGGCGCCAGTGGCGAATTTGACAATCTTGGTGTTCTCTGGCAAATGCCAAACGTCCTGCACGGTGTTGGCCTGTAAGCTGTGGACCTGTGGACGTCGGGCCCTCATACCACCTTCATGGAGTCTGTTTCTGACCGTTTGAGCAGACACATGCAAATTTGTGGCCTGCTGGAGGTCATTTTGCAGGGCTCTGGCAGTGCTCCTCCTGCTCCTCCTTGCACAAAGGCGGAGGTAGCGGTCCTGCTGCTGGGTTGTTGCCCTCCTACGGCCTCCTCCACGTCTCCTGATGTACTGGCATGTCTCCTGGTAGCGCCTCCATGCTCTGGACACTACGCTGACAGACACAGCAAACCTTCTTGCCACAGCTCGCATTGATGTGCCATCCTGGATGAGCTGCACTACCTGAGCCACTTGTGTGGGTTGTAGACTTTGTCTCATGCTACCACTAGAGTGAAAGCACTGCCAGCATTCAAAAGTGACCAAAACATCAGCCAGGAAGCATAGGAACTGAGAAGTGGTCTGTGGTCACCACTGCAGAACCACTCCTTTATTGGGGGTGTCTTGCTAATTGCCTATAATTTCCACCTGTTGTCTATTCCATTTGCACAACAGCATGTGAAATGTATTGTCAATCAGTGTTGCTTCCTAAGTGTACAGTTTGATTTCACAGAAGTGTGATTGACTTGGAGTTACATTGTGTTGTTTAAGTGTTCCCTTTATTTTTTTGAGCAGTGTATATATATAAACAGTACCAGTCAAAAGTTTGGACACACCTACTCATTCAAGGGTTTTTCTTTATTTTGACTAGCTATGAAATACCACATATGAAATCATGTAGTAACTTAAAAGAAGTGGTAAACAAATCTAAATATATTTTAGATTTGAGATTCTTTAAAGAAGCCACCCTTTGCCTTGTTGACAGCTTTGCACACTCTTGGCATTCTCTCAACCAGCTTCATGAGGTAGTCACCTGGAATGCATTTCAATTGACAGCTGTGCCATGTTAAAAGTTAATTTGTGGAATTTATTTACTTCTTAATGCATTTGAGCCAATCAGTTGTGTTGTGACAAGGTATGGTTGGTATACAGAAGATAGCCCTATTTGGTAAAAGACCAAGTTCATATTATGGCAAGAACAGCTCAAAAAAGCAAAGACAAATGACAGTCCATCATTACTTTAGGACATGAAGGTCAACCAATTCGGAAAATGTAAAGAACTTTGATAGTTTGTTCAACTGCAGTCGCAAAAACCATTAAGCGCTCTGAAGAAACTGCCTCTCGCCACAGGAAAGGAAGACCAAGAGTTACAGTTACCAGCCTCAGTCACCAGCCTCAGAAATCTGCAATTAACTGCACCTCAGATTGCAGCCCAAATAAATGCTTCACAGAGATCAAGTAACAGACACCTATTAACATCAACTGTTCAGAGGAGACTGCGTGAATCAGGCTTTAATTTATGTATTTATTATTTATTTTATATTTATCTAACTTGGCAAGTCAGTTAAGAACTAATTCTTATTTACAATGATGGCCTACCCCGGCCAAAAATGGATGACGCTGGGCCAATTTTGTGCCACCATATTGGACTCCCAATCACGGCCGGTTGTGATAAAGCCTGGATTTGAACCAGGGTGTCTGTAGTGACACCTCTAGCACTGAGATGCAGTGCCTTAGACCGCTGCGCCACTCGGGAGCCCACATGGTTGAATTGCTGCAAAGAAACCACTACTAAAGGACACCAATAAGAGGAAGAGACTTGCTTGGGCCAAGAAACACAAGCAATGGACATTAGACCGGTGGAAATCTGTCCTTTGGTCCACATTTTAGATTTTTGGTTCAAACCCCCGTGTCTTTGTGAGACGCAGAGTAGGTGAACGGATGATCTTCGCACGTGTGGTTCCCACCGTGAAGCATGGAGGAGGAGGTGTGATGGTGCTTTGCTGGTGACACTGTCATGATTTATTTAGAATTCAAGGCACACTTAACCAGCATGGCTACCACAGCGTTCTGCAGCGATACGCCATCCCATCTGGTTTGCTCTTAGTGGGACTATCCTTTGTTTTTCAACAGTACAATGACCCAAAACACACCTCAAGGCTGTGTAAGGGCTATTTGACCAAGAAGGAGAGTGATGGAGTGCTGCATTAGATGACCTGGCCTCCACAATCACCCGACCTCAACCCAACTGCGATGGTTTGGGATGAGTTGGATCGCAGAGTGAAGGAAAAGCAACCAACAAGTGCTCAGCATATGTGGGAACTCCTACAAGACTGTTGGAAAAGCATTCCTCGTGAAGCTGGTTAAGAGAATGCCAAGAGTGTGCAAAGCTGTCATCAAGGAAAATGGTGGCTACTTTGTAGAATCAAAAATATAAAATATATGTTGATTTGTGTTAACACCTTTTTGGTTACTACATGATTCCATATGTGTTATTTCATAGTTTTGATGTCTTCACTATTATTCTATAATGTAGAACATAGTAAAAATAAAGAAAAAGCCTTGAATTTTTGACTGGTACTGTATATATATATATTATATCTGTCTAAGTCCCAAAATGGCACCCTTTTCCATATATGGTGCACTACTTTTGACCAGAGACCTTTGTCTCCTTGGTTATTACTTGTGATGATTTGAGTGCAGTACTGCAAAGCACATCCTCCCACCCATGCCACAGCAGACCCACTTGCAAAATCACAGACCACAGACTAGGGTTGCAAAGGGTCGGAAACTTTCCAGAATTTGTCCGGAAATTTTCCATGGGAAGTTAAGTCCTGGAATTTGAGGAATTTTGCTTAAATTCATCAAAAAAGTTAGCTTATAACAGTGAACCTTTTTTTGTGGAATAAGGCAATATAACATAAGGCAATTCTAGGTCTTGTGGCATATTTTGGTTAAACTATCCCCAATTCAATGGAATTTCAATCCTCTGCATGCACAGTGCATTCTTCCATCACATGTGCAGTGCGCTCTTCCATCACATGTACAGCTGATTCTCAAGATCTTTCACTAATGAGATGCTATTGAGCCCACACTACTACACTGTCTGAGCTAATGACTATATGCTTTCTGGTAAGTTATGATTACAATACTGGGTGGGGTGAATATATTTTATATGACATACATTATTTTTTGTTAACTAGTAAATAGTAGCCTATGGTAAAGTGTGTTTAAATAATTTCTAACATGTTAACAATTTCTGCTAGTTAGTTTTTGCTACTGTACCATATGGGGTTTAGCTTGCTTGAGCCTGCTAACTGAGGAGGGTTAATTCACCTGTTTCCATACATGTTTCATTTTAAAACATTTATCGTACAAAGGAGTTGTTTAATCTAACTGCTTAACTAATAATCTGTATAGGGAATTGTATATTCTTTTTTTTTTTACAAATTTTATTCTAATCTTTACAGGAAAATGTTTGGCTTTTTGAGCCTGACAACGAGCCATCCTCAACAAGGTTGGAAAGTGACTGAAGATGAGGCCGCAGTCTGATGTTCAAGAGGTGGACATTGAGGAGGTCCAGGGAGAAGGCATGGAAGCCTGAGAGGAAGACAACCAAAGCTTTAGTTTCTAGACTATTATTTTACAGATGTATGTTGAAAACGTTTTTGGGAGATGCGATGGATCATTCAATATTCCCTTTCTTTTGTTGTTCGGTGAAATCATCCCATGGGAAGAGTCAACTCATTTAATTAAAGTTCAATTTATAACTAACATTTTTTTAATTACTTATTTATATTGGAAGGATTTAATAATTTGCAATTTTGTCTACTTATGGTAAGGTAAAAGGTTTATGTTTCTGTCTCCATATGATATGGTAAATATATCCAATATCCAAACATCTACATTTAAATGGTATTAATATTAATTTGTATATATTTCCCATTAATTCCCATAAATTCCCATTAATTCCCACAGAAAGTTTCCACCTCTGAATATTCCCCAAAATGTGCAACCCTACCACAGACCATTGATTTCCCATGTTTGGACAAAAGAGCATCAGAATTGTGGAGGAGGAGAAACTACTGACATTTGAAAGGTTAGGCAGAAATGAAAAAAATCATAATATTCAGATTCCACACCACCTGCACCTGGCTGAATACCAATGTATTCAGCAGCGATGTGATCTCGGCGGTGTGTTTAAGGGCATCAGATAAGCCCGGTATACCTTCTGGGAATCAACAGAGCGGCCAAGCTGTGCTGTGCTGGCACGGAGGCACTGCTAACGATATGAGGGAACGGACGCTGCTAGCTGGCGCTAATGACAGGATTAAATAAGGTGACAACAGTCGGAACTGGGCCCAGGGAGAGATATTACACTGCGCACACACACACACACACACACACACACACACACACACACACACACACACACACACACACACACACACACACACACACACACACACACACACACACACACACACACACACACACACACACACACACACACACGATCTGAGGAATCGCTGCTGCTAATGACAGGATTAAATAAGGTAGCACTTTGAAGTAGGCAAGGACAAATATTACACCATTGAATCTTACAGCCAACATCTTTCAGGACTGCATATCCAAATTACACCCACTACCAAGCTACCTGGTGGGGTCATGCCAACACAAACTAGGGGGTAAAATCAATGACAGTCATTGATCATTAATTAATTGGTAACAGAGTGTAATTGTTCTAAAAATGCCTGAACAGACAGAACAGGAGGGAGATATCTCCTGAGCGATAGATAGACAGATAACTAACTTCCAGACCTGGGTTCATTTACTAGTATTCAATATAATATATGTGTTTGCCTGAGCTTGCCTGGTGCAACGGGAACCAATAGAAACGTCTCCGAAATGCCAACCCCACCCACCTGGCTCTCCAGCCAGGCTAAAGCAGACAGTCAGGTATATAGATAGATCTACTTTTGCTTTCCCATGAACAGGGGTTTATTCACTAGGAAACAAACAGAGGCAAACAGGGAGGGGCACCTTCCTTTATTTGTCCAAAAAGAAACTCATATTTTCTTAGCAAAATGTTTTCCTTTGCAAAACATTTTGCTACAGTTTGCTTCTGCGTGCACTTATGAATACACCCCTGTCTAATAGACAAGTGGGGGCTTTGGCTCCAGACAACCACGCTACAATAACACAAATGAAGTAGCGAGAACCACTTAGCATGTGGCTTCTGTTAAATGTGCTAGTTGATTAATAAGATTCTCTTAGAGGCTCCTTGGGGAGGGGGGGCTGTGTGTGACTGTGAATTTGGTGAATAAGTGTCTGTGTTTGTGTGTGTATTGCCAATTGAAGCAAAAGGAATGAACAGAGTCAATGACTTTCTGTGTCCCCATGAGAGACTCCACATTTCACTCTGTGATAGGCTTTAATTAACAAAAGAGCTACATTAAAGAGGAAACGTTTCTTTGCTTCCTCTATGTATTGCCTTCATGTGGGATGTACGTCTAGACTGACCGGTTGATGTGCTGTGAACGATGAAGATAATCACCAGTCAAAACAAGTGGGCTCCGGGAATTGAGTCATCAGATCTGGCCCACAAATGGTATCTATAATATTATGATGCTTGCATAATGTCCTGAATAACAATGCAACTTATCAACTTAAATCCTTTCATAACTAGATTGGAAAAAGTGACAGTTTTGCATGTTGCTTATTTGGAGTGATAATCACATTCTATAGATTTAGTTCCCCCCCGGCTACTCTTTGATGTGACCTACATGAAAACACTTATTTTGTCATTCTGGACAGCAAACTGCATGAATAAACCGGCTGCAGCCTATAATTTGATTACTTGACAGTTGAAGACAATCTAATAAACTAAATTCATATCTTTAATAAGCGTTGTATAAATCCTGGCTAATTCACAGCATAGCAGAGTGTTCACTAAGGGGAAATAAAGTTGTCTATCTAACTCGGTGGCCCATTTCAAATGAATCAAAGCTTAACTCATTACAGAGTAATTCCCATGCCAAACCCAAGTACAATATAGAGAAACATTGCTGTGTATTATCTCTAGTCTAGTACATTCATATAACTTAGCAGAAGCAGCTACAGTGGCTTGCGAAAGTATTCACCCCCCTTGGCATTTTTCTTATTTTGTTGCCTTACAACCTGGAATTAAAATTGATTCTTTGGGGGTTTGTATCAATTAATATTTTTCGGGGTGAAACAAACAAGAAATAAGACAAAAAAATGGAAAACTTGAGGGTGCATAACTATTCCCCTCCCCAAAGTCAATACTTTGTAGAGCTCTTTTTTCAGACATTACAGCTCCAAGTCTCTTGGGTTATGTCTCTATAAGCTTGGCACATCTAGCCACTGGGATTTTTGCCCATTCTTCAAGGCAAAACTGCTCCAGTCAAGTTGGATTGGTTCTGCTGGAGTACAGCAATCTTAAGTCATACCACAGATCCTCAATTGGATTGAGGTCTGGGCTTTGACTAGGCCATTCCAAGACATTTAAATGTTTCCCCTTAAACCACCCGAGTGTTGCTTTAGCAGTATGCTTAGGGTCATTGTCCTGCTGGAAGGTGAACCTCCGTCCCAGTCTCAAATCTCTTGAAGAACGGAACAGGTTTCCCTCAAGAATTTCCCTGTATTTAGCCCCATCCATCATTCCTTCAATTCTGACCAGTTTCCCAGTCCCTGCCAATGAAAAACATCCCCACATGCTGCCATCACCATGCTTCACTGTGGTGTGGTGTTCTCGGGGTGATGAGAGGTGTTGGGATTGCGCCAGACATAGTGTTTTCCTTGATGGCCAAAAAGCTACAATTTAAGTCTCATCTAACCAGAGTACCTTCTTCCACATGTTTGGCGAGTCTCCCACGTCTTTTGGCGAACACCAAACGGGTTTGCTTATTTTTTTCTTTAAGCAATGGCTTTTATCTGGCCACTCTTCCGTAAAGCCCAGATCTGTGGAGTGTACGGCTTAAAGTGGTCCTATGGACAGATGCTCCAATCTCCGCTGTGGAGCTTTGCAGCTCCTTCAGGGTTATCTTGGGTCTCTTTGTTGCCTCTCTGATTAATGCCCTCCTTGCCTGGTCTGTGCGTTTTGGTGGGCGGCCCTCTCTTGGCAGGTTTGTTGTGGTGCCATATTCTTTCAATTTTTCAATAATGGATTTAATGGTGCTCTGTGGGATGTTCAAAGTTTTGGATATTTGTTTAGAACCCAACCCTGATCTGTACATCTCCACAACTTCGCCCCTGACCTGTTTGGAGAGCTCCTTGGTCTTCATGGTGCCGCTTGCTTGGTGGTGCCCCTTGCTTAGTGGTGTTGCAGACTCTGGGGCCTTTCAGAACAGGTGTATATTTACTGAGATCATGTGACAGATCATGTGACACTTAGATTGCACACAGGTGGACTAATTATGTGACTTCTGAAGCTAATTGGTTGCACCAGATCTTATTTAGGGGCTTCATAGCAAAAGGGGTGAATACATATGCACCCACCACTTTTCCGTATGTTATTTTTTAGAACTTTTTGAAACAAGTTATTTTTTTCATTTTACTTCACTAATTTGGACTATGGTGTATATGTCCATTACATGAAATCCAAATAAAAATCCATTTAAATTAGAGGTTGTAATGCAACAAAATCGGAAAAATGGCAAGGGCGTGAATACTTTTGCAAGGCACTGTAGGAGCAGCAAGCTTCAACAGACAGACCAGCTCTCCTTATTTGACTGCAGGGATGGATGTACAGATTATTAATAAGGATAATAATAACATGATTGATCAAATAGTTATTTGGTACCTTTTGAACATCTGACAGACAAATTAAAAACCTTTTAATAACTGTAATCAACCAACTGTGATTGTGGCTTATCAATCCATACTATATCAATGTCCAAGCCTGTAGTTTACCCATAATCCATTTGTGCGCAGCTGAAACTAAAGTGTTGGTTTAGCAGTTAAGACTGTTACAGTAAAGTGATTGGAGTACCTCGTAAGCCCCCCCACCGGCCACAATCGAGACAGACTGGTTAACAGTGAGAGACGTTTGATACAGGCCAGGATCAATAAGCACTTGTAGTAAAATCATAAGTGCTGGCTGTAGCAGAATGACATGGGCCTTGCTATTGGGATACTTTATCTGTTTTTTTCCAGTAGCACCGTGTCAACAATCAGTGTAAGAGCAGCCTTGTGTGTCATTAGCAGTGTGAAGAGGCTGTATGTGTCTGGATGTCAGTATAGAAAAAATATATTTGGGCAAGAGCTAATTTCTCAGAGCGCACCCTGTAGCCAATAATCAATGTGACACAGGTGTATAGAGCCATGTCCCTTCACTGATTCAATACCAAGACAGTCAGATGGGAGAGAGGCATCGAAGCGCAATAAGCCAAGATTAAATTGACTATGAAAATGAGCTGAGCCAATAATGAATGCTAGCTGCCATGTGTGTCAGAGACCCTATGCAGGCAGGGAGCATGAGGGGAAGAGGGAAGAGGAGGAGGTGGAGGAAGAATAGAGGGAGGAAGAGGAGGAGAGGGAGGAGGACGAGAAAGAGGAGGACGAGAAAGAGGAATGGGAGGAGGAAGAGGAGGAGCGGGTCGAGAAGAAAAGGAGGAGGATGAGAGGGAGGAGGAAGAGAGGGAATATGAGGAAGAGGAGGAAGAGGTAAAAAAGGAGGAAGAAGAGGAAGATGAGGTGGAGGAGGAAAGGGAGGAAGAGAAAGAGGAGGAAGAGGAGGAAGAAGATGAGGAGAAGGAGGAGAGGGAGGAGGAAGAGTAGTAGGAGAGGGAGGAGGAAGGGTCGGAGGAGAAAGAGTAGGAGGAGAGGGAGGAGGACTAGGAGCTTCACTCCGCTGCCTATCAGACCATTGATCTCTCTTCCTTTTCCTCTGGCTTTGTTCTCTCCTCTCTATCTCTACCTCTCACTCGCTATCTCTACCTCTCATTTACTATCTCTATCTCTCACTCTACCTCTCACTCTCTACATCTCTCACTCTCTATCTCTACCTCTCACTCTCTACTTCTCACTCTCTACCTCTCACTATCGCTACCTCTCACTATCGCTACCTCTCACTCTACCTTTCACTATCTCTATCTCCACCTCTCACTCATTATCTCTACCTCTCACTCACTATCTCTACCTCTCACTCATTATCTCCACCTCTCACTCACTATCTCTACCTCTCACTCTCTATCTCTCACTCATTATCTCTACCTCTCACTCACTATCTCTACCTCTCACTCACTATCTCTACCTCTCACTCATTATCTCTACCTCTCACTCATTATCTCTACCTCTCACTCACTATCTCTACCTCTCACTCACTATCTCTACCTCTCACTCACTATCTCTACCTCTCACTCACTATCTCTACCTCTCACTCACTATCTCTACCTCTCACTCTCTATCTCTACCTCTCACTCACTATCTCTACCTCTCACTCACTATCTCTACCTCTCACTCACTATCTCTACCTCTCACTCACTATCTCTACCTCTCACTCACTATCTCTACCTCTCACTCACTATCTCTACCTCTCACTCACTATCTCTACCTCTCACTCACTATCTCTACCTCTCACTCACTATCTCTACCTCTCACTCACTATCTCTACCTCTCACTCATTAGCTCTACCTCTCACTCACTATCTCTACCTCTCACTCTCTATCTCTACCTCTCACTCTCTATCTCTACCTCTCACTCTCACTCTCTACCTCTCACTCACTATCTCTTCCTCTCACTCATTATCTCTACCTCTCACTCACTATCTCTACCTCTCACTCACTATCTCTACCTCTCACTCACTATCTCTACCTCTCACTCATTATCTCTACCTCTCACTCTCTATCTCTACCTCTCACTCTCTACCTCTCACTCATTATCTCTACCTCTCACTCATTATCTCTACCTCTCACTCATTACCTCCTCTCACCCTCTCACCCCACTCACTATCTCTACCTCTCACTCACTATCTCTACCTCTCACTCACTATCTCTACCTCTCACTCACTATCTCTACCTCTCACTCACTATCTCTACCTCTCACTCTCTATCTCTACCTCTCACTCACTATCTCTACCTCTCACTCTCTACCTCTCACTCATTATCTCTACCTCTCACTCACTATCTCTACCTCTCACTCACTATCTCTACCTCTCACTCACTATCTCTACAGCTCACTCACCTCCTCTTTCTTTCTTTACCCCTCTCTCTCCCTCTCCTACTTCTTTATCACATTTGTTTTCCATCTTTCTCTCTCTACCGTCTTTTATATTTCTCTCTCCCAACCTGTCTCTCTGATGTAGTGCTCACCATGGTAACTGAGCACGAAGAATCCGCTGCCGCTGAAGTCGCTGTGGAACTTAATGAGGATCTGGTTGGATGTGCTGTAGACAGACTCCAGTGCTGTGTTCCCACTGAACTGACCGATCTGGGGGGAGCTCTGGTCCGGACCATCCCTGTAGACACACACACACACACACAAAACACAACACAACATACACACCAAGAATCAATGACAACTCCCTCTCCATGGGCAGGTGATGGACATTGTCAATAGACAATGAAGACAAGACATTGACCAATACAGACATATCTTTGAAAGAAGCCCAATGGAAAGCTTTTGCGGTCATTTTTAATTAACATTTCCCACGTCAATGTATTGTAGAGAGCAGCCAATTATTGACATCAGGCATGGATACATATCCCATCACTGATCTACAGTATTCCTTCCAGAAAGAGACGATTAAAGCACTCTCTTTTACAAACTTCATTTTTGGATAAGCCACAGCATAAGGGTGCTCATTACAGAGACATGGTTTTAAAATGTAGAAAGGTACCCCAGATATCAAACTATCTACCCAATTAAGAGACAGGGGCAGGAGGAGGGTTACATCTCGGTGATCGTGACAGCCAAAGAGCAGACCACCCCCATGGGTCAAATCTGGTGCTAGTCAAAGGTAAATGAGTGCGTGAATGTGAGAAGGGGGTCTGTTTAATGGTGCTTAGTGGACCCCCACTCTGGGCACCGCCGGGTCAGAGCAGTCCTAGCGAACAAGCAGAGAAGCTGTTTTATTAATCTGGCTGATCTCTGACACCTGGGATTTTTCGGGAGCATGGTGTGTGTGTGTGTGTGTGTGTGTGTTTGTGTGTCTGTGTGAGAGAAAGAGAGAGAGTGCTTGAGTGATTGTCTCTTTGCATTAGTGCGTACGTGAGTGTGTGAGCATGTATCAAGTGTGTGTTTGCGTGGGTTTGAAGCCAGTATGACATCTCACAGCGCTGAGAACAGATTGAAGCGCTGGCAGCCTGCCGCAGTCAGCAACATAAATACATACTATGAGAAACTGAAAGAGAGCCGTGTGGGGGGAACCCAAAAAATGCATTATTTAAACATGCGGGGGTACAAAGGAGGGACTTATTATTTGTGTGCGCATGGATGGAGGACATAGAATTAATCTATTCCATCCATTACGCTCTCTCTTTCTCCTCCTTCTCTCATCCCCCTCCACAACAGGGGTGTCAGAGTGCTGGGGAAGACAATTACTCAGAAAGCCGCTCTCTTTAAAACATCAAGATGCCTTTGACTGGATCTATGGGATACATGAAGAACTTGCCTTTTGGCGACTGCATTACTGCATTACATTTCCTCAAAAAATCTTTACCGTTCACAGGGAGAGATTAAAAGCCTGAGTACGTTTATCATACTCTATGCATTTAAATAGACTAACTGTGAGTGTTATTTCACTGTTGGTCAGTTAGTTTAATGAAGGGACGGAGTAGGGATGGAGTGATGGAGGGAACCAGATGGAGAGAGAGAGTGAAAGGGGGTGAACAGTTCAAATCTCTCTCAAACCAACCAGAAGACAAAGTTCTGTTTTATCAATAGTGAGAATAGCAGTAGCTATGGTAACCACAGAAACCACAGAAAGGATGCATCCAATTAAGAAAGAACAGTTTGGAAGAGAGGTTTGAGAGCACTGGGGAACGCACTGGGCTTTTTTCTACAAATGTATAATTACTTTTACGTTTTAAAACAACAACACAATATGGAAAACTTTTACCATACCGAAGGTTTCTGCCAAAACAGGTTTTAGTATAAATTCTACTAATTAAGCATGCAACACGTAAAGTCAAGGGTTAGCTCTACTATAGTTGGCTAGGCTAATTGACTATCATGTTTTTACATAATTTCTTGTTATCTCCTCATGGGTATTGCAACAAAAGTCTAATTTCATTGAAACTAACTAAAAAGTAATTATTATGTACAACATGACACAATTTACATCAATTTACTACAATAAACCCCTTAGTTGCTGTGTAAGAGGTGAGTGGGAAGAGGTGAGTGGGAAGAGGTGAGTGGGAAGAGGTGAGTGGGAAGAGGTGAGTGGGAAGAGGTGAGTGGGAAGAGGTGAGTGGGAAGAGGTGAGTGGGAAGAGGTGAGTGGGAAGAGGTGAGTGGGAAGAGGTGAGTGGGAAGAAGTGAGTGGGAAGAGGTGAGTGGGAAGAGGTGAGTGGGAAGAGGTGAGTGGGAAGAGGTGAGTGGGAAGAGGTGAGTGGGAAGAGGTGAGTGGGAAGAGGTGAGTGGGAAGTGGTGAGTGGGAAGAGGTGAGTGGGAAGAGGTGAGTGGGAAGAGGTGAGTGGGAAGAGGTGAGTGGGAAGTGGTGAGTGGGAAGAGGTGAGTGGGAAGAGGTGAGTGGGAAGTGGTGAGTGGGAAGAGGTGAGTGGGAAGGGGTGAGTGGGAAGAGGTGAGTGGGAAGAGGTGAGTGGGAAGAGGTGAGTGGGAAGAGGTGAGTGGGAAGTGGTGAGTGGGAAGTGGTGAGTGGGAAGAGGTGAGTGGGAAGTGGTGAGTGGGAAGAGGTGAGTGGGAAGAGGTGAGTGGGAAGAGGTGAGTGGGAAGAGGT
The DNA here is from genome assembly GCF_965601325.2 of Salmo salar. Classification (NCBI taxonomy): domain Eukaryota; kingdom Metazoa; phylum Chordata; class Actinopteri; order Salmoniformes; family Salmonidae; genus Salmo; species Salmo salar. The sequence goes on from NC_138317.1 coordinate 36,899,402, forward strand.
GAGTGGGAAGAGGTGAGTGGGAAGAGGTGAGTGGGAAGAGGTGAGTGGGAAGAGGTGAGTGGGAAGAGGTGAGTGGGAAGAGGTGAGTGGGAAGAAGTGAGTGGGAAGAGGTGAGTGGGAAGTGGTGAGTGGGAAGAGGTGAGTGGGAAGAGGTGAGTGGGAAGAGGTGAGTGGGAAGAGGTGAGTGGGAAGAGGTGAGTGGGAAGGAGAATAATAGCCTAGTTTTTCTACCCGGCCTTCCAACCAAGGTGAATGAACAGAGGAGCTACTATAGGTGAATAGAGGAAGTGTGAGGAAGCTCTTCATTAACCCAGCTGCTGTTGACACTGGATTTAGAAATGGATCTGAAAAAAATCTTCACTTCAACTTGATTGGTCAAACTCCCCCAGTCCTCCTGCATCAATTAACATTGTTTGTATCCTGTTGGGTTGCTGCAGTTCCGTGTTGTGGCACTCTAACTTTGCCCACTCAGAGGGCTGTAAGAAAACTGAAAATCAGTCACCATATGGGATAAAAGGCAGGAATTCAGTTGGTAAGGGATTAATATTGCACCATTCCTGCTAGTAGAGAAATACATATTTAACTGTGTAAAAGGGATAAATAGCAACAACAAAAAATTGTTACTATATTAAAGCACTATTGAGCGGTTTAGGGAGAGATGTGTGTCGTGCATACTTATGGAAATAAGGTATTTCTGTTTTTTATTTTGAATAAATGTGCAAAGAATTCTAAAAACCTGTTTTCGCTTTGTCATTATCGGGTATTGTGTGTAGATTTATGTGGGGAAAAAATGTATTTAATCAATTTTAGAATAAGGCTGTCTGAATAGTAAAGGGGTCTGAATACTTTCCGAATGCACTGTAGGTGTCACGTCCTGACCATAGAAAGCATTTCTTTTTCTATGGTAGAGTAGGTCAGGGTGTGACAGAGGGTTTTGTCTAGTTTATTTATGTCTATGTTGGTTCTAGTTTCTTTTTCTATGTTGGGGGTTTTATCTAGTTTATTTATGTCTATGTTGGTTCTAGTTTTTTTTTCTATGTTGGGGTTTTGTCTAGTTTATGTATTTCTATGTGGGGTTCTAGTTTTTGTATTTCTATGTTGTATTTTTTGGGGATGATCTCCAATTAGAGGCAGCTGGTCATCGTTGTCTCTAATTGGGGATCATATTTAAGTTGTTGTTTTTCCCACTAGGTTTTGTGGGAGATTATTTTGAGTAAGTGTATGTTGCACCTCTTTGTCACGGTTTGTTGTTTTGTTCATTAGTTTATTTGTATGTCTTGCATAGTTTCACAGTTATAATAAAATGTGGAACGATACACATGCTGCGCTTTGGTCCCATTCTTCAGACAGCCGTGACAGTAGGATCTTACCACACAGTGATGTATATATATATATATATACATCATTGTGTGGTAAGATCCTACTGTCACGGCTGTCTGAAGAATGGGACCAAAGCGCAGCATGTGTATCGTTCCACATTTTATTATAACTGTGAAACTATGCAAGACATACAATATATATATATATATATATATATATATATATATATTATAGTGTAATCTAACTCTATAGCTGTTCATTAAGAGGTCAATAGGTTCTTACCACACAGTGATGTAGTCATAGATGGGTTCAGTGCTGAGCACGGTGAAGTTGATGTAGATCCCGTTGCCAGGGGGAACCCTCACACTCCACACACAGTCCTGGAAGTTGGGGTACTCCTCGGGGTGGCCGGGGGAGTAGATGGTCCCATTCATGGAGGTGATGTTACCACCACACAGTGCTACAGAGGAGAGGGAAGATGTGGTCAGGATAGGTGATGTTACCACCACACAGTGCTACAGAGGAGAGGGAAGATGTGGTCAGGATAGGTGATGTTACCACCCCACAGTGCTACAGAGGAGAGGGAAGATGTGGTCAGGATAGGTGATGTTACCACCACACAGTGCTACAGAGGAGAGGGAAGATGTGGTCAGGATAGGTGATGTTACCACCACACAGTGCTACAGAGAAGATGTGGTCAGGATAGGTAATGTTACCACCACACAGTGCTACAGAGGAGAGGGAAGATGTGGTCAGGATAGGTGATGTTACCACCACACAGTGCTACAGAGGAGAGGGAAGATGTGGTCAGGATAGGTGATGTTACCACCACACAGTGCTACAGAGGAGATGTGGTCAGGATAGGTGATGTTACCACCACACAGTGCTACAGAGGAGAGGGAAGATGTGGTCAGGATAGGTGATGTTACCACCACACAGTGCTACAGAGGAGATGTGGTCAGGATAGGTGATGTTACCACCACACAGTGCTACAGAGAAGATGTGGTCAGGATAGGTGATGTTACCACCACACAGTGCTACAGAGAAGATGTGGTCAGGATAGGTGATGTTACCACCACACAGTGCTACAGAGGAGAGGGAAGATGTGGTCAGGATAGGTGATGTTACCACCACACAGTGCTACAGAGGAGATGTGGTCAGGATAGGTGATGTTACCACCACACAGTGCTACAGAGAAGATGTGGTCAGGATAGGTGATGTTACCACCACACAGTGCTACAGAGAAGATGTGGTCAGGATAGGTGATGTTACCACCACACAGTGCTACAGAGGAGAGGAAAGATGTGGTCAGGATAGGTGATGTTACCACCACACAGAGGAGAGGGCTAGGTGACGTTACCACGAACACAGAAAAGAGGGCTAGGTGACGTTACCACAAACACAGAGGAGAGGGAAGACATGGTCAGGTTAGAGGTCTTTCCAGGCTACACTGAATGAGCAACAAGGCACAGCAGTAAAAGTCATGGTAATGGCCACTTCTTAGTAATATGTTATATTACTACAGCAGTCTAATAGTGATAGCAGTGGAGTAGTAGGAGATTCAGTTGTAGTAGTGGATGTTAAGGTCCATGAAACGCCCACTGCTGCCCTCTAGGTGCAACATCAATACACTACCATACAGATCATATCTATTCCTCTGTCCATAGTTACCTTCACAGCGTGGTACCGGGTGGTTCCAGTTACGGCTGATTCCATGCAGACAGGTGAGAGAGGCGTCTCCGATGAGGGAGTAGCCAGGCAGACACTCGAAGGACACAGTGAGGCCCACACTGAAGTCACTGCCGATCACGATGCCGTTACGAAAAGGACGAGGGTCGGGACAACTCTGTAGCTGATAGGCTGAAAATCAGGAAGTAGCCGATAATTGAAATAAATATTGGCTGAAAATACATAAGAAAATGACACAAACATGAAAACGAATATATACTGCTCAAAAAAATAAAGGGAACACTAAAATAACACATCCTAGATCTGATTGAAAGAAATAATCTTATTAAATACTTTTTTCTTTACATAGTTGAATGTGCTGACAACAAAATCACACAAAAACAATCAATGGAAATCCAATTTATCAACCCATGGATGTCTGGATTTGGAGTCACACTCAAAATGAAAGTGGAAAACCACACTACAGGCTGATCCAACTTTGATGTAATGTCCTTAAAACAAGTCAAAATGAGGCTCAGTAGTGTGTGTGGCCTCCACGTGCCTGTATGACCTCCCTACAACGCCTGGGCATGCTCCTGATGAGGTGGCGGATGGTCTCCTGAGGGATCTCCTCCCAGACCTGGACTAAAGCATCCGCCAACTCCTGGACAGGCTGTGGTGCAACGTGGCGTTGGTGGATGAAGCGAGACATGATGTCCCAGATGTGCTCAATTGGATTCAGGTCTGGGGAACGGGCGAGCCAGTCCATAGCATCAATGCCTTCCTCTTGCAGGAACTGCTGACACACTCCAGCCACATGAGGTCTAGCATTGTCTTGCATTAGGAGGAACCCAGGGCCAACCGCACCAGCATATGGTCTCACAAGGGATCTGAGGATCTCATCTCGGTACCTAATGGCAGTCAGGCTACCTCTGGCGAGCACATGGAGGGCTGTGCGGACCCCCAAAGAAATGCCACCCCACACCATGACTGACCCACCGCCAAATTGGTCATGCTGGAGGATGTTGCAGGCAGCAGAACGTTCTCCACGGCGTCTCCAGACTCTGTCACGTCTGTCACGTGCTCAGTGTGAACCTGCTTTCATCTGTGAAGAGCACAGGGCGCCAGTGGCGAATTTGCCAATCTTGGTGTTCTCTGGCAAATGCCAAACGTCCTGCACGGTGTTAGGCTGTCAGCACAACCCCCACCTGTGGACGTCGGGCCCTCATACCACCCTCATGGAGTCTGTTTCTGACCGTTTGAGCAGACACATGCACATTTGTGGCCTGCTGGAGGTCATTTTGCATGGCTCTGGCAGTGCTTCTCCTGCTCCTCCTTGCACAAAGGCAGCGGTAGCGGTCCTGCTGCTGGGTTGTTGCCCTCCTACGGCCTCCTCCACATCTCCTGATGTACTGGCCTGCCTCCTGGTAGCGCCTCCATGCTCTGGACACTACGCTGACAGACACAGCAAACCTTCTTGCCACAGCTCGCATTGATGTGCCATCCTGGATGAGCTGCACTACCTGAGCCACTTGTGTAGGTTGTAGACTCCGTCTCATGCTACCACTAGAGTGAAAGCACCGCCAGCATTCAAAAGTGACCAAAACATCAGCCAGGAAGCATAGGAACTGAGAAGTGGTCTGTGGTCCCCACCTGCAGAACCACTCCTTTATTGGGGGTGTCTTGCTAATTGCCTATAATTTCCACCTGTTGTCTATTCCATTTGCACAACAGCATCTGAAATGTATTGTCAATCAGTGTTGCTTCCTAAGTGTACAGTTTGATTTCACAGAAGTGTGATTGACTTGGAGTTATATTGTGTTGTTTAAGTGTTCCCTTAATTTTTTTGAGCAGTGTATAAAACTGTTTTATGTAGACATCATATCTGGGATACTGAAAGAGATTGCCCAGGCTAACATTACGACAAATAAAATTACATTTAATTGAGGAGTGAAATCACAAGTCCTTTTTGAGTTCTCCTCTCCCACACATTCTACTGACTAACTCTGTAGTCTACAGTGTCGGCATAGGTTCGAATCCGGCCTACGGTCCTATGACACAACCTCTATCTTTCCCAGTGTCATCCTCTTTCTATCTATCTGTTCAATCATTTTTAATTCATTTTTTTCAAAACAAACAAACTCTATCCTCACCCTGGTAAGTCATCTGGAAACCCGGCTTGTTCTGGGAATAGTCGCTGTGGAAGAAGAGGCTAGTCTGGTGGGTGGTGCTGAACAGGGACTTGGGGACGTGTGGTCCACTGAACCTGTCAATCACTGTGCCCGTCTCCAGCGTTCCACTCCGAATCTCCAGGTAGTCATGGATTGCCTCCGTGGAAAAATTGAGGAACTGCAGGTGGATTCCTGAAAAAAACAACAGGTGGATTAAAAACACACTGGTCAGTCCATGAGTTTCTGTAATAAAGAATAGACCATGATCTTACTCATCTACCCATTACTTTAGAAGGTGGGTTAATCCCAGAACTAACTGAAGCAGAACACTGTACCTCTACCACAACAACCATCACAAGAGATTACAGGTTAGTTGACTGAGAGCAGATGCTCATTGGTACATAAGAAGAGTTGCAAAGGAGAGGAGCAACTAGATGTCATAATATATTCAAGCTACCATAAAGGAGAATGATGTACCGGTAATGAGGTTAATAATAATAATGATAATAATAATGATATATGTCATTTAGCAGACGTTTTTATCTAAAGTGACTTACAGTCATGTGTTTCCATGCCTGTGCTATTTAGGCCTATAAATCAAACATCATTACCCCTACATTTGGACCCTAGTGCATTAGCGTTAAAGGGTTTTTCAACTGTCCCCACAGGAGAACCCTTTGAAGAACCCTTTTTGGTTCCAGGTAGAACCCTTTCCACAGAAGGTTCTGTATTGAAGCCTAAAGAGTTCTATCTGGACAGCAAAGATGGGGACAGCAAAGAATCCTTTTGGAATCCTTTTTTCTAAGAGTGTATTCTATGTACTTAGCCTACTGCTTGTAAACCATGATGCTGTTCTCAGTTGACTGGAAGACTGTTTAAGCATTTACATCACTGTTGGTGTTCCCTGGTTCCATGTCTCTGCTCTTTATGCCTATAAATCAAGCATAATTCCTTCTACAGCTCCTAACATACATGAGTCTGAAACTTCACTGCTATATCTAGGGCCACTTCCCCACTAGCTGTGTTTTAACTGAAACAAGACATACACTTCCTTGTATGACAATGTGCGACTGTGGCTTGTCCACGGCGGCAGCGAGGTGATGTACCAAAGCCAATAGTTAGTTTGACAGTGTGTGTGTGTGTGCGTGTGTGTGCTTAGCCACAATGACTGTCAGTGTGTTCCCGTACCGAAGCCGATGGGTAGTATGACAGTCCAGGTGCAGTCTAATCCACTGGGGTAGTTTCCAGGAAATCCAGGGCTCAGGATGACACCGCTGACATCAGTCATGGACACACCACACTGGGCTGTGGAGACAATCCCACTCAGACAGGTTAAAGAATGAATCATAGAATAACATACAAATAGAATAATATTTTTTAGACTAGAGTAGAGTATAATAAAATAACTACTTTATTAGTCCATCAGAGTCAAACATTTTAAACTTAAATTATTTCATGTTCTTATGTGTATCTATAGCTGCAGCCTTATAAAAGCAGAAAGGTTTGTCTTGATTTACACCTCTAGACATTATGAATGGGTATCGATGCCACCAGCTGTCCTAGATTAGTACATTAGTATTGACATCCCTTCCTTTTGTCATGATGTTGGCCTCTTTGAGTACAGGGAGGACAGTTGACCCCCTCCCCCCTTTGCACCATCCCCCAACCTACCTTCCCCCACCCAGGCCCTGTGTGAAAGGGTTGTAAAAACTCTAAGAGGAGAATCTCTTGCCACATGGCCCATAGAGAGACACAGGAAATTCTTCCAACTCACAGAATTGGGGAGCCAAGCGACATTTGTGTTCTGGAGAAGATATGGAAGATTGGTGAAGAATCCAGCTACGAACTGGTCCGCTTGGTACAATTTTGTGATACTCAGAAGAGACAATATAGCCATATTACCATAAAACGGTTTATATAATAGCCTCAGTGATGAGAATTGCATCCACATGGTTGTATAGAATGTATTAATAAGGATAAAGCTTTTGTAATACATTGAGATGCTATGTACTGATGTTAATGTGATGGAGTTGTATTCCTGTACCAAGCTTAACTCAGTCATCGGCACGCCCCCAGGGACACAGACAGGACCAGGCGTCATGTTCTATGTTCACTATAAAACCCCCCCTGACTTACTAGTCTAACAGACCCGGCCTCCACTCCATTGAGAGTTGGCCAATAGGTTTGACCATCCAAGTACTCTACTGAAAGTGAACTATACCACGTGGTTAACTTTTAGACTATTGATACCGACAGAATAAGAACAAGTCTTTGATATTAATTATTAGTCTGCAGCTAAGTAAATTATATCATTGAACGCGAAGACCAACGAAACATCCATTCTATGACGACATTAATGAATGTCGCTTTGAAAGATCCATTCTAACCGAGAGAGAGAGAGAGAGAGAGAGAGAGAGAGAGAGAGAGAGAGAGAGAACGCGGACAAAACTCTCCAACCGAACGACGCTCCAACAAGGATCCCGACGACACACTGAGCGTAAATATATATTGATTGAAATTGTTCCCGAATGAGTGAGCGTTCAATTGTCAATTGTTAATATTAATGAACTCTGTGTACCTTCTCAGCTGCCCTTTATGACCCATTGTTAACAAGACACCAGCCATGCCTGTGTTAGCCCACTAGGGCACATTACTCTACCAATTCTTTGTGACGATAATTACTGTTTGTATACTTTCTGTGAATTAATTAGTTTAGTAAATAAATGATTTTAAGACAATTGATGTATGGATGACTCTTAGTAAAGACTGGGTTCGTGCAGATACAACAATTTACGATGTTTGGAATGAGACTGGACGCGAGGTAAAATACACCATTTAAACCAGAAGATAATCGGCCTATACTATAATAGAATATAATATATAATGTTATAATATAGGAAAGTTATATTAGGAAAATTATAACTTTATAATCTGAATATTTTCCTTGGTGCCCCGATCTCCTAGTTAATTACAATTAAACGATTAATCAGTTTAATCGCGTGATAATAATTACAGGGAGTTAATTGATAAACATGTCTTCAGTTTAATGGTACCCCAAAGACACGACACTTTCCAACTGTGTATTGTAGCATCAGTGCTTCAGATCAACTCACTCCTTTACAGATACACTCTTAGAAAAAAAGGAACCTAAAAGAGTTTCAAATGGGTTCTTCGGTGTCCCCACAGGAGAACCCTTTGAAGAACCCTTTTTGGTTCCAGGTAGAACCCTTTTGAGTGGCATGTAGAACCCTTTCCAGAGAATGTTCTACATAGAACCCAAAAGAGTTCTACCTGGAACAAAAAAGTGTTCTCCTATGGGGACAGCCGAAGAACCCCTTTGAACCCCCTTTTTTTCTCAGTGTGTACTAGCATAGCCTCTTTCTCTCTAAGCAGGTCAGCCAGTGTGAGGTAAGTCTTAAACTGCAATATATTTAAAAATAAATATTTGATACAGATTGCCAGGATAGAGCAGCTCCTGTGATCGTGACAGACACACTAACAGTTAAAATGTATGAATACCTTATCTACCCCATGTCTCGTTGCATTACTTGTGTTAAATAGGCTCCCTATCATTGAGTCAGAAGGAGAGGTATCGGTATCCTCAGCTTTGATCCTGGATAAAGAGTCGCCTATTGAAATGGTAACACAGCCCTTGTTAAAGCTGCAATACGTAACTTTTTGGGTGACCTGACCAAATTCACATAATTATAGATCTGTCATTCTCATTGAACGCAAGTCTAAGAAGTGGTAGATATGTTCTATTTGCACTATTTCTACTCTTCCCTTTCTTCAGCTTAGTTTTTGCGTCTTTTACTTTCGGTTTTGTAGACCAGCTTCAAACAGCGGTTTAGATGGTACAACAATTCTTTACTCTAGGGTTTGTTGTGTCACATAAACTTAAATTAGGAGCACTAATAGAATTTTAGCAACCAGGAAATGGTGGCGCGATTTCTGCATATTTCCCCTTTAAGTGAAAAGAATAGCCTTTTGTGTGCTAAAAGGCACAAACCTGCTCCCTACCTTTAGTTATGGTGTGAGAGCTTTAGAAAGCAAATGTACAAAAACTCAATGATTTGGGATCTTTCAGAAAATGTGGCTCCACAGATGTAGACATTTTTTCCCCACCACTTAGGAGAGTCCAAGTTATTGTCTCTTCTTCACAACTATTGTGTGTCAGGAAAAAAGGTAATTATGTTAAATAAAGTGAGAATAAAATTAAGATTAAACGATTACGGGCAAGATTAAACAACGTCAAAAACTGTTTAAACCCATCCGACGTGAAAGGTTATAAGTGAGTTGAGCCGACTGTAAATAAAGAGTTAAGTCGACTGTAAATGAAGAGTTGAGCCGACTGTAAATAAAGAGTTGAGCCGACTGTAAATAAAGAGTTGAGCCGACTGTAAATAAAGAGTTGAGCCGACTGTAAATAAAGAGTTGAGCCGACTGTGAAGATCACCACTTTATTTTAAGAATGTGAAATGTGAGAATAATAGTAGAGATAATGATTTATTTCAGCTTTTATTTCTTTCATCACATTCCCAGTGGGTCAGAAGTTTACATACACTCAATTAGTATTTGGTAGCATTGCCTTTAAATTGTTTAACTTGTGTCAAACGTTTCAGGTAGCCTTCCACAAGCTTCCCACAATAAATTGGGTGAATTTTGGCCCATTCCTCCTGACAGAGGTGGTGTAACTGATTCAGGTTTGTAGGCCTCCTTGCTCGCACGTGCTTTTTCAGATCTGCCCACACATTTTCTATAGGGTTGAGGTCAGGGCTTTGTGATGGCCACTCCAATACCTTGACTTTGTTGTCCTTAAGCCATTTTGCCACGACTTTGGAAGTATGCTTGGGGTCATTGTCCATTTGGAAGACCCATTTGCGACCAAGCTTTAACTTCCTGACTGATGTCTTGAGATGTTGCTTCAATATATCCACATAATTTTCCTGCCTCATGATGCCATCTATTTTGTGAAGTGCACCAGTCCCTCCTGCAGCAAAGCACCCCCACAACATGATGCTGCCACCACTGTGCTTCACAGTTGGGATGGTGTTCTTCGGCTTGCAAGCTTCCCCATTTTTCCTCCAACATAAGGATGGTCATTATGGCCAAACAGTTCTATTTTTGTTTCATCAAACCAGAGGACATTTCTCCAAAAGTACGATCTTTGTCCCCATGTGCAGTTGCAAACCGTAGTCAGGCTTTTTTATGGCGGTTTTGGAGCAGTGGCTTCTTCCTTGCTGAGCGGCCTTTCAGGTTATGTCGATATAGAACTCGTTTTACTGTGAATATAGATACTTTTGTACCTGTTTCCTCCAGCATCTTCACAAGGTCCTTTGCTGTTGTTCTGGGATTGTTTTGCACTTTTCGCACCAAAGTACATTCATCTCTAGGAGACAGAACGCGTCTCGTGCCTGAGCGGTATGACAGCTGCGTGGTCCCATGGTGTTTATACTTGGGTACTATTGTTTGTACAGATGAATGTGGTACCTTCAGGTGTTTGGAAATTGCTCCCAATGTAACGTTCGTCGCCTGGTGACGAGGAAGCGGACCAAAACGCAGCTGGGAGCGAACACATGTTTATTCAACACACTGGAATTAACCATGTACACAAAAATCAAGAAAAATGCAGATACGTTACGGGCTCAAACAAAGAGACAACACCCCACAAACAGCGTGGGGAAAACAGCAACTTAAATGTGATCCCAATCAGAGACAATTAGCGACAGCTGTCTCTGATTGGGAATCGACAGAACCCAACATAGAAATAAACCCACCTAGAGCCTACACAAGGCTAAAACGTAAACCAAACACAAACCAATGAAAAATACCTAACATGACACACCCTGACCCAATATACCCGAGTTCACCTGGTCAGGGCGTGACAGAACCCCCCCCCCCCAACGGTGCGTACTCCCGGCGCACCAAACTTAAGTCTATTAGGGGGGGGGGGGACCCGGGTGGGCGCTTCACCCTCGGTGGAGGCTCTGGCCCCGGGCGTGTTCTCTACCCCGCCTTCACCTTAACCCTACCCCTCTGGCCCGGACTGGACCACTGTGGAGCGGCATGCTCAGGCTCCGGAGCGGAGCCGTCGACCGGAACAGGATTGGGGACACGCACCACTAACCTGGTGCGGGGAGCAGGGACGGGCCGGACAGGACTGGGGACACGCACCACTGACTTGGTGCGGGGAGCAGGGACGGGCCGGACAGGACTGGGGACACGCACCACTGACTTGGTGCGGGGAGCAGGAACGGGCCGGACAGGACTGGGGACACGCACCACTAACCTGGTGCGGGGAGCAGGAACGGGCCGGACAGGACTGGGGACATGCACCACTAACCTGGTGCGGGGAGCAGGGACGGGCCGGACAGGACTGGGGACACGCACCACTGACTTGGTGCGGGGAGCAGGGACGGGCCGGACAGGACTGGGGACACGCACCACTAACCTGGTGCGGGGAGCAGGGACGGGCCGGACAGGACTGGGGACACGCACCACTAACCTGGTGCGGGGAGCAGGAACGGGCCGGACAGGACTGGGGACACGCACCACTAACCTGGTGCGGGGAGCAGGGACGGGCCGGACAGGACTGGGGACACGCACCACTGACTTGGTGCGGGGAGCAGGGACGGGCTGGACAGGACTGGGGACACGCACCACTGACTTGGTGCGGGGAGCAGGGACGGGCCGGACAGGACTGGGGACACGCACCACCAACCTGGTGCGGGGAGCAGGGACGGGCCAGACAGGACTGTGAACACGTACTGGTGACCTGAAGCGTGGAGCCGGTTTAGCCACTCGTCCTGGCTGGATGCCCATCCTATCACGGCATGTGCTGGGCATGTCCACCGGACGCACCGGGCTGTGCGGGCGCACTGGCAACACAGCGCGCAACTCCGCATACCATGGCTTGGTGCGGGGAGCAGGGACGGGCCGGGCAGGACTGTGGACACGCACCACTAGCCTGGTGCGGGGAGCAGGGACGGGCCAGACAGGACTGTGAACACGTACTGGTGACCTGAAGCGTGGAGCCGGTTTAGCCACTCGTCCTGGCTGGATGCCCATCCTAGCACGGCATGTGCTGGGCATGTCCACCGGACGCACCGGGCTGTGCGGGCGCACTGGCGACACAGCGCGCAACTCCGCATACCATGGTTCCTCCTCCAGATCTTCCCTCTGCAGGTCCTCAATCAACTGCCTCATCATCTTCGTCTCTTCCTCCGCCATCATCCCCCACGAGAGCAGTGGTCTGGGCTCTTCCTCTGCCCTTCCGGACCACCCCATTAGCCCCCCCCAAAAAAATTATTGGGGGTGTTTTCCGGGCCTCCTCGACCGCCGCCTGCGACTCCGTCTACCGGCTGGCTTTACCTCCTCGACCTGGGAATCCTTCCGCCAGGGTCCTTTCCCCGACATGATCTCCTCCCAGGTCCAGAACTCCTTCCCCTCGTGAGCCCATCTCTCGCGCTCCTTTTCCTCCCGCTGCTTGGTCCTGGTTCGGTGGGGTGTTCTGTAACGTTCGTCGCCTGGTGACGAGGAAGCGGACCAAAACGCAGCTGGGAGCGAACACATGTTTATTCAACACACTGGAATTAACCATGTACACAAAAATCAAGAAAAATGCAGATACGTTACGTGCTCAAACAAAGAGACAACACCCCACAAACAGCGTGGGGAAAACAGCAACTTAAATGTGATCCCAATCAGAGACAATTAGCGACAGCTGTCTCTGATTGGGAATCGACAGAACCCAACATAGAAATAAACCCACCTAGAGCCTACACAAGGCTAAAACGTAAACCAAACACAAACCAATGAAAAATACCTAACATGACACACCCTGACCCAATATACCCGAGTTCACCTGGTCAGGGCGTGACACCCAAGGATGAACCAGATTTTTTTTCTTGGCTGATTTCTTTTGATTTTCCCATGATGTCAAGCAAAGAGGCACTGAGTTTGAAGGTAGGCCTTGAAATACATCCACAGGTACACCTCCAATTGACTCAAATTATGTCAATTAGCCTATCAGAAGCTTCTAAAGCCATGACATCCTTTTCTAGAATTTTCCAAGCTGTTTAAAGGCACATTCAACTTAGTGTATGTAAACTTCTGACCCACTGGAATTGTGATACAGTGAATTATAAGTGAAATAATCTGTCTGTAAACAATTGTTGTAAAAAGTACTTGTGTCATGCACAAAGTAGATGTCCTAACCGACTTGCCAAAACTATAGTTTGTTAACAAGAAATTTGTGGAGTGGTTGAAAAATGAGTTTTAATGACTCCAACCTAAGTGTATGTAAACTTCCGACTTCAACTGTATATTTACAGTGTATATTTACATATATATACATATATATATATGCATGATATATATATGTGTAAAACATACATTTTTTATGAAAAATGTCTCCAAATGAACTGCCAGGGCCCACATATTAAAAGTATTGCAAAAAAGTATTTTAGAAAAGTTTTACATACATATATATACATAAAAAGTATTTTAGAAAGGTTTTACACACACATATACATATACATATATATATACATATACATATATATATATATACATATACATATACATATACATATACATATATATATACATATACATATACATATATATATATATATATACATATATACATATATATATACATATATATATATACATATATATATACACATATATATATACATATATATATACACATATATATATACATATATATATATATATACATATATATATATATACATATATATATATACATATATATATATATATATATACATACATACATACATATATTTCAAAAAAAAGTATTTTAGAAAACGTTTATATATATATATATATATATATGTATATGTATGTATGTAAAAGTTTTCTAAAATACTTTTTTGCAATATTCTTTAGATGCGGGCCCTGGCAGTTCATTTGGGGACATTTTTCATCAAAAAATGTCTGTAAACAGGTGGACTGTCAAATATCAGCTTTGGTTGTTCGGGATATACAGCTGACCTGAGATGAAACAGTTGTCCCCGAGACCAACAGCCAACTCTGAAAATGTTGAAGTTGTACTTTTTATGCTGGGTATCGAGCCTCTATGACAGTCACACATTTACATTACAGAGTAACTGAACTCACTGCAATTCTCTATGAGAGGTTTATACATACTGATGTCACAGCAACGTTATCAACATACCAAGACAGAGTGGGACTGGGTAGTTCCATCTCCGGACTGGTCCTGGCATACAGGTTATATGGGCATTACCCTGGTGAAGAAAAATAGGTATTAATAAACAAGCATTATGTTGTTATGTCGCATATTCCCTAGTAATCGATGCTTTGGGACATTAGAACATTGAACAACATTTAAAATAGCGACTAAGATAAACAGACAGAGATATTAGATCAAATGAACAGGGATAGATATAGATATGGAGAAAAATATAGATATAGATAGAGATATGGATTAAAATACAGAGATATAGATAGATAGAGGTATGGATAAAATATAGAGATATAGATAGAGGTATGGGTAAAATATAGCGATATAGATAGATAGAGGTATGGATAAAATATAGAGATATAGATAGAGGTATGGATAAAATATAGAGATATAGATAGATAGAGATATGGATAAAATATAGAGATATAGATAGATAGAGGTATGGGTAAAATATAGAGATATAGATAGAGGTATGGGTCAAATATAGAGATATAGATAGATAGAGGTATGGATAAAATATAGAGATATAGATAGATAGAGCTAAGGAGTAAAACAAAAATTGATATAGAGATGTATTTATTTATTTTATATAACTTTATTTAAAAAGGGAGTCACATTGAGATAATCATCTACTTTACAAGAGCCCTGTATACATTACAATAAAAACAGCTTCATAAAACATACACATATATGTTTATCAAACAATAGAATTCAGCACACAATAATAAAATAAACATATTTAATAAAAACAACCACATTCAACTACATAAAGGTCGTCAATCAATCATGGACACTGCCTGAATGGCACCAGCACATGTAACTGCAGTGAACTCTGCGATAATTCCACACTGGAGCAAACTAGAGCACACTAGAGCACACTAGAGCACACTAGAGCACACTAGAGCAAACTAGAGCACACTAGAGCACACTAGAGCACACTAGAGCAAACTAGAGCACACTAGAGCACACTAGAGCACACTAGAGCACACTAGAGCACACTAGAGCACACTAGAGCAAACTAGAGCACACTAGAGCACACTAGAGCACACTAGAGCAAACTAGTGCACACTAGAGCACACTAGAGCACACTAGAGCAAACTAGAGCACACTAGAGCACACTAGAGCAAACTAGAGCACACTAGAGCAAACTAGAGCACACTAGAGCACACTAGAGCACACTAGAGCACACTAGAGCACACTAGAGCAAACTAGAGCACACTAGAGCACACTAGAGGACACTAGAGCAAACTAGAGCACACTAGAGCACACTAGAGCACACTAGAGCACACAAGAGCACACTAGAGCAACAACAACAAAAAATATGCAGAATTTCCCAAATATGTGGAGACTGAAAGGATCTCTAGTGTTATCCATTCATGAGAATGGGTTTTAATTAATGAAGTTAAAGATGGAGAGAATGGATGAGAAGGATCTCATACCTGCAGAGAGAACGATCTCTTACCTGCAGAGAAAATGATCTCTTACCTGTAGAGAGCATGATCTCTTACCTGCAGAGAAAATTATCTCTTACCTGCAGAGAGAATGATGCAGAGAGTATGATCTCTTACCTGGGTACAGAATGATCTCTTACCTGCAGATAGAATGATCTCTTACCTGCAGAGAGAATGATCTCTTACCTGCAGAGAGAATGATCTCTTATCTGCAGAGAGAAGGATCTCTTACCTGCAGAGAGAATGATCTCTTACCTGCAGAGAGAATGATCTCTTACCTGCAGAGAGAATGATCTCTTACCTGCAGAGAGTAGCCTTTTTCACACTGGAACAGCACCACGTCTCCAACCATGAAGCGCTCTCCAACCCTGATGCCATAGTTGGGGGTCTGTGGCTCTGGACAGGACTCCAGACCTATAGCTGTGGAGAATGGGAAAGAGAATTTAAACACGGCAGTTGTTGTCACAATGTGGCAGACACACACACACACACACACACACACACACACACACACACACACACACCCACACACACACACACACACACACACGCATACGCACACGCACACATACCCACACACACCCACACACACGCACACACACACCACACACACACACACACACACACACACACACACACACACACACACACACACACACACACACACACACACACACACACGCACACATACCCACACACACCCACACACACACACACACACACACACACACACACACCCACACACACCCACACACACACACACACACACACACACACACACACACACACACACACACACACACACACACACACACACACCACACAGACACACACACACGCACACACACGCACACACACCCACACACACCCACACACACACACACACACACACACACACACACACACACACACACACACACACCACACACACACACACACGCACACGCACACATACCCACACACACACACACACACACACACACACACACACACACACACACACACACACACACACACACACACACACACACACACACACGCACACGCACACATACCCCCACACACACACACACACACACACACACACACACACACGCACACACGCACACACGCACACACGCACACACGCACGCACGCACGCACGCACGCACGCACGCATACGCACGCATACCCACGCACACGCATCATAAAGCCATGTAATGACAGACCACCTGTGTACTCCAGATGGAAGCCAGCAGCAGACACACTGATGTCTGAACTGAAACTCAGGTACAGGTTGTTGGATGTGCTGTTGAGCAACTGAGGGATGGTGGTGCCTTGGAAGACAGAGAGAGAGAGAGAGAGAGAGAGAGAGAGAGAGAGAGAGAGAAAGCATAAGACAAGAGTTATCAATTATCCTGTTGTCCTTCCATAAATACACATTTTCCCACAAAGAGAAATCATTGTGGGAAATCAGTCAATTAGTGGTTGAAGGGCACACAGTATGAACAGGTGGTTGATTTGTGAATCATCCATTTGCTTGTGTTTCATACCCTTCAGACAATACCCTCCATGGTAATGTGCTGGACATGGACATGAAATGCCAAAAATGCTAATATCAGGCATATTGTGTTCCATTATTTTTGGATTGAAGACAGTGGCCAGGTAAACAAAACCAAAGCATGGATTGCTGTCTCTTATCTTGTCCATAGAAAAGTGGAATTGCCTTGGGGGTACGAACAAAGGATCCAATTCAGGAAAGTGGAAATGCTGGTGAGTTATCGCCGCTCTAATATCCAAAAGTTATTTCCGGTTGTCTGAAATAATGCAAAGGACGTTCTGAGCTAATAAGGTGAGAAATAACACCAAAAAATATCTAAATATTGTAAAGTTGCTTAGGAGCCAGGAATAGGGCGACCACGTCTATCTGCGCCATCTTGAAAAAAATATATAGTGTCCCCATCCAGCTGGGTTCTCAGTACATCGCAGAGACAGGAATAAATAACTTGTATATAATAAAAGAAAGTGTATATTTCATGATAAACTACACATGATGTGAGTGTGGTAACGTAAAGGAACTCAAGTCCTTTTGTTCACCCAACCTAGAATACCTCACAATCAAATGCTGACTGCATTGCCTCCCGAGATAATTATTTTCGGGCATCGTCACAGCCTTGTATATTCCCCCTCAAGCCGATACCATGACGGCTCTCAAGGAACTACACTGGACTATGTGTTGGAAACCACATATCCTGAGGCTGCATTTATTGTAGCTGGGGACTTTAATAAAGCAAATCTGAGGAAAACGCTACCGAAGTTTTATCAAAACATCGCCAGGGCCACTCATGCTTCAAAAACTCTTGACCATTGCTACTTTCCCTTCCAGGATGGCTACAAAGCCCTCCCCTGCCTTCCCTTTGGAAAATCAGATCATGCATCCATCCTGCTCCTCCCCTTCCTATAGGCAGACACTCAAACAGGAAGTACCTGTGGTAACGGTTCAACACTGGTCTGACCTATCCGAATCCATGCTTCAAGATTGTTTGATCATGAGGACTGGGATATGTTCCGGGTTGCTTCTGAGAATAACAGTGACGTATACACTGACACGTGACTGAGTTCACCAGGAAGTATTTAGGGGATGTCGTTCCCACTGTGACAATTAAAACCTATCCAAACCAAAAACAGTGGATAGATCTCAGCATTCGTGCGAACCACCGCATTTAACCACAGCAAGGAGACTGGGAATATGCTCCAGTACAAACAGTTCAGTTATGCACTCCGTAAGGCAATCAAACAGGCAAAACATCAGTGCAGAGACAAAGTGGAGTCGCAATTCAATGGATCAGACACGAGACGTATGTGGCAGGGTCTACAGACAATCAGGGGAAAAAAAAGGGAAAACCAACCACGTTGCGGACACCGACGTCTTGCTCCCGGACAAGCTAAACCCCTTCTTCACCTGCTTTGAGGTAAACACACCGCTCCCGTGGACTGTGAGCTCTTGTTCTCCATTGCTGACGTGAGCAAGACATGTAAGCGTACTAACCCTCACAAGGCTGTCAGCCCAGACGGCATCCCTAGCCGTGTCCTCAGAACATGCGCAGACCAGCTGGCTGGAGTGTTTTCTCCCTACCCCAGTCTGTTGTCCCCACTTGCTTCAAGATGTCCACCATTGTTCCTGTACCCAAGAAAGTGAAGGTAACTGAACTAAATTACTATCACCCCGTGGCACTCACTTCTGTCATCATGAAGTGCTTTGAGAGGCTAGTTAAGGATCATATCACCTCCACCAACACACTAGACCCACTGCAATTTGCATACCACACCAATACATCCACGGATGATGCAATCGCTATCGCACTGCACACTGCCCTATCCCATCTGGACAAGAGAAACACCTATGTAAGAATGCTGTTCATTGACTACAGCTCAGCCTTCAACACCATAGTGCCCTCCAAGCAAATTATTAAGCTCGGGGGCCTGTGCATCTGGGTCCTGGACTTCCTGATGGTGCCCCCAGGTGGTGAAGGTAGGCAACAACACCTCACTATGCTGATCCTCAACACAGGTGTGTGTACTTAGCCCCCTCCTGTACTACCTGTTCACCCATGGTTGCGTGTCCACGGAAGTCTCCAACTCAATCATGAAGTTTGCAGATGACACAATAGTGCTAGGCCTGATTATGAGACAGCCTACAGGGAGGAGGTGAGGGCCCTGGCGAAGTGGTGCATGGGCACACTGCTGGCCTTTCAGGACATCTACAACACCCGGTGTCACAGGAAGGCCAAGAAGATCATCAAGGATCAGAGCCACCCGAGCCATGGCCTGTTCACCCCACTACCAACCAGAAGGCGTGGTCAGTACAGGTGCATCAAAGCTGGGACAGAGACACTGAAAAACTGCTTCTATATCAAGGCCATCAGACTGTTGAAAAGTCACCACTAGACGGCCTCCGCCCAGTACCCTGCCCTGAACTTTAGTCACTGTCACTAGACGGTTACCACCTGGTCACTCTACAATGCACCTTGGAGGCTACTGCCCTGTGTACAGTGCCTTGCAAAAGTATTCATCCCCCTTTGCGTTTTTCCTATTTTGTTGCATTACAACCTCTAATTTAAATTGATTTTTATTTGGATTTCATGAAATGGACATACACAAAATAGTCCAAATTGGTGAAGTGAAATTCTAAATTCAAAAAAACAGAAAAGTGGGATGCGCGCATATGTATTCACCCCCTTTACAATGATGCCCCTAAATAAGATCTGGTGCAACCAATTAGCTTCAGAAGTCACATAATTAGTTAAATAAATTGCACCTGTGTGCAATCTAAGTGTCACGTCATCTGTCACATGAATTCAGTATATATACACCTGTTCTGAAAGGCCCCAGAGTCTGCAACACCACTAAGCAAGGGGCACCACCAAGCAAGCGGCACCATGAAGACCGAGGAGCTCTCCAAACAGGTCAGGGGCAAAGTTGTGGAGAAGTACAGATCAGGGTTGGGTTCTAAACAATTATCCAAAACTTTGAACATCCCACAGAGCACCATTAAATCCATTATTGAAAAATTGAAAGAATATGGCACCACAACAAACCTGCCAAGAGAGGGCCGCCCACCAAAACGCACAGACCAGGCAAGGAGGGCATTAATCAGAGAGGCAACAAAGAGACCAAAGATAACCCTGAAGGAGCTGCAAAGCTCCACAGTGGAGATTGGAGTATCTGTCCATAGGACCACTTTAAGCCGTACACTCCACAGATCTGGGCTTTACGGAAGAGTGGCCAGATAAAAGCCATTGCTTAAAGAAAAAAATAAGCAAACCCGTTTGGTGGTCGCCAAAAGACATGTGGGAGACTCCCCAAACATGTGGAAGAAGGTACTCTGGTCAGATGAGACAAAAATGTAGCTTTTTGGTCATCAAGGAAAACGCTATGTCTGGCGCAAACCCAACACCTCTCATCCCCCCGAGAACTCCATCCCCACAGTGAAGCATGGTGGTGGCAGCATCATGTTGTGGGACTGGGAAACTGGTCAGAATTGAAGAAATGATGGATGGCGCTAAATCCAGGGAAATTCTTGAGGGAAACCTGTTTCAGTCTTCCAGAGATTTGAGACTGGGATGGAGGTTCATCTTCCAGCAGGACAATGACTAAAGCAACACTCGAGTGGTTTAAGGGGAAACATTTAAATGTCTTGGAATGGCCTAGTCAAAGCCCAGACCTCAATCCAATTGAGAATCTGTGGTATGACTTGAAGTTTGCTGTACACCAGCGGAACCCATCCAACTTGAAGGAGCTGGAGCAGTTTTGCCTTGAAGAATGGGCAAAAATCCCAGTGGCAAGTTGTGCCAAGCGTATAGAGACATACCCCAAGAGACATGCAGCTGAAATTGCTATAAAAGGTGGCGCTACAAAGTATTGACCTTGGGGGGGGGGGGGGGGGGGGTTGGGGTGAATAGTTATGCACGCTCAAGTTTTCTTGTTTGTTTTACAAAAAAACATATTTTACATCTTCAAAGTGGTAGGCATGCTGTGTAAATCAAATGAAACAAACCCCCCCAAAAATCTATTTTAATTCCAGGTTGTAAGGCAACAAAATCGGAAAAATGCCAAGGGGGTGAATACTTTCGCAAGCCACTGTACGTAGTCATTGAATACTGGTCACTTTACGTAATGTTTACATACTGTTTTACCCACTTTATATGTATATACTGTATTCTAGTCAAGGCCTATCCTATTTAACTATTGCTGTATATATACTATTCTTCAGATATACTACATATTCTATCCATATACTGTCCATACTGTCAATACATCTCATCACATATATATATATATATATATATATACTGAACAAAAATATAAACACAACATGCAATAATTTCATTGATTTTACTGAGTTACAGTTCACATGAGGAAATCAAATTCATTATGCCCTAATCTATGGATTTCACTTGACTGGGAATACAGATATGCATCTGTTGATCACAGATGCATACAATGGGCATTACAATGGGCCTTAGGATCTCGTCACAGTATTTTTGTGCATTCAAATTGTCATTGATAAAATGCAATTGTGTTCGTTGTCTATTGCTTATGGCTGACCATACTTTAACCCCACCGCCACCATGGGCACTCTGTTCCCAATGTTGACATCAGCAAACTGCTTGCCCACACGACGCCATACACGTGGTCTGTGGTTGTGAGGCTAATGGATCTACTGCCAAATTCTTTAAAACAACGTTTCAACATTTCATTCTCTGGCAACAGCTCTGGTGGACATTCCTGCAGTCAGCATGCCAATTGCGAACTCCTTTAAAACATGAGACATCTGTGGCATTGTGTTGTGTGACAAAACTGCACATTTTAGAGTGGCTTTTATTGCACCTGTGTAATCATCATGCTGTTTAATCAGCTACTTGATATGCCACACCTGTCAGGTGGATGGATTAGCTTGGCAAAGGAGAAATGCTCACTAACAGGGATGTAAACAGATTTGTGCACAAAATTGAGACACATAAGTTGTACTTGTGTATGGAAAATATCTTCTATCTTTTATTTAAATTCTGAAACATGGGACCAATACTTTACTTTACATGTTGCGTTTATATTTCTATATTTCTAAATTCCATTCTTTTACTTTTCAGATTTTTTGTGCATTGTTGTGTATTGTTTGATACTAGTGCACTGTTGGAGCTAGGAACACAAGCATTTCACTACACCCGCAAAAACATCTGCTAAATATGTTTACGCAACCAATAACATTTCAGATTTGATAAGATTTGATTTTGATTTGACAGCTTACAGAATAAGGAAACCATATGCCATTTTGTTTTACTTGGGTGCACTATATAATCAGTAGCAACTCTTACATGAAGGTATAAACAGACTTCTCCTCAGGTAGTTACAGCACTTGGACAGCTGTAATCATGACAGATACTGTGTCTCTGCTCACGCCTCCATTCTCCTAAGTGTCCTCCTGATATCGAGCTCATTCCCTCTCTAACACCCTATTGTTCCAACCTTTATATAAGTGTTGGAACAAGTCAGCATCTATATCTATATGGACCAGCTGAGAACTCCACAGTGTTGTGTGGCCCTGTCATTCAAGCCTTAGCAGGGGACTCAGATACGCAGTGGGACTGCCTAATTACTGTCCACCCCTATAACTGCCGTACACCCACCTTCCCCTCTCTATCCCCCATGAGCCTGCGTTGACCCGCTGGGCCTCAGTGACAGACATGCTAACGAGGCCGGAGAGCGACCTATGCTAGGGCCCTGTAGATGCTCATCAGCCAGGGTATTGTTTACTACAAAGCGGCTACAGAAATCGGCGGGGGAGAGCTCCCTTGACAGGCCTGGCAGGAATTGATCTGTAGCACACAGCCAGGGGAGACACATTGAACCACATGTGTTCCGACTGCTAGAATTATATGTTCGTGGTCGTGGACACAGGAAGGTGTTCGTTATGAGGGAAAACAACTTATGAATTCGTGGAGGGGACTGTGGATCTGTCTCCCTCCGTTAGTACATTCGTCACACGTGATATCTCAGACAGCACTGGCCTGACTTTGACAAAACTTGGGTAAATGATGTGTCTTGCCATAGAGACCCGGCGTTTACAAAACGACACTGATTGGCCCATGTCAGGAGCTATAATAATTAACTGAAATGTGTTAGTAACAGGCACTGCATAATTCGTGGGGGAATACATGTTTACTGTTGCTTGTTTTCTAACAGTAAATTATTATAATGATCTCGGAAAGGGATTTCCGTGTTATGAGATTATAGCTAGCTGGAACGTGTTTCCATGAAACATAGTTGATGACCAAATTAGGATGACATAACAGATATTATCACAAATAAGTGAAGGCACCACAAGTGGTCGATTATTGATCCAGGAGCTAAAGATTACCTGAGTAGCTGCCCAGTCTCGGAGCGTGGTTGTCGCCTCCGTCATAGAAGTCCAGAGAGTCCCAGTTGTGTTCCGAAGCAAAGCTCACCACCTGGATCTGAGGCAAAGAGTTAGGACTCAGACCTTTTTCACACTACTGACCCGACCCAAACTGTACTCACTAATGCCTGATTCACACAGTACTATACTGGCTTGCATAGTCCTTTCCAGCATTGTTTTCAGCAGGCCAGTGCAGTACAGTACGGCACTGCTCAGTTCGGTTCGGCTCAGTTGTGTGAGACAGAAAGATAACTGCCATACAGAAACAGACAATTCATCACCACTTGAAACCTTTGAAATACTCCAACTTTAGTAAATGAACACTGTAGTACTGTAGATAATATCCAATGGAAAGAGAAAGACGAGACTTCAGGTCCAAAACACAGTGCCCACTTACAGTAAACATCTACCCTTTAAATAATTATTAAGCTATTAAGTATTCCCTTTATTTAAGTTTAACTTCTGGTACTGCATGGCGATACTCTGAAATCGCAAACATCTATATTCTTCCATGGTTCTTCAAGAACAGAACAGTCTCTCTTACTTGGATACCAGCACCCTCAGGCACCGAAACCTTCCAGACGCAGTTCTGATTATTGTCATACGGCTCGGGGTAACCAGGGGACAGTATGGTCCCCCTGCGTGCCGTCAGGGTCCCTCCACACGGCACTAAGGGGACAAAGTCAAACAGAGTGGGGACATACGTTAACACAGCCACGTGTATGTCCTAATACGTACAGGTGCCTGCACTTTTACAGTTTTCATGTTGTTATTATTCAGATACAGCACTGGTAATCTGAGACACTTTCTGAATACGGGCCCTGGTTTCCTCACTATCGACGGGTTAGATGACAACGTCAATAAAACAATACTTCAATGGGGCAGAAGGTTGTGTGTTGTTGTGAGTCTGGATGGCCAGACAGCTAACACCAGTGACAAGAAGTTGCCATGTGGGGAATCGTAGGTGGCTCGTTTCAGCTAGCTTAATTTTGTTCTTGATACCATGTCTTGTTTTGAGGTGTTTTGACTGGTCACGTCTATGCTAACATGTCAAGAATTTTTGCTAGCTAGCTAACCAACAACTGTAACAATGTATTTGAGAGACAACAAGTGCAAATGTATTTGTTTTCAATACACATTGGAGACGAAATATAGTTTACATGTTGTCAATAATCTAAGCCAAACCGGTCTGTTTAGCCCCATTGGTTTTGTAGCTAAACAACCAATCAGACAGAGATATCACTATAGATGTCTGACTTAATAGTGAAGCTTCAGTGAGGCCTCAGCAAATAGAAGATCATTTGACTTACACATACTAAAAGCATGTTGGACAAGTAACGGTTAATCAAATCTTGGATAAAGACATTCTTTGCAGTGACAGACAGTGATTATAGAACGAGTAAGCAGTTGTAAAATAATGTAATACCTCACGTTGACCAATCGGAACAGTCCAAGTTTCGACGCCTATTGTCTTCGAGGCATACCTGTTCATTCTTATCAGCCTCATACACACATCCCATCCCACCATGTGCCTATGATTCAATTAAACTTTATTTAAAAAGGGACAATGAGGCATATAAACGTCTGCCTCTGCGGTGAAAGACGTGACATTATAACCGTTTCTCCCGAGAGAGAGGCTAGGTTAAGCAATTTCCCCCTGTTTTCTGAAGGCCTGCCAAGTATTGTCTTCAAAACCACGAGAGGAGAGAGAGACGTGGGAAAGTAGAGAGCTGTCAATAGCACAAGCTGGTATCTAATGCTGCCAGAACAGTGTTTTTTTTCTCCCCTGATCAGATGCTCAGATCCGATGATGATGCTATCTGTGAAGGATAACAGTATATACTAGAGGTCAGCACCAATCACCTTGTTAAAATAACTAAGAGAAGACTGGGACACACTGATGGCTGTCTAATATGGCAGCAGAAATGTCTGACAGATCTGAGAGTGAAGGAGAGGGAGAGCGGGGGGAGGGAGAGATGGAGAAAGAAAGAGAGAGCGAGACATTGAGAGAGCGAGACATTGAGAGAGAGCAGGAGAGAGAGAGAGAGAGAGTAGGGAGGGAGAGATGGAGAAAGGAAGAGAGAGCGAGACATTGAGAGAGAGCAGGAGAGAGAGAGAGAGAGTAGGGAGGGAGAGATGGAGAAAGGAAGAGAGAGCGAGACATTGAGAGAGGGGAGAGAGAGATGTTGAGAGAAAGGGGGGAGAGAGCAATATATCTGTGTCAGAAAATTAAATTATTCAACAAACTCACTTCAGAGCAATTTCAACTCATCCATATTTTACAGATGATATATAAAATGCAGCCATAGTGCTCAGGTAATCACGGAGAAAATCCTATGGCCCGTATCTGTCCCACTGGAAAACACGAATGGAAAACAGAAAAAGAAAAACCCAAGAAGACGTGTTCTACAGCGGGCCAAAGAGGCAGCATAGAGAAAGCAAGTCATTCAGAAATATGGCCTTGTCAACTCCGCGCTCCCTTATGCATTGATAAGTGGCCCTTCACCTCCACATAGCTAGATACTGGCCCTTCATTCAAAGACTCCTAGATACTGGCCCTTCATTCAAAGACAGCTAGCTAGGGGCCCTTCATTCAAAGACAGCTAGATAAGGGCCCTTCGTATCAAGGGGTAATAGCAGGCTACAGCTCTGGTCAAATCCTGTTTACAAACTACAGTACTCTGTGTCTCCCTCCTTTGCTTTGGAGCAGGGCTTTGGATGAGTTTGACAGAAAATAACACCATGTCATTCTGTCTCTGCCAGTGAGGAGCAGGGAGCTAGCACAGATTAGATGTACTTTACTAGCCTCCCATCAGACAGGCATGCACTCTGCCCACCCCACCATGGACACTAAAAAAACCTGGGAAAAAATCCCTGCGTTATTAAATGTAGCTTGATATGAAAGTCACTCTGGCTGAAAACCAGAACCTTGAATATTGGTCTTGTGATCTGCAGACAAAAAGGCAAACATCACTTTAAGAGAGAAAAGGCAGCCATTGGAAGATCATTACAATTTAGAGGCTATTTTCTGAGCTGTTTTGACATAATGAATAGACTGCAGCTCTGCTGACAATTAGTAATAATCGTAACCAGAAACTGGGCAGAGCACTCGTCAGGAAAGAGAGTGAGAGAGTCATCTCTCGCTTTAACTCTGCACTCTCATCAAAGACACTCTCTCCTCTCTTCCTCTCTCTCGACCCTCTCTCCTCACCACGCTCTTTAGACCTGGCTGGATGCACAGCCAGGAGGAAACATTCTGCTTGTTTCAGTTAAGAGTGTGAAGGAA
The DNA here is from genome assembly GCF_965601325.2 of Salmo salar. Classification (NCBI taxonomy): domain Eukaryota; kingdom Metazoa; phylum Chordata; class Actinopteri; order Salmoniformes; family Salmonidae; genus Salmo; species Salmo salar. Next base: position 36,926,469 of record NC_138317.1, read on the forward strand.
GGCCTCCTGAGGGACCCTCCCAGCCAAAATCCCAGTCTGCTTTGATATGCACACTCACGCTCCCACGTTAATGACTTTGCCTCACTTAAGAGGTCAGCCCGATGGCTATCGGCATGTTGATGAAGCTTGAGAGAAAGGTAGAAGACTTAGGGGTGTTTCTGACATGCGGTCACCAATCACGGTAGTCGACAATTGGCTCGGGAGTCAATCATACTGACCAATGCATGTGGGTAGCGAGTCATTCCATTGGGCCAAGGTGTCAGGGACGGTCTCACAGTGGATGGCGGTGGAACCGTGCAGGATGTATCCGGGGTTACACTCGAACAGGACTGTGGCACCCATGGCGAAGTCGTTCCCGATCCGTTTGCCGAAGCGGGGCTCAGGGACCGAACTGCACTGGGTGGCACTGGTCCTTGGGACAGCTGTGGAGAGGATAGGAGGTGTCAGCAAAGCAATGGAGGAAGAAGAAGAAGAAGTGGGGACAAAAACATGAAATAACACATACCCACTCTCTGGTGACAGACTTTCAGCTATAGCTAGCTAGAGTGACATTTGATAATGCAAAACCCATGTCTGAAATGTCACAACACAGACCACCACCAATGGTGCATTAAGGTGCTGTAAGAGGGGAGGAGAGTGTGTGTCTGTTACCTTGATCAACCTCCCATGAGTGCTCCCACACTTGAATACTGAACGCAGGTTTATGGTTTTCACATAAACAAGAACCATCTGACTGAATCTGGCCTTTGTGTAAAAGTCTGGTGGTGTTCTATTCAAACAGAAACTGACATATTGAAATTGGGATTCAATTTTGACCAGAACAACAGCACTGAGTTAGTGAGTGGGATTTAAGTTAGCAAGCCTTGCTTGCATGAACAAGGTCTTTTAAATGATGCGAGACTAGGCTAGCATTTTAGAAAGCTTTGCATGTGTAATAGAGAATTACATCCGGGTAGCAGGCTGGCAGCGTCTTGGAGTGTGTTGTAGGAATCCGTCCAGGAGTTAGGCTAAGCATGCGTCGGGGGGGCAGCTGCTGAGTGTTAAGTTACGTCCCAAATGGGACCCTATTCCCTATATATTGTAATACTTTTGATCAGCAGTGCACTTATGAAGGGAATGGGGTGCTAGTTTGGACGCAGACATACTCTTATGAGATTTTCAAGGGGAGGGGGAAATGTGGCATGTGTAGAATTTGTTAAAGCTATAAGAAGCTTGATCATTCTAAGCATTGTGGGGGGATATGTGAAGCATCTTGCTGAGCAGGGCATCTCTGTGCCTTTGATAGTGCTGAACAGACAGGTTTTGGGGCCCGGCAACGTCATCAACAGATGTTAGCTGACAGAAAAATAAAAAATGCACCCCTCTGGCTTTCGGCACACTCCTGATGAATGTAGGTACTCTATGTAAGCGTGAGTCTAAATGTCAGACGTCTAAAAATAATCTCCTCTCATAGACACACGCTACTCTTGAGGGCATTCTGTAAGGAAATCTTAATGAAGCTCAGTCTAACTCAATGCCTGTCAGAGTCGCATTTTTCCGATGTTTTTATTTCAAGTGGAGCTAGTGTATTCAAAGGATCATAATGTATGTACAGTGCGTTCGGAAGGTATTCAGACCCCTTGACTTTTTCCACTTTTAATTACGTTACAGCTTTATTCTAAAATTGATTAAATTAATGTTTTTTCACATCAATCTACACACAATACCCATAATGACAAAGTGAAAACAGGTTTTTAGACATTTTTGAAAATGTGTTAAAAATAAAAAACAGAAATACCATATTTACATAAGTATTCAAACCCTTTGCCATGAGACTCTAAATTAAGCTCAGGTGTTTGAGCTCGTTTCCATTGATCATCCTTGAGATATTTCTACAACTTGATTGGAGTCCACCTGTGGTAAATTCAATTGATTGGACATGATGTGGAAAGGCACACACCTGTCTATATAAGGTCCCACAGTTGACAGTGCGTGTCAGAGCAAAAACCAAGCCATGAGGTTGAAGGAATTGTCCGTAGAGCTCTGAGACAGGATTGTGTCGAGGCACAGACCTGGGGAAGGGTACCAAAAGATTTCTGCAGCATTGAAGATCCCCAAGAACACAGTGGCCTCCATCATTCTTAAATGGAAGAAGTTTGGAACCTCCAAGACTCTAACTAAAACTGTCTGCCCGGCCAAACTGAGCAATCGGGGGAGAAGAGCCTTGGTCAAGGAAGTGACCAAGAACCTGATGGTCACTCTGACAGAGCTCCAGAGTTCCTCTGTGGAGATGGGAGAATTTTCCAGAAGGACAACCATCTCTGCAGCACTCCACCAATCAGGCCTTTATGTTAGAGTAGCCAGACAGAAGCCACTAATAAGTAAAAGGCACACAACAGCCCACTTGGAATTTGCCAAAAGGCACCTAAAGATTCACAGACCACGAGAAACAATATTCTCTGGTCTGATGAAACCAAGAGTGAACTCTTTGGCCTGAATGCCAAGCGTTGCGTCTGTAGGAAACCTGGCACCATCCCTATGGTGAATCATGGTGGTGGCAGCATCATGCAGTGGGGATGTTTTTCAGCAGCAGGTACTGGGACACTAGTCAGGAGGGAAAGCTTAACGGAGCAAAGTACAGAGAGATCCTTGACGAAAACTTGCTCCAGAGCGCTCAGGACCTCAGACTGGGGTGAAGGTTCACCTTCCAACAGGACCACGACCCTAAGCACACAGCCAAAACAATGCAGGAGTGGCTTTGGCACAAGTCTCTGAATGTTGTTGAGTGGTCCAGTCAGAGCCTAGACTTGAACCCGATCAAACATCTCTGGAGAGACCGGAAAATAGCTGTGTAGCGACGCTCCCCATCCAACCTCACAGAGCTTGAGAGGATCTGCAGAGAAGAATGGGAGAAACTCCCCAAATACAGGTGTGCCAAGCTTGTAGCATCATCCCCAAGAAGTCTCCAAGTGCTTCAATAAAGTACTGAGTAAAGGGCCCAAATACTTATGTAAATGTGATATTTGCGTTTTTTATTTGAAATACATTTGTCAAAATTTCATTGTGTGTAGATTGATGAGGGAAATACATTGATTTCATCAATTTTAGAACAAGGCTGTAACGTAACAAAATGTGGAAAAAGTCAAGGGATCTGAATACTTTCTGAATGCACTGTATACTGTCATTTTGAATACATAGAGGAGAGTATCGTTCCAGACACAACTAAACTCAATCCATGCCTCTTGCTTGACTGGGGTTGGATGAAAGCGAATTGCTGCAACATTTGAATAATGTCATCACAGATCTAAAATAACCAACCCTGGTAGACAAAAAGGGCTTGCTTTCATATGCACTGTGTCCATATTAGGACAGCCTAAGAGTCACAAGGATGTCCTAATATAGACACCGTACTCAGGAATAATCTATAACCTATGAAAGATCTATGGAAGACCAACCTTGATAGACAAAGTGAAAGCCCTTAGCCGTCTCCGGGCCTACTGTGGTGAACTTGATGGTTATCTGGTTACCAGTACTCAAGGGTAGAGACTCCCCTGAAGAAAGAGAGACATTATCAATCAAACACAATTTACAAGTCCACCGAACACAAACATTTCACAGGACGAAATGGAGGTTATTCTTCTGATTAATTTGTACATATGTGAAATCTTAATTTGACCAGTTTCTCACTGCAGGAAAATAATCCTGCAGAAACAGGAAATGGTCATTATTATGTGGATTATTATTAATGGACATTTTTGTATGGGTTGATACACTTTCAGTTAGGATAAATCAAGTGGAAAAAGTGGAAAATACAAACTTTAGAAGCCTTTTTAAACCTTGAATACCCTACAATTTACATTTCCTGCCATGCAGGAAAATTCTCTGCGACAAAAGAGTGATCAAATTAAGATAGCACATCTGTAGGTTGCCTGTCCAACAACGGATGATCCGACCCAGTCACAGATCAATGTATCAGAGTCCATTGGATTAATCAATCAATTTGATCTCCAATCTGGCTTTGTTTAACTCTGAAGCCTTTTAGTGCAGAACTGATCAGCTGCTGGTTCAATGTTATATTTGAAGAAGGACATTAATTTGCTTTGATAGGAGGCGTCTTATTGCCTGCCAACTCCAATCAAGCCAGAGACACTCTCATCCCACCTCTTCTCTTTTCTTCATCTTCATCTTCGTCGTTGTCTTCTTCTTCTTCTCAGTCTCTCTGACACTTTCGTGGTCTCATCCCCAAGATGGGAGGAGGGGGAAATGTATGGCCCTGCATCAGCACTTACCTCTTTGCCAAAAGCATATTTTCAAGTGTTTCTGATTACATGGTACACATTGGTCCGCAACCATCTCATTTTCCATCCATCCTATACACACGCACACGTGCAGGCACGCGCGCGCGCGCGCACACACACACACACACACACACACACACACACACACACACACACACACACACACACACACACACACACACACACACACACACACACACACACACACACACACACACACACACACACACACACACGCAAGGCTCAATAGCTCAGCATAAGTGAGGGTATGGACCCAAGGGAACAGATGATTTTGATAAATATGACTATAGGTAGAATAAATGTGGGGGAAATGTAGGCAGGGGAAGTGTGTGTAACTATCACGTGAATGTGGTGTACTGGGATTTTGATACAGAGTGGTGCTGGAGACTAAAGTGATACCAACCAATAGGGTTGAATGTGTGATTAATGCATAGCCCTACAGATGTGGCCACAAAGGCCTTTTTTTTTTTTTTTTACAGTTGGCACAAAGTACTTTTACAATACACCAACCTAGACCCTCAAAGAGCAAGCTGCAAAACGGTGACAAAAGGAAAAACTCAACAACAAAAAACTCCAGTTCTGTGCCGCTGTTGCTGACGTGTCTGTCATTGTGTTGTGCTGCTTGCTGTTTGTATTACCTGAGTGGGAGCCAGAGAGAGAAGACAGGAGTGGAGACTGCTGCGTAGGCCCATCATAAATGTCCACAACGTCATTGAGTGACGTCTGGAACAAGACAAACTGCCCGAACAACACTGAAGGAGAAAGATAGAGAGAAAGAGAGAGGGAAAGAAAGAGGGAAAGAGAGAGGGAAAGAAAGAGGGAGAGAGAGAGAGGTTGACGTGTGAAACTAAGCAAATATATTAACAAACAAGCTAAAACCATTGTGTTAACATGATTCATAATTTCACAGGCGTAATGTTATATACGGTGGCCATTTAGAAAATGCATGAGAGCTTAATTGTGACATCTATTTTTGGCCCCCCGAAGCCAGTAAGTCTCAGCGCATAGTAGGTACTAAAGCGCAGCAAAATAGATAAAACGGGTCGTTATACAATTACTGTTTTGTCAACTGCTCCTTCTCTCTTCAGCGACGAGCATATTGAGATGCTTTATATTTTATTTATTGTGCCAATAACATCACAAAAGTACATCATTATTCTTCATTACAACAGCAGTGACCTTAAAGCTGAAGCAAGGACTTCCAGAGGTAACAGGACTGTATGTTTATTTAAATATTTTAATTGAAAACCTCTCGGGGATCATTCTGTTTGTGTTTGGAGCGAAGCCACAATAAACTGGTGCACCCTGGGGGCACCCTCTCCACTGTATACAGTAATAAAGAGGTATCCTAATTTAGTCTCCCTAACCGCTTTGAGAGCGTCATTGTGAAGGCAGAAAAAACTGATTACCCACCCTACTCATTAGCATTACAAAACTCTACTGTACTTGCCCTAAATTGTTATGAAATGACAGTTTTTCTGTTAAGACTACTTCTCAGGAGAAACAGTAAGTTGTAAAGGTGTCCGCATACATAGGTTATGTTTCGCCTAGCCGAACTCAGCTAGGCGAAGTGACCGTCCATGCTCGCATACTCCCTAAAGACCTGAAACACTTCCTCAAAATAGTCTGAATGAATCAAAGACAAATCAAGAAATATGTCAATAATTTTTTCTTTTTTACAGAGGAGGTCTTTGTCGCTCAATTTTACATCTAACTAAGATGTTTGGTGAAGTATTTCTCAAGTGAAAAAATGAGCTTGAAAACACTTCATGTTCCCACTCCTACTAGGAGTAGTACTGTTGACCAATCACAGACAAAGGGGCGTAGACATCGGCTACCGAACTTCGACCTGTCTCAATGAAAATTGTGTGCACTACCAGCCCCCCCCCCCCCCAAAAAAACTGCCAAAGATCAAAACGAACAAAAACATCACAAAATGTTATCATAATATATGGACGAACTGTTTCGACTGGGAAGCATACAGTAAGCATAAGTAACTTCACTAAGGCAAAGGTAGTTGCTGATTTCTCTAACATTACATTCTCCCTGACCCAAATTAACTTCAGTTTCCAACACGGACGGCCCAATGATGGAGGCCTTATCCAGATTTCCCAGGTTTTCTAGAAATCCAATTTAGATTATTTTTTCTGCTTATTTCTGCTTATTCTAGGAATCTTCCAACTGGGATTTCTGGAAGACCTGAGAGTTTGGAGAAAGTTACTGCAATTTTGTAACCTTAGGCCCACTTTAAACGTTTGAATTTTAAGTGGTCTTGAAATGATGAGATCTAAATCCTACGAATTATCACCTTAGATAATATATGAGACTAGGGGGAACACTTAATGAACTCACTTGCACCATCTTGCCCTACTAACTGTGGATTAGGAAGTTAGTTAAAGAGGTGAATTAATCTACTAGAAATTAGTTAAAGAGGATAATGAATCAACTAGAAGTTAATTAAAGAGGTGAATTTATCTACTAGAAGTTAGTTAAAGAGGTGAATTAATCTACTAGAAGTTAGTTAAAGAGGTGAATTAATCTACTAGAAGTTAGTTAAAGAGGTGAAAAAATAAAAATAAATTCTAAAATAATAATTATATTATTGATTGATTAACTATGGCTTTTCAAATCACCCAGTATTGCTATCTGCAGCATTAGTTCTAGGCAAATGTTGCAATTCTTCAGCCATTTCTGGACCTGTAACCAAAAACGAGCTAAAATATACTTTGTGGAGGTCATATATTCATCTTTCCTGATTCCCTTTGATTTATTGCCTTAATGAAATTGTATCTTTACGCTAACAGTCACCATGTGAATCCCATTCAGGGGCCCTATGTACCATCCGTCTCAAACTAGGAGAGCTGATTAAGGATCATTTTAGCCTTTAATTTTATTTTAAAACATTTTAAATAATTGTTTTTGATTACGGCACCTGATATTCCCAGGCGGTCTCCCGTCCCAATACTAACCAGGCCCGACCCTTAGGGTGGCATGGTCACAAGCTTATTCTTTTTTACTCCATTTTCTCCCTGAATTAGGTCCCTTGGCTCGTCTCTGCATCTCCTCAATGGGCTCGGGAGAGGCGAAGGTCGAGTCATGCGTCCTCCGAAACATGGCCACCTACTTCTTTCCACACTGTGTGCTGTCCTATGGGGCTCCTAGTCACAGCCGGTTGTGACACAGCCTGGGATTGAACCTCAGGCTTTAGCGGCGCCTCAGCACTGCAGTGCAGTGCTTTTGACTCCTGTGCCACCCACGACCCAGTGTAGTCTTTTAGATCACAATGAATATCATTACATGGACAGGGGGAGCTGATCCTACTCTGGCACACATGATACATTTATTTATTTTAAATTCTAATTGTATTTATTTAACCTTTAATTTAAAGAACAAATTCTTATTTACAATGACGGCCTACCCCGGCTAAATCCGGATGACGCTGGGCCAATTGTGCACCGCCCTATGGGACTCCCAATCACGGCCGGATGTGAATCAGCCTGGATTCAAACCAGGGACTTCAGTGACGCCTCTTGCACTGAGAGGCAGTGCCTTAGACCGCTGCACCACTCGGGAGTCTGTTAGTCATTACATGGACAGGGGGGAGCTGATCCTGACTCCTACATGTACAAACAAGGCCATTATGGATGGATTTTATTCCTGGGCTGCTGAAGAGCCAGCTGCACAGAGGCCATGTCCCAAATACCACCCAATTTGCTATATAGTGCACTATTTTTGACCAGAGCCCTATGGTCAAAAGTACAGCACTAAAAAGGGGATATGGTGGCATTTTGTACTTCTATTAGTTCCTGCCAAGGCAGCAACTACTCATCCTGGGGTTTATTAGGGATCCCCATTAGTTCCTACCGAGGCATCAGCTACTCATCCTGGGGTTTATTAGTGATCCCCATTAGTTCCTACCGAGGCATCAGCTACTCTTCCTGGGGTTTATTAGGGATCCCCATTAGTTCCTGCCAAGGCAGCAGCTACTCTTCCTGGGGTCCAAACACATTAAGGCACTTACATTGCAAATAAAACAAAAGATAAAACAGTACATCATATAACATTATTACACCACTACATATCTACAATACAAAATGTATAAAACAATATTACAATGTACGTGTGTTTAGAGCGTGTGCTAGCACTTGTGTCTCTTCACAGTTTCCCGCTCTTCCGTAAGGTGTATTTTTACCTGTTCTTTTTACTGCTTGCATCGGTTACCTGATGTGGAATAGAGTTCCATGTAGTCATGGCTCTATGTAGTACTGTGCACCTCCCATAGTCTGTTCTGGACTTTGTAAAGAGACCTCTGGTGACATGTCTTGTGGGGGTATGGATGGGTGTCCAAGCTGTGTGCTAGTATTTTAAACAGACAGTTCGGTACATTCAGCTTGTCAACACTTCTTACAAAAACAAGTAGTGATGAAGTCATTCTCTCTTCTTTTTAATATTTTTTTTGTATTATTTAAAAAAAAAAAATATTCGAAACATACAATATACTTGCAGTGAAGCCGCTCAACAACTACATCATACCAGTCACCCAACAGATTCCCATTCAGAGCGACACACAGAAACATCCAGGGTCAATACCCTGCTCAAGGGCATGTTGGCCGATCTACCACCAGGCCAAAAAACGTGAACCCGAACCCTCCAAGATCCCCTCACAGTTCCCCAATAGCTGTCCCTCAACCATTCGAGACCCCTCCCACAGCCCCCCCCCTCCCCCCAGGAACAATCTCTCTTCCACTTCCACTTTAAGCCATGAGAGATTGACATGCATGTCATTAATGTTAGCTCTCTGTGTACTTTTAACGGCCAGCCGTGCTGTCCTGTTCTGAGCCAACTGCAATTTTCCTAAGTCCCTCTTTCTGGCACCTGACCACACTACTGAACAGTAGTCCAGGTGTGACAAAACTAGGGCCAGTAGGACCTGCCCTGTTGATAGTGTTGTTAAGAAGGCAGAGCTGCACTTTATTATGGACAGACATCCCCCCATCATTGCTACTGTTGAATTTGGGATGCAACCAGAGTGAATCATAAGTCATTACTGTGAATGTTTCCCCAACTGTAGATTCTAGATTCTGTCCCAAGATTCTAGAACTCCCGCTGTCCCTAAATTCTAGAACTCCTCCTGTCCCTAGATTCTAGAATTCTCCCTGGCCCTAGATTCTAGAACTCCCCCTGTCCCTCGATTCTAGAACTCCCCCTGGCCCTAGATTCTAGAACTGCCCCTGTCCCTAGATTCTAGAACTCCCCCTGGCCCTAGATTCTAGAACTCCTCCTGTCCCTAGATTCTAGAATTCTCCCTGGCCCTAGATTCTAGAACTCCCCCTGTCCCTCGATTCTAGAACTCCCCCTGGCCCTAGATTCTAGAACTCCTCCTGTCCCTAGATTCTAGAATTCCCCCTGCCCCTAGATTATAGAACTCCCCCTGGCCCTAGATTCTAGAACTCTCTTGTCCCTAGATTCTAGAACTCCCTCTAGCCCTAGATTCTAGAACTCTCCTGGCCCTAGATTCTAGAACTCCCTCTGGCCCTAGATTCTAGAACTACTCCTGTCCCTAGATTCCAGAACTCCTCCTGGCCCTAGATTCTAGAACTCCCTCTGGCCATAGATTCTAGAACTACTCCTGTCCCTAGATTCTAGAACTCCCCCTGGCCCTTGATTCTAGAACTCCCCCTGGCCCTAGATTCTAGACCTCCCGTGTCCCTAGATTCTAGAGCTCCTCCTGTCCCTAGATTCTAGAACTCCTCCTGTCCCTAGATTCTAGAGCTCCTCCTGTCCCTGTCCTTCCCACATTATCCATCAGTTTGTTCTGCATTGCAGTGTAAACAGAGCCAACACAATTAACACATCTGATGAAACACATTTAAGAATGCAGGCTGAGAGATATGTTAACTGCCAAGGCAACACATCTGTGTTACCTGATAAGAAATATAGGCCTATAGTTTTGGTGAGAGAAGAGCTACGATCTACAATCGTGTGTCAATACAATTGTGTTTGGGGAGAGTCACATTCTTAACAGTGTGTGGAGAAGTCTAACAGCAATGCATTAAAATGTCTGAATTTGCAACAGTTGTGATACTGCACACACACAGATCTCCCTCCCTAAATCATATCACTGGCAACCCCAGCCTCCGACTCCAATACTGGGCCAGAGCAAGTCAACTGAACCAAACTCTGGGGAAAAGCTTCTACAGGGAATGTGCATGGTTGAATGGAACACAGAGCAGAGAGAACAGAGACCATGAGCCCTGTGCAGTAAGGAATGTTTTTAATGCTTCAACTATACTGCTCAAAAAAATAAAGGGAACACTTAAACAACACAATGTAACTCCAAGTCAATCACACTTCTGTGAAATCAAACTGTCCACTTAGGAAGCAACACTGATTGACAATACATTTCACATGCTGTTGTGCAAATGGAATAGACAACAGGTGGAAATTATAGGCAATTAGCAAGACACCCCCAATAAAGGAGTGGTTCTGCACAGACCACTTCTCAGTTCCTATGCTTCCTGGCTGATGTTTTGGTCACTTTTGAATGCTGGCGGTGCTTTCACTCTAGTGGTAGCATGAGACGGAGTCTACAACCCACACAAGTGGCTCAGGTAGTGCAGCTCATCCAGGATGGCACATCAATGCGAGCTGTGGCAAGAAGGTTTGCTGTGTCTGTCAGCGTAGTGTCCAGAGCATGGAGGCGCTACCAGGAGACAGGCCAGTACATCAGGAGACGTGAAGGAGGCCGTAGGAGAGCAACAACCCAGCAGCAGGACCGCTACCTCCGCCTTTGTGCAAGGAGGAGCAGGAGGAGCACTGCAAGAGCCCTGCAAAATGACCTCCAGCAGGCCACAAATGTGCATGTGTCTGCTCAAACGGTCAGAAACAGACTGCATGAGGGTGGTATGAGGGCCCGACGTCCACAGGTGTGGGTTGTGCTTACAGCCCAACACCGTGCAGGACGTTTGGCATTTGCCAGAGCGCACCAAGATTGGCAAATTCGCCACTGGCGCCCTGTGCTCTTCACAGATGAAAGCAGGTTCACACTGAGCACGTGACAGACGTGACAGAGTCTGGAGACGCCGTGGAGAACGTTCTGCTGCCTGCAACATCCTCCAGCATGACCGGTGTCGTGTCTTTGGGGGTACCATTAAACTGAAGATATGTTTATCAATTAGCTCCCTGTAATTATTATCACGCGATTAAACTGATTAATTGTTTAATTGTAATTAACTAGGAGGTCGGGGCACCAAGGAGAATATTCAGATTACAAAGCTATACTTTTCCTAATATAACTTTCCTATACTATAATATTATATTCTATTATAGTATAGGCCGATTATCTCCTAGTTTAAATGGTGTATTTACCTCTAGTCCAGTCTCATTCCAAACATCGTAAATTGTTGTATCTGCACGATCCCAGTCTTTACTAAAATCATCCATACATCAATTGTCTTAAAATCATTTATTTACTACACTAAGTAATTAACAGAAAAACATACAAACAGTAATTATCGTCAACAAAGGATTAGTATTGGAATGTGCCCTTGTGGGCTAAACAGGCTGGTCGGCCTGTTGAACAATGGGTCATAAATGGTCAGCTGAGAAGTTTACACAGAGTTCATTAACAATTGACAATTGAAGGCTCACTCATTCGGGAACAATTGCAATCAATATATATATTTACGCTCAGTGTGTCGTTCTGATTCTTGTTGGAGAGTAGTTCTGTTGGGGAGTTTTGTCCGCGTTCTCTCTCTCTCTCTCTCGGTTAGAATGGATCTTTCAGAGCGACATTAATTAATGTCGTCATAGAATGGTGGTTTCGTTGGTCTTCGCGTTCGATGATATCATTTACTTAGCTGCAGACTAATAATTAATATCAAAGACTTGTTCTTATTCTGTCGGTATCAATAGTCTAAAAGTTAACCACGTGGTATGGCTCACTTTCAGTAGAGGAATTGGAAGGTAGAACCTATGTGCCAACGGAGTGTAGGCCTGGTCTGGAGAAATGTAAATCAGGGAGTGTTTTATAGTGCCCATAGAACAGCTTGTCAAATGACCCCTGGTCCTGTATGGGTGTTGGGTGATGGTACAAAGGGGAGGGGGTCAACTGTCCTTCCTGTACCCAAAGAGGCCAACGTCATGACACCGGTTTGGCGGTGGGTCAGTCATGGTGTGGGGTGGCATTTCTTTGGGGGGCCGCACAGCCCTCCATGTGCTCGCCAGAGGTAGCCTGACTGCCATTAGGTACCGAGATGAGATCCTCAGACCCCTTGTGAGACCATATGCTGGTGCGGTTGGCCCTGGGTTCCTCCTAATGCAAGACAATGCTAGACCTCATGTGGCTGGAGTGTGTCAGCAGTTCCTGCAAGAGGAAGGCATTGATGCTATGGACTGGCCCGCCCGTTCCCCAGACCTGAATCCAATTGAGCACATCTGGGACATCATGTCTCGCTCCATCCACCAACGCCACGTTGCACCACAGACTGTCCAGGAGTTGGCGGATGCTTTAGTCCAGGTCTGGGAGGAGATCCCTCAGGAGACCATCCACCACCTCATCAGGAGCATGCCCAGGCGTTGTAGGGAGGTCATACAGGCACGTGGAGGCCACACACACTACTGAGCCTCATTTTGACTTGTTTTAAGGACATTACATCAAAGTTGGATCAGCCTGTAGTGTGGTTTTCCACATTAATTTTGAGTGTGACTCCAAATCCAGACCTCCATGGGTTGATAAATTGGATTTCAATTGATTATTTTTGTGTGATTTTGTTGTCAGCACATTCAACTATGTAAAGAAAAAAGTATTTAATAAGATTATTTCATTCATTCAGATCTATGATGTGTTATTTTAGTGTTCCCTTTATTTTTTGAGCAGTGTATATCAGTGGTTTTGGCAGAACACTACTGCAGTTGGCTAGTAGAGAGACCATTATCCACGTAAAATCTACTGGGATGCAGACTTCATCAACTGCAGACTGTACTGTATAGTGGCACAGCTTCACGTGTTGGAGTGACGCATGTTTTTTTGTGTTGGTGATGCCCCAGATGCGATATTCAGTAAATACCAAGACATTCTACAGATTAATTACGACTTCTAATGTCTTGCACTCTAATGTCTTGTAATGTTAGAAGAAATGTTGCTGCCAATGGCAACTAGAGTTTTTTTTTACTAATAGAGTAGCACAACTTGGAACCAGAGGAGGACCGAGTACCTGTACACCACGGAGCCAGAGGAGGACCGAGTCCCTGTACACCATGGAGCCAGAGGAGGACCGAGTCCCTGTACGCCATGGAGCCAGAGGAGGACTGAGTCCCTGTACACCATGGAGCCAGAGGAGGACTGAGTCCCTGTACGCCACGGAGCCAGAGGAGAACCGAGTCCCTGTACGACATGGAACCAGAGGAGGACCGAGTCCCTGTACACCACGGAGCCAGAGGAGGACTGAGTCCCTGTACACCATGGAGCCAGAGGAAGGCTGAGTCCCTGTACGCCACGGAGCCAGAGGAGAACCGAGTCCCTGTACGACATGGAACCAGAGGAGGACCGAGTCCCTGTACACCACGGAGCCAGAGGAGGACTGAGTCCCTGTACACCATGGAGCCAGAGGAGGACTGAGTCCCTGTACGCCACGGAGCCAGAGGAGAACCGAGTCCCTGTACGACATGGAACCAGAGGAGGACCGAGTCCCTGTACACCACGGAGCCAGAGGAGGACTGAGTCCCTGTACACCATGGAGCCAGAGGAGGACCGAGTCCCTGTACGACATGGAACCAGAGGAGGATTAAGTCCCTGTACACCATGGAGCCAGAGGAGGACCGAGTCCCTGTACGACATGGAACCAGAGGAGGACCGAGTCCCTGTACGACATGGAGCCAGAGGAAGACCGAGTCCCTGTGCACCATGGAGCCAGAGGAGGACTGAGTCCCTGTACGCCATGGACACAGAGGAGGACCGAGTCCCTGTACGACATGGAACCAGAGGAGGACCGAGTCCCTGTACGCCATGGAGCCAGAGGAGGACCGAGTCCCTGTGCACCATGGAGCCAGAGGAGGACTTAGTCCCTTTATGCCGTGGAGCCAGAGGAGGACCGAGTCCCTGTACGCCATGGAGACCGAGTCCCTGTACGCCATGGAGCCAGAGGAGGACCGAGTCCCTGTACGCCATGGAGCCAGAGGAGGACCGAGTCCCTGTACGCCATGAAGCCAGAGGAGGACCGAGTCCCTGTACGCCATGGAGCCAGAGGAGGACTGAGTCCCTTTATGCCGTGGAGCCAGATGAGGACTGAGTCCCTGTAGGTCGTGGAGCCAGAGGAGAACTGAGTCCCTTTATGCCATGGAGCAAGAGAAGTACTGAGTCCCTGTACACCATGGAGCCAGAGGAGGACTGTCCCTGTACACCATGGAGCCAGAGGAGAACTGACTCCCTCTACGCCGTGGAGCCAGAGGAGGACTGTCCCTGTACAACATGGAGCCAGAGGAGAACTGAGTCCCTGTACGCCATGGAGCCAGAGGAGGACCGAATCCCTGTACGCCATGGAGCCAGAGGTGAACCGAGTCCCTGTACTTCGTGGAGCCAGAGGAGGACTGAGTCCCTGTACGCCATGGAGCCAGAGGAGGACTGAGTCCCTGTACGCCACGGAGCCAGAGGAGGGCTGAGTCCCTGTACGCCACGGAGCCAGAGGAGGACTGAGTCCCTGTACGCCATGGAGCCAGAGGAGAACCGAGTCGCTGTACAACATGGAACCAGAGGAGGACCGAGTCCCTGTACACCATGGAGCCAGAGGAGAACCGAGTCCCTGTACGCCATGGAACCAGATGAGGACCGAGTCCCTGTACAACATGGAACCAGAGGAGGACCGAGTCCCTGTACACCATGGAGCCAGAGGAGAACCGAGTCCCTGTACGCCATGGAACCAGAGGAGGACCGAGTCCCTGTACGCCATGGAGCCAGAGGAGAACCGAGTCCCTGTGCACCATGGAGCCAGAGGAGAACTGAGTCCCTGTACGACATGGAGCCAGAGGAGGGTCGAGTCCCTGTACACCATGGAGCCAGAGGAGAACTGAGTCCCTGTATGCCGTGGAGCCAGAGGAGGACTGAGTCCCTGTACACCATGGAGCCAGAGGAGGACCGAGTCCCTGTATGCCTGGCAACAGATCACCCTATGGTTTGTGATATCGTTCAGATTTCAGACCCCTTCCTCATAATAGAAAAAGCACTCCAACATCTGAGTTTGCCAGTGTCAATTAGTTTATTTAAGCCTACCAATTGGAATATTGTCCTTTGTTGGCCTTTGTCAGAAGCTTTTGGGAGCTTTTGTGACCCATTCCTCATATGAATATGTTTCAGTGTTTAAACTAGGTAAGGACACTAGCCTTTCAGGGTAAGGACACTAGTCTTTCAGGGTTAGGACACTAGCCTTTCAGGGTAAGGACACTTGTCTTTCAGGGTAAGGACACTAGTCTTTCAGGGTAAGGACAGTAGTCTTTCAGGGTAAGGACACTAGCCTTTCAGGGTAAGGACACTAGCCTTTCAGGGTAAGGACACTAGCCTTTCAGGGACACATTTAACTTCAAGCAATACATTTACATTTGTAAGGGCTAAGTCAAAGACACATTTTCAATTAGAGCTACTGTATACCATCTCAAAGTCATGTTTATACATAGCCTACATATTTGGTTACAAAGCCAATTGCATGACAATGATACTCAAGCAGAGAGCCAAGCACTTTGTTTCACAGGCAGCTAGAGCGAACCCTGTCTTCCAGTCATAGTCTCTCTCGCACTCACACACACACACACACACACACACACACACACACACACACACACACACACACACACACACACACACACACACACACACACACACACACACACACACACACACACACACACACACACACACACACCGTTAGCACCTCCCGAGCTAAGTACTTCAGCCCATAAGCAGAACAAGGCTACCAAAAGACACCCTATTCCCTATGTAGTGCAGTGTAGTACTTTTGACCAGGGCCCATCGGGTGGTCAAAAGTACTGTACTACATAGGGAGTAGGGTATCATTTGGGACACAACCCTTAACACCTGGCTCAGCACTATTTCAGGGAGTTGTTCGACACACAGACCTCCGCAGCATGAGATTGCCCTTTCCCAAACGCGTCTCGCTCACTTAACACACTCTGACAGACGCTTACGAGGTTATATGGAAATTAAACCAATGATTAGTTCAGATTCCCTTTCCTTTTCCCCAGTGTTAAGATTTCTCTCTCTGCTGCTATCTTTTTTCAGTTTCGTTCTCTCCACCTGATGGTGTCTTTGACTGTTTTCTGTTTCATCCAGTTCTTTCAGGGACATGGGGAGAGAGAAAAATTGAGAGGGAGAGAGAGACGGAGAGAGAGACACAGAAAGAGAGGGAAAGATAAAGAGAGGGAAAGAGAAAGGGAGAAATACTTTCTTTTGAGATGAACGGAGCCTGTAGTCACCTTTGACGCCAACAGAAGGGGTAAGGACAGGAACAAAACCATTGCATACAGCATACAATTACCAT
Source organism: Salmo salar (assembly GCF_965601325.2). Lineage (NCBI taxonomy): Eukaryota > Metazoa > Chordata > Actinopteri > Salmoniformes > Salmonidae > Salmo > Salmo salar. The sequence goes on from NC_138317.1 coordinate 36,943,315, forward strand.
CTGTAAGATGTAATACAATTACCATCTGTAAGATGTAAAGCGTAAACATATGATTCAAGGTTGGACAGAAGGTTGACGTCTTTGGCTGAATTAATTCTATTCAAATGCAATAACTTTCCCAGCTTTCCCAGCTTTCCCAGGTACAAAATTGAAAATTGAAATAAAGTGTGCAACAGTCATCAAGGCTTTCCTTCTAAAACCCTTTCAACCTCTATAGTGCAAAGTAAATTCAATTAAGACACAAAATACCCTTTGTGTCAAACATTAGAAATCCAAGCATCAAGCACAGAATACATATTACTGCAATATAAACACCTTAGCTTAATTCAAATGACTCTTTAATAACCTTGCAGTAGAAGGGAAGGGGTGCTCAATGATTGTCACACTGGACGAGAATCTCAGTCACTGCAGTATTCATGAAATCAGTGAAAAGGGGCCAACAATGTTACGCGAGGGGCTTGACTCTTAAAGATATCTAATACTAAAATCTGGGTCCTGCGTCTGTGTAATCAGCGGCTCAGAAGAGTTAGAGGAGAGAGGGGTAATCACCCCCTGGTTGATCCATGCTGCCGCTGGCTGGCCTGCTGCTGTTCTGGCTGGAGAGAGAGAGAGAGAGAGAGAGAGAGAGCGAGAGAGAAAGAGGCCTGCTGCTGTTCTGGCTGGAGAGAGAGAGAGAGAGAGAGAGAGAGAGAGAGAGAGAGAGAGAGAGAGAGAGAGAGAGAGAGAGAGAAAGAGGCCTGCTGCTGTTCTGGCTGGAGAGAGAGAGAGAGAGCGAGAGAGAAAGAGGCCTGCTGCTGTTCTGGCTGGAGAGAGAGAAAGGGAGAGAGAGAGAGAGAGAGAGAGAGAGAGAGAGAGACAAAGAGAGGCCTGCTGCTGTTCTGGCTGTAAAGAGAGAGAGAGTGGCCTGCTGCTGTTCTGGCTGTAAAGAGAGAGAGAGAGTGTCCTGCTGCTGTTCTGGCTGTAAAGAGAGAGAGAGTGGCCTGCTGCTGTTCTGGCTGTAAAGAGAGAGAGAGTGGCCTGCTGCTGTTCTGGCTGTAAAGAGAGAGAGAGAGTGGCCTGCTGCTGTTCTGGCTGTAAAGAGAGAGAGAGAGTGGCCTGCTGCTGTTCTGGCTGTAAAGAGAGAGAGAGTGGCCTGCTGCTGTTCTGGCTGTAAAGAGAGAGAGAGAGTGGCCTGCTGCTGTTCTGGCTGTAAAGAGAGAGAGAGTGGCCTGCTGCTGTTCTGGCTGTAAAGAGAGAGAGAGAGTGGCCTGCTGCTGTTCTGGCTGTAAAGAGAGAGAGAGTGGCCTGCTGCTGTTCTGGCTGTAAAGAGAGAGAGAGAGTGGCCTGCTGCTGTTCTGGCTGTAAAGAGAGAGAGAGTGGCCTGCTGCTGTTCTGGCTGTAAAGAGAGAGAGAGAGTTGCCTGCTGCTGTTCTGGCTGTAAAGAGAGAGAGAGAGTGGCCTGCTGCTGTTCTGGCTGTAAAGAGAGAGAGAGAGTGGCCTGCTGCTGTTCTGGCTGTAAAGAGAGAGAGAGAGTGGCCTGCTGCTGTTCTGGCTGTAAAGAGAGAGAGAGAGTGGCCTGCTGCTGTTCTGGCTGTAAAGAGAGAGAGAGAGTGGCCTGCTGCTGTTCTGGCTGTAAAGAGAGAGAGAGTGGCCTGCTGCTGTTCTGGCTGTAAAGAGAGAGAGAGTGGCCTGCTGCTGTTCTGGCTGTAAAGAGAGAGAGAGTGGCCTGCTGCTGTTCTGGCTGTAAAGAGAGAGAGAGAGTGGCCTGCTGCTGTTCTGGCTGTAAAGAGAGAGAGAGTGGCCTGCTGCTGTTCTGGCTGTAAAGAGAGAGAGAGTGGCCTGCTGCTGTTCTGGCTGTAAAGAGAGAGAGAGAGTGGCCTGCTGCTGTTCTGGCTGTAAAGAGAGAGAGAGAGTGGCCTGCTGCTGTTCTGGCTGTAAAGAGAGAGAGAGAGTGGCCTGCTGCTGTTCTGGCTGTAAAGAGAGAGAGCAAAAGAGAGCAAGAGAGAGAACAAAGTCTTCTCACTCTGTTGATTTCAAAAAAGTTTGACTCAATTTGGGAAGAGGGTCTGCTATACAAAACTGATGTAAAGCAGTGTTGGGGGCAAAACATACGACATTCTAAAATCCATGTACACAAACAACAAGTGTGCGGTTAATATTGGAAAAACACACATTCCTTTCCACAGGGCTGTGGGGGGAGACATGAATTGGCGAGGGCACTAGAACAGTCTGCAGCACCCGGCCTCACCCTACTAGAATCTGAAGTAAAATGTCTACTCTTTTCTGATGATCTGGTGGTTCTGTCCCCAACCAAGGAGGGCCTACAGCAGCACCTAGATCTTCTGCACAGATTCTGTCAGACCTGGGCCCTGACAGTAAATCTCAGTAAGACAAAAATAACGGTGTTCCAAAAAAGGACCAGTTGCCAGGATCACACATGCAAATTCTATCTAGACACCGTTGCCCTAGAGCACACAAAAAACTACACGTACCTCGGCCTAAACATCAGAGCCACAGGTAACTTTCACAAAGCTGTGAACAATCTGAGAGACAAGGCAAGGAGGGCCTTCTACTCCATCAAAAGGAACATAAAATTCGACATACCAAAATCATTGAATCAGTTATAGAACCCATTGCCCTTTATGGTTGTGAGGTCTGGGGTCCTCTCACCAACCAATAATTCACAAAATGGGACAAACACCAAATTGAGACTCTGCATTAAAACGTAAAACACCAAATAATGCATGCAGAGCAGAATTAGACCGATACTCGCTAATTATCCAAATCCAGAAAAGAGACGTTAAATTCTACAACCACCTAAAATGAAGCGATTCCCAAACCTTCCATAACAAAGCCATCACCTACAGAGAGATGAACCTGGAGAAGAGTCCCCTTAGCAAGCTGGTCCTAGAGCTCTGTTCACAAACACAAACACACCCCACAGAGTCCCAGGACAGCAACACAATTAGACCCAACCAAATCATGAGAAAACTAAAAGATAATTACTTGACACACTGGAAACAATTAACAAAAAACATAGCACATATTTCCCTCAGATTACACAGACCATAAAGAATTTGTCTCTCTCTCCCTCTTTGAGTGCTGGGAATGCTTTGGAGGGGCTGAGTGGTAGCCTATAAGAGCCTCCTGTCTGTGCCTCATTTCATCCTCACATTAGCATTCAGTCCATCTGCAGGATATGGATCCTGGCATCTCTCTCTCTCTCTCTCTCTCTCTCTCTCTCTCTCTCTCGCTCTCTCGCTCGGAAGCAGTAATCAGTCTGTCTGTGTGTTGTATCCTCCATCCTCTCCACCAGAGGAGGGCCCTGGCCCCACAGTGTCAACAGCCCTCTACAGGGCTTCTGAGTCCCAGAATCAGACCCAGATCAGATCATCAGACAGATGGGACAGACATGGTGGGTCCCTACCCAGCCAGCCTCCTCATCTGTGGTACCGTAGCAGCCGAAGGTTGTGTCCCCCTATGGCACCATATTTCCTATATACTGTAGTGTATTAAGTTTGACCAGAGCATTCTGGACCGTGGTCAATAGTTGTGCACTATAAAGGGAATAGGGTACCATTCAGGGAAGGGTGCCATACGGGAATAGGGTGCCTTTGGAAGCTTAGAGATGGCTTTCTAATCAGACAAGGACAATCAACCCACTGGGCACAGACGTCAGTTCAACATCTAGTTTTGATTTGTTGTCAACTAATGTAAATGTATCATGAAATCAACAACAAATTTCACATCATTGGATTTAGGTTAAAAGTTGGGTGAAAAAAGGATGAAATGTCCTTATGTTGATACATTTTTTTTTACAAATGCAATCCGTTTCCCACGCTGATTCAAAGTCGTCACATTGATTTTTATGTGTTGAAATGACATGGAGATAACGTTGATTCAACCAGGTTTTGCCCAGTGGGAACTCATCTTAGGCTGTGCTTTAGTTAAATGAAGTAACATGGAGGCATGTATAGAACCAGATGACCCACTCTATCATTAAACAATGAAATACACAAGATTACTTCACCATGGTGATTTCAGCATGGCTGTGCTGCCATCGTAGGCACTCATTTGCAGGAACTGATGTGTCTTTGGACTGAGATGTCCGGACCAGCATTTAAAATCTACTGATGCCATTGAAATACTCCAAAATCATCATCATCTGAAATGAATAATTAATCACATGAATAATTTATGATCCATGACTAAGAGTAACACATATTTCATCTGCCCTTTTTCAGTTTCTCTTCAGATAATGACATCACAACGGAACCACCACCGGCGGCAAGAGTCAAAATATATTTTCCCACGACAAAGACAATAAAGGACATATTACTAGAAGACCGTCCACAGTGGGAAGCCAGCACAGGGGTATGACATCTAGGCATTAAAGCCAAACCCGTTAGCATGCTCATAAAGTATTCTCTTCTCCCCTGCCTTCTCTCTTGTCTGTCCCTCGTGTGCATGCAGACACTTTGCCTTGAGTTATATTACACTAGGTTTGATGTTTTTCGCTCTAGGTTTCCACAGCCTTATCCAGTCTGGAGGGAGTCACAATGAGGGAGGGAATGAGGGAGGGCGAGAGAGAGAGATCTAATGGAATAGTATAGAAAGAAAGACGTGCGGGATGCTAACTGAAAGCTTAGGTCAGCTCACTGTATTCCTGCAGGATACATTTAAAAGCATCAGGGAAAGACAACTGAGCAATAGTAAGAATTTACCCAAATCTGCTGAATAGAAATTTAAATTGGATTCTCCTTGAAGCAGTATGGAGCAGCAAGAACTCTCATCACTCTCACTGTATCTCTGAATTGACTGACAGTCAGATGACAATCATATTAGTGAGATTGCCATCAGTCTCCAGTCTTACTGATATATCACAGCTTGGTTTAGTGACTGCATGGTCCTGTAGTCTTTAGCTCAAGCTTTTACAGTAATAGCACTGTGTCTGCAATGGTTAAAGGCTATCTTCACTTTATGAATACATTGTTAGTATTACATTTCAATGAGTCTCAAGAGTGCTTTATATAACCCGTTTTCACAATCTTTCCAGGACTTCAAAAAATATAATTCATGAGTGGGCCATGAGGGGTCAACAAGATAGATAATTTACATGCATTAAATATGAAATCTCACTTCATGTATTTAATCATATAAAAACGACCCACACACCACTGTATCACAAACTAATTGTCTTAGTTGTGCGGTGAGGAGGAGATGCTGTATTGAAAAGGTCAAGTAATGAACCTTTTTCAAACTCAAGAAAGAACGAGTGAGAGGGTCAACAAGACCAAGTTCCCACTTTGAGTTTCAAGTGGAGAACTCTGCTGGTGAGCAGCTTGCCTCGCGGGGGAAATACAGCTAGATATAACCTGGTAGATATGGAGGGAGATACAGCTAGATATAACCTGGTAGATATGGAGGGAGTTACAGCTAGATATAACCTGGTAGATATGGAGGGAGTTACAGCTAGATATAACCTGGTAGATATGGAGGGAGATACAGCTAGATATAACCTGGTAGATATGGAGGGAGTTACAGCTAGATATAACCTGGTAGATATGGAGGGAGGGTGGTACAGCTAGATATAACCTGGTAGACATGGGGGGAGGGTGGTACAGCTAGATATAACCTGGTAGACATGGGGGGAGTTACAGCTAGATATAACCTGGTAGATATGGAGGGAGTTACAGCTAGATATAACCTGGTAGATATGGAGGGAGGGAGTTACAGCTAGATATAACATGGTAGATATGGAGGGAGTTAGAGCTAGATATAACCTGGTAGATATGGAGGGAGGGAGTTACAGCTAGATATAACCTGGTAGATATGGAGGGAGGTACAGCTAGATATAACCTGGTAGATATGGAGGGAGTTACAGCTAGATATAACCTGGTAGATATGGAGGGAGTTACAGCTAGATATAACCTGGTAGATATGGAGGGAGTTACAGCTAGATATAACCTGGTAGATATGGAGGGAGTTACAGCTAGATATAACCTGGTAGATATGGAGGGAGTTACAGCTAGATATAACCTGGTAGATATGGAGGGAGTTACAGCTAGATATAACCTGGTAGATATGGAGGGAGTTACAGCTAGATATAACCTGGTAGATATGGAGGGAGGTACAGCTAGATATAACCTGGTAGATATGGAGGGAGGGAGTTACAGCTAGATATAACCTGGTAGATATGGAGGGAGGTACAGCTAGATATAACCTGCTAGATATGGAGGGAGTTACAGCTAGATATAACCTGGTAAATATGGAGGGAGGTACAGCTAGATATAACCTGGTAGATATGGAGGGAGTTACAGCTAGATATAACCTGGTAGATATGGAGGACGGTACAGCTAGATATAACCTGCTAGATATGGAGGGAGTTACAGCTAGATATAACCTGGTAAATATGGAGGGAGGTACAGCTAGATATAACCTGGTAGATATGGAGGGAGTTACAGCTAGATATAACCTGGTAGATATGGAGGGAGTTACAGCTAGATATAACCTGGTAGATATGGAGGGAGGTACAGCTAGATATAACCTGGTAGATATGGAGGGAGGTACAGCTAGATATAACCTGGTAGATATGGAGGGAGTTACAGCTAGATATAACCTGGTAGATATGGAGGGAGTTACAGCTAGATATAACCTGGTAGATATGGAGGGAGTTACAGCTAGATATAACCTGGTAGATATGGAGGGAGTTACAGCTAGATAACACCTGGTAGATATGGAGGGAGGTACAGCTAGATATAACCTGGTAGACATGGGGGGAGGGTGGTACAGCTAGATATAACCTGGTAGACATGGGGGGAGTTACAGCTAGATATAACCTGGTAGATATGGAGGGAGGGAGTTACAGCTAGATATAACATGGTAGATATGGAGGGAGATACAGCTAGATATAACCTGGTAGATATGGAGGGAGGGAGTTACAGCTAGATATAACCTGGTAGATATGGAGGGAGTTACAGCTAGATATAACCTGGTAGATATGGAGGGAGGTACAGCTAGATATAACCTGGTAGATATGGAGGGAGGTACAGCTAGATATAACCTGGTAGATATGGAGGGAGGTACAGCTAGATATAACCTGGTAGATATGGAGGGAGGGAGTTACAGCTAGATATAACCTGGTAGATATGGAGGGAGTTACAGCTAGATATAACCTGGTAGATATGGAGGGAGTTACAGCTAGATATAACCTGGTAGATATGGAGGGAGTTACAGCTAGATATAACCTGGTAGATATGGAGGGAGTTACAGCTAGATATAACCTGGTAGATATGGAGGGAGTTACAGCTAGATATAACCTGGTAGATATGGAGGGAGGTACAGCTAGATATAACCTGCTAGATATGGAGGGAGTTACAGCTAGATATAACCTGGTAGATATGGAGGGAGGGAGTTACAGCTAGATATAACCTGGTAAATATGGAGGGAGGTACAGCTAGATATAACCTGGTAGATATGGAGGGAGTTACAGCTAGATATAACCTGGTAGATATGGAGGGAGGTACAGCTAGATATAACCTGGTAGATATGGAGGGAGTTACAGCTAGATATAACCTGGTAGATATGGAGGGAGTTACAGCTAGATATAACCTGGTAGATATGGAGGGAGGGAGTTACAGCTAGATATAACCTGGTAGATATGGAGGGAGTTACAGCTAGATATAACCTGGTAGATATGGAGGGAGTTACAGCTAGATATAACCTGGTAGATATGGAGGGAGTTACAGCTAGATATAACCTGGTAGATATGGAGGGAGTTACAGCTAGATATAACCTGGTAGATATGGAGGGAGTTACAGCTAGATATAACCTGGTAGATATGGAGGGAGTTACAGCTAGATATAACCTGGTAGATATGGAGGGAGTTACAGCTAGATATAACCTGGTAGATATGGAGGGAGTTACAGCTAGATATAACCTGGTAGATATGGAGGGAGTTACAGCTAGATATAACCTGGTAGATGTGGAGGGAGGTACAGCTAGATATAACCTGGTAGATATGGAGGGAGGGAGTTACAGCTAGATATAACCTGGTAGATATGGAGGGAGGTACAGCTAGATATAACCTGCTAGATATGGAGGGAGTTACAGCTAGATATAACCTGGTAAATATGGAGGGAGGTACAGCTAGATATAACCTGGTAGATATGGAGGGAGTTACAGCTAGATATAACCTGGTAGATATGGAGGACGGTACAGCTAGATATAACCTGCTAGATATGGAGGGAGTTACAGCTAGATATAACCTGGTAAATATGGAGGGAGGTACAGCTAGATATAACCTGGTAGATATGGAGGGAGTTACAGCTAGATATAACCTGGTAGATATGGAGGGAGTTACAGCTAGATATAACCTGGTAGATATGGAGGGAGGTACAGCTAGATATAACCTGGTAGATATGGAGGGAGGTACAGCTAGATATAACCTGGTAGATATGGAGGGAGTTACAGCTAGATATAACCTGGTAGATATGGAGGGAGTTACAGCTAGATATAACCTGGTAGATATGGAGGGAGTTACAGCTAGATATAACCTGGTAGATATGGAGGGAGTTACAGCTAGATAACACCTGGTAGATATGGAGGGAGGTACAGCTAGATATAACCTGGTAGACATGGGGGGAGGGAGGTACAGCTAGATATAACCTGGTAGACATGGGGGGAGTTACAGCTAGATATAACCTGGTAGATATGGAGGGAGGGAGTTACAGCTAGATATAACATGGTAGATATGGAGGGAGATACAGCTAGATATAACCTGGTAGATATGGAGGGAGGGAGTTACAGCTAGATATAACCTGGTAGATATGGAGGGAGTTACAGCTAGATATAACCTGGTAGATATGGAGGGAGGTACAGCTAGATATAACCTGGTAGATATGGAGGGAGGTACAGCTAGATATAACCTGGTAGATATGGAGGGAGGTACAGCTAGATATAACCTGGTAGATATGGAGGGAGGGAGTTACAGCTAGATATAACCTGGTAGATATGGAGGGAGTTACAGCTAGATATAACCTGGTAGATATGGAGGGAGTTACAGCTAGATATAACCTGGTAGATATGGAGGGAGTTACAGCTAGATATAACCTGGTAGATATGGAGGGAGTTACAGCTAGATATAACCTGGTAGATATGGAGGGAGTTACAGCTAGATATAACCTGGTAGATATGGAGGGAGTTACAGCTAGATATAACCTGGTAGATATGGAGGGAGTTACAGCTAGATATAACCTGCTAGATATGGAGGGAGTTACAGCTAGATATAACCTGGTAGATATGGAGGGAGGGAGTTACAGCTAGATATAACCTGGTAAATATGGAGGGAGGTACAGCTAGATATAACCTGGTAGATATGGAGGGAGTTACAGCTAGATATAACCTGGTAGATATGGAGGGAGGTACAGCTAGATATAACCTGGTAGATATGGAGGGAGTTACAGCTAGATATAACCTGGTAGATATGGAGGGAGTTACAGCTAGATATAACCTGGTAGATATGGAGGGAGTTACAGCTAGATATAACCTGGTAGATATGGAGGGAGTTACAGCTAGATATAACCTGGTAGATATGGAGGGAGTTACAGCTAGATATAACCTGGTAGATATGGAGGGAGTTACAGCTAGATATAACCTGGTAGATATGGAGGGAGTTACAGCTAGATATAACCTGGTAGATATGGAGGGAGTTACAGCTAGATATAACCTGGTAGATATGGAGGGAGTTACAGCTAGATAACACCTGGTAGATATGGAGGGAGGTACAGCTAGATATAACCTGGTAGACATGGGGGGAGTTACAGCTAGATATAACCTGGTAGATATGGAGGGAGGGAGTTACAGCTAGATATAACATGGTAGATATGGAGGGAGATACAGCTAGATATAACCTGGTAGATATGGAGGGAGGGAGTTACAGCTAGATATAACCTGGTAGATATGGAGGGAGTTACAGCTAGATATAACCTGGTAGATATGGAGGGAGGTACAGCTAGATATAACCTGGTAGATATGGAGGGAGGTACAGCTAGATATAACCTGGTAGATATGGAGGGAGGTACAGCTAGATATAACCTGGTAGACTATGGAGGGAGGGAGTTACAGCTAGATATAACCTGGTAGATATGGAGGGAGTTACAGCTAGATATAACCTGGTAGATATGGAGGGAGTTACAGCTAGATATAACCTGGTAGATATGGAGGGAGTTACAGCTAGATATAACCTGGTAGATATGGAGGGAGTTACAGCTAGATATAACCTGGTAGATATGGAGGGAGTTACAGCTAGATATAACCTGGTAGATATGGAGGGAGTTACAGCTAGATATAACCTGCTAGATATGGAGGGAGTTACAGCTAGATATAACCTGGTAGATATGGAGGGAGGGAGTTACAGCTAGATATAACCTGGTAAATATGGAGGGAGGTACAGCTAGATATAACCTGGTAGATATGGAGGGAGTTACAGCTAGATATAACCTGGTAGATATGGAGGGAGGTACAGCTAGATATAACCTGGTAGATATGGAGGGAGTTACAGCTAGATATAACCTGGTAGATATGGAGGGAGTTACAGCTAGATATAACCTGGTAGATATGGAGGGAGTTACAGCTAGATATAACCTGGTAGATATGGAGGGAGTTACAGCTAGATATAACCTGGTAGATATGGAGGGAGTTACAGCTAGATATAACCTGGTAGATATGGAGGGAGTTACAGCTAGATATAACCTGGTAGATATGGAGGGAGTTACAGCTAGATATAACCTGGTAGATATGGAGGGAGTTACAGCTAGATATAACCTGGTAGATATGGAGGGAGTTACAGCTAGATAACACCTGGTAGATATGGAGGGAGGTACAGCTAGATATAACCTGGTAGATATGGAGGGAGTTACAGCTAGATATAACCTGGTAGATATGGAGGGAGTTACAGCTAGATATAACCTGGTAGATATGGAGGGAGGTACAGCTAGATATAACCTGGTAGATATGGAGGGAGTTACAGCTAGATATAACCTGGTAGATATGGAGGGAGATAAAGCTAGATGTAACCTGGTAGATATGGAGGGAGGTACAGCTAGATATAACCTGGTAGATATGGAGGGAGGGAGTTACAGCTAGATATAACCTGGTAGATATGGAGGGAGGTACAGCTAGATATAACCTGCTAGATATGGAGGGAGTTACAGCTAGATATAACCTGGTAAATATGGAGGGAGGTACAGCTAGATATAACCTGGTAGATATGGAGGGAGTTACAGCTAGATATAACCTGGTAGATATGGAGGACGGTACAGCTAGATATAACCTGCTAGATATGGAGGGAGTTACAGCTAGATATAACCTGGTAAATATGGAGGGAGGTACAGCTAGATATAACCTGGTAGATATGGAGGGAGTTACAGCTAGATATAACCTGGTAGATATGGAGGGAGTTACAGCTAGATATAACCTGGTAGATATGGAGGGAGGTACAGCTAGATATAACCTGGTAGATATGGAGGGAGGTACAGCTAGATATAACCTGGTAGATATGGAGGGAGTTACAGCTAGATATAACCTGGTAGATATGGAGGGAGTTACAGCTAGATATAACCTGGTAGATATGGAGGGAGTTACAGCTAGATATAACCTGGTAGATATGGAGGGAGTTACAGCTAGATAACACCTGGTAGATATGGAGGGAGGTACAGCTAGATATAACCTGGTAGACATGGGGGGAGGGTGGTACAGCTAGATATAACCTGGTAGACATGGGGGGAGTTACAGCTAGATATAACCTGGTAGATATGGAGGGAGGGAGTTACAGCTAGATATAACATGGTAGATATGGAGGGAGATACAGCTAGATATAACCTGGTAGATATGGAGGGAGGGAGTTACAGCTAGATATAACCTGGTAGATATGGAGGGAGTTACAGCTAGATATAACCTGGTAGATATGGAGGGAGGTACAGCTAGATATAACCTGGTAGATATGGAGGGAGGTACAGCTAGATATAACCTGGTAGATATGGAGGGAGGTACAGCTAGATATAACCTGGTAGATATGGAGGGAGGGAGTTACAGCTAGATATAACCTGGTAGATATGGAGGGAGTTACAGCTAGATATAACCTGGTAGATATGGAGGGAGTTACAGCTAGATATAACCTGGTAGATATGGAGGGAGTTACAGCTAGATATAACCTGGTAGATATGGAGGGAGTTACAGCTAGATATAACCTGGTAGATATGGAGGGAGTTACAGCTAGATATAACCTGGTAGATATGGAGGGAGTTACAGCTAGATATAACCTGGTAGATATGGAGGGAGTTACAGCTAGATATAACCTGCTAGATATGGAGGGAGTTACAGCTAGATATAACCTGGTAGATATGGAGGGAGGGAGTTACAGCTAGATATAACCTGGTAAATATGGAGGGAGGTACAGCTAGATATAACCTGGTAGATATGGAGGGAGTTACAGCTAGATATAACCTGGTAGATATGGAGGGAGGTACAGCTAGATATAACCTGGTAGATATGGAGGGAGTTACAGCTAGATATAACCTGGTAGATATGGAGGGAGTTACAGCTAGATATAACCTGGTAGATATGGAGGGAGTTACAGCTAGATATAACCTGGTAGATATGGAGGGAGTTACAGCTAGATATAACCTGGTAGATATGGAGGGAGTTACAGCTAGATATAACCTGGTAGATATGGAGGGAGTTACAGCTAGATATAACCTGGTAGATATGGAGGGAGTTACAGCTAGATATAACCTGGTAGATATGGAGGGAGTTACAGCTAGATATAACCTGGTAGATATGGAGGGAGTTACAGCTAGATAACACCTGGTAGATATGGAGGGAGGTACAGCTAGATATAACCTGGTAGACATGGGGGGAGTTACAGCTAGATATAACCTGGTAGATATGGAGGGAGGGAGTTACAGCTAGATATAACATGGTAGATATGGAGGGAGATACAGCTAGATATAACCTGGTAGATATGGAGGGAGGGAGTTACAGCTAGATATAACCTGGTAGATATGGAGGGAGTTACAGCTAGATATAACCTGGTAGATATGGAGGGAGGTACAGCTAGATATAACCTGGTAGATATGGAGGGAGGTACAGCTAGATATAACCTGGTAGATATGGAGGGAGGTACAGCTAGATATAACCTGGTAGATATGGAGGGAGGGAGTTACAGCTAGATATAACCTGGTAGATATGGAGGGAGTTACAGCTAGATATAACCTGGTAGATATGGAGGGAGTTACAGCTAGATATAACCTGGTAGATATGGAGGGAGTTACAGCTAGATATAACCTGGTAGATATGGAGGGAGTTACAGCTAGATATAACCTGGTAGATATGGAGGGAGTTACAGCTAGATATAACCTGGTAGATATGGAGGGAGTTACAGCTAGATATAACCTGGTAGATATGGAGGGAGTTACAGCTAGATATAACCTGCTAGATATGGAGGGAGTTACAGCTAGATATAACCTGGTAGATATGGAGGGAGGGAGTTACAGCTAGATATAACCTGGTAAATATGGAGGGAGGTACAGCTAGATATAACCTGGTAGATATGGAGGGAGTTACAGCTAGATATAACCTGGTAGATATGGAGGGAGGTACAGCTAGATATAACCTGGTAGATATGGAGGGAGTTACAGCTAGATATAACCTGGTAGATATGGAGGGAGTTACAGCTAGATATAACCTGGTAGATATGGAGGGAGTTACAGCTAGATATAACCTGGTAGATATGGAGGGAGTTACAGCTAGATATAACCTGGTAGATATGGAGGGAGTTACAGCTAGATATAACCTGGTAGATATGGAGGGAGTTACAGCTAGATATAACCTGGTAGATATGGAGGGAGTTACAGCTAGATATAACCTGGTAGATATGGAGGGAGTTACAGCTAGATATAACCTGGTAGATATGGAGGGAGTTACAGCTAGATAACACCTGGTAGATATGGAGGGAGGTACAGCTAGATATAACCTGGTAGATATGGAGGGAGTTACAGCTAGATATAACCTGGTAGATATGGAGGGAGTTACAGCTAGATATAACCTGGTAGATATGGAGGGAGGTACAGCTAGATATAACCTGGTAGATATGGAGGGAGTTACAGCTAGATATAACCTGGTAGATATGGAGGGAGATAAAGCTAGATGTAACCTGGTAGATATGGAGGGAGGTACAGCTAGATATAACCTGGTAGATATGGAGGGAGGGAGTTACAGCTAGATATAACCTGGTAGATATGGAGGGAGGGAGTTACAGCTAGATATAACCTGGTAGATATGGAGGGAGGGAGTTACAGCTAGATATAACCTGGTAGATATGGAGGGAGGGAGTTACAGCTAGATATAACCTGGTAGATATGGAGGGAGTTACAGCTAGATAAAAAGAGAGGACCCAGAGAGAGGGGGTGACAGAGGGAGAGGGAGAAAAAAAGACAGGACCTAGAGAGAGAGGGGGAGACAGAGGGAGAGATAAAAAGAGAGGACCCAGAGAGAGAGGGGGAGATGGAGGGAGAGGGAGAGATAAAAAGAGAGGACCCAGAGAGAGAGGGGGAGACAGAGGGAGAGGGAGAGGGAGAGATAAAAAGATAGGACCCAGAGAGAGGGGGAGACAGAGGGAGAGATAAAAAGAGAGGACCCAGAGAGAGAGGGGGAGACAGAGGGAGAGGGAGAAAAAAAAGACAGGACCTAGAGAGAGAGGGGGAGACAAAGGGAGAGATAAAAAGAGAAGACCCAGAGAGAGAGGGGGAGATGGAGGGAGAGGGAGAGATAAAAAGAGATGACCCAGAGAGAGGGAGAGACAGAGGGAGAGATAAAAAGAGATGACCCAGAGAGAGAGGGAGACAGAGTGAGAGATAAAAAAGAGGACCCAGAGAGAAAGGGGGAGACAGATTGAGAGGGAGAGATAAAACGAGAGGACCCAGAGAGAGAGGGGGTGACAGAGGGAGAGGGAGAAAAAAAAGACAGGACCCAGAGAGTGAGGGGGAGACAAATGGAGAGATAAAAAGAGAGGACCCAGAGAGAGAGGGGGAGATAGAGGGAGAGATAAAAAGAGAGGACCCAGAGAGAGGGGGAGACAGAGGGAGAGAAAAAAAAGAGGGGTCCCAGAGAGAGATGGGGAGACCTAGAGAGAGGGAGAGATAAAAAGAGAGGACCCAGAGAGAGAGGGGGTGACATAGGGAGAGGGAGATAAAAAGAGAGGACCCAGAGAGAGATACAGTATCACTACAGTATCATTCAGCTTGAGATGGAAAACCTGATAAACATCAGAGTTTGTTTTTGAATGTATGAGAGAGGAGAGCGAGCTGGAGAAAAAGCTTTTCTCTTTTCTCTTAGCCTTCTCACCACCATCTCACATCGAAACAAAGGTCAGCTACAATATAAGCACCGAGCCAAGCAAGCAACGAGGAGGAGAAGCAAAACTACCCAAGCCTTCCATCTCTCTCTCTCTTTCTCTACAGTTTCCATTTGATTTAATTAAATTCAGCTTTATGCTCCACAGGTGCTCCACCAGCTGTTTTTATTTATTGAAATGTGCAAATATGTCCGTTTACCACTTTGGGTTGGTCTTAAAAGGGCTGAAGATGATGGCAGACAGCTCATCAGTATAAAACATAACAGCAGTGGTAATAATGTGCGTGTGTGTTTTGCTGCCTGGCATTGTAGTCAAGCGTTATTAAAGGTGATTTAATTTCTTCCCGTACGGAACCTCCTATGTGTTAATGGTGTTTATGAGGCTCATTTAACTGTTAAAATGTATTACCTTTTAATGTTCGCATGAACAGAACCGGGAATAATGTTTTCATCTGATTGTCAAACAAATCACTTCAAAAAGTAGGTTACCTGCGCCCGTTCGTCCACAGTGTATAATTCCAGCATCTAGAACAGTGCACTGTGCACCCGCCATTTGATGAAAGGAAAGAGACCTCTATTATAAAAACAAAAAGTGGCACACTTGTAGCCTAAATTGAATGATGCGCCTGCTGCTGTCCAAGCCTGTCGGTCCAAACTAGTCATCTCTGCCTTCGCAAAAGTTTGGAGCATATACCACCCGTTTTTAAGTCCGTTCGCTAATTTCTCATGCGGCTGACAGGCGGTAATGATAAATGATGCTGTAATAGCCTACAATTTCCCTGTCATCTTTGTTGTAATTATTATGATAACCTCATGTTTTACCGGTACTCCGTACCGGCATTATTTATTTTGCAGGTGGTCCTTACCGGGCCGTACAGGCTTACTTTCACCCGTGTTTGTAGTCGTCTACTGTTGGTGGGAGTGTAAATGTCAATGTAGTATATACAGTTGAAGACGGAAGATAACATACACCTTAGCCAAATACATTTAAACTCAGTTTTTCACATTTCCTGACATTTAATCCTAGTAAAAATGCCCTGTCTTAGGTCAGTTAGGATCACCACCTTGTATTAAGAATGTGAAATGTCAGAATAATAGTAGAGAGAATGATATATTTCAGTTTTTATTTCTTTCATCACATTCCCAGTGGGTCAGAAGTGTACATACACTCAATTAGTATTTGGTAGCATTGCCTTTAATTTGTTTAACTTGGGTCAAACATTTTGGGTAGCGTTCCACAAGCTTCCCACAATAAGTTGGGTGAATTTTGGCCCATTCCTCCTGACAGAGCTGGTGTAACTGAGTCAGGTTTGTAGGCCTCCTTGCTCGCACACGCTTTTTCAGTTCTGCCCACATATTTTCAATAGGATTGAGGTCAGGGCTTTGTGATGGCCACTCCAATACCTTGACTTGGTTGTCCTTAAGCCATTTTGCCACACCTTTGGAAGTATGCTTGGGGTCATTGTCCATTTGGAAGACTCATTTGTGACCAAGCTTTAACTTCCTGACTGATGTCTTGAGATGTTGCTTCAATATATCCACATACTTTTCCTGCCTCATGATGCCATCTATTTTGTGAAGTGCACCAGTCTCTCCTGCAGCAAAGCACATTTTAGTCATTTAGCAGACGCTCTTATCCAGAGCAACTTACAGTAGTGAATGCATACATTTCATTTCATACATTTTTTTTTTTTTTTCCTGTGCTGGCCCCCCGATGTTGAACTGACTTTCGTGTCGCACCTGCCTGGTTGAAAGTGGTTTTCATGTTTTTGTATGCGGGGCGCTGTCCTCAGATAATCGCATGGTGTGCTTTCGCCGTAAAGCCTTTTTGAAATCTGACACAAGCGGCTGGATTAACAAGAAGTTAAGCTTTATTTTGATTTATTACACTTATATTTTTGTGAATGTTGAATATTTATATTTCTGTAGTTTGAATTTGGCGCTCTACAATTTCACTGGATGTTGTCAAATCTATCCGGCTAATGGGATTCAAGCAGGATTCGAGCTTAAGGGATCCCTAAGAGGTTAACCTCTACAAGATCATTGGGTCCCCCGCGGGACGGTTGAGCTAACGTACAGTATATCTGATATGGGCAGAAAGCTTAAATTCTTGTTAATCTAATTGCACTGTCCAATTTACAGTAGCTATTACAGTGAAAGAATACCATGCAAGAATACCATGCTATTGTTTGAGGAGAGTGCACAGTTATGTACTTGAAATGTATCAATAAACCAATTAGGCACATTTGGGCAGACTTAATACAAAATTTTGAACAGAAATATGATGGTTCATTGGATCAGTCTAAAATTCTGCACATGCACTGATGCCTTCGAATGGCCAAAATCAAAATTGTACCTAACCTGGAATAATACATTTTAGCCTTTCTCTTGCATTTCAAAGATGATGGATCTGTCACGAGCGGGTAGAACTGTTTTAGGGTGAGTCAAGCGCAGGAGACTGAGGTCCGTTGGAACAAACTTGATTGAATAAATCCAAAGGCAAAATCCATATACGGCTGGGAGCACAGCAGTCAAAAAGACTAAAAGAAGCTCCGCTCAAAAGGGCAGACGGGGCGTAGCCCGGCAACCCTACTGTCTATACAATAAGTCGTAACCCAAACAATATAACACCACACGTAACAAAGAACAATCCCGCACGAATCCTAACTAAACACAGACAGACTAAATACCCCCCCACTAATGACAAACACGAAACAGGTGCAATCAAAAAACAGACATAACTAACAGACACTGAAACACAGATCGGTGGCAGCTAGTAGGCCGGTGACGACGAACGCCGAGCACGGCCCGACCGAGGAGAGGCGCCACCTTCTGTGGACGTTGTGACAGGATCTTTTTTTTTAAACGCATGTTGTTTTTGTTTTTGTATTATCTTTTACCAGATCTTGTGTTTCTTTTCAAATTGTATCAAGAATATGTATATCCTTGCTTCAGGTCCTGAGCTTCAGGCAGTTAGATTTGGGTATGTAATTTTAGGTGAAAATTTAAAAAAAAAGGTCAGCTCCCTAAGAGACATCCAGAATAAAGGTCATTTAGCTAGAATGAGTCAAATACAGTGGCTTCAGAAAGTATTTATACCCCTTCACTTATTCCAAATGTTGTTGTTTCACACTGCTCTGGACTGGTCTGGTCTTGATAAATCAATGATATTATTATTTTTTACTTAATCTCCATTTGGGTATTGGTTAGACAAGAATTAGAAAATTGCAGGCTGCAGAAATGTTATACTCTTAGTGTAACCTTTATTTAACTAGGCAAGTCAGTTAAGAACAAATTATTATTTACAAGGACAGCCTACTCCTTCCTCGTGCCCTGCGGGGATTCTTTAGCTAAATAGCCCAGTACTGTACTGCCGACCGTCATGTTGTACAGCACCATATTTTAGGTTCCAGCAAGTACCAGTCAACAGTTTGGACACAACTACTCATTCCAGGATTTGTATATATTTTTTCCTATTCTCTACATTTTGGAACAATAGTGAAGACATAACAACTATGAAATAACACATATGGAATCAGTTAAGAACAAATTCTTATTTACAAGGACAGCCTACTCCTTTCTCCCCAAAGGGATTTGAACCCCGGTCTCCTGCATGCCCTGCATTCTGTAGTACAGACATGGCCTGCTCTCCCTTATGTAAGGAATTAGTCACTTTCCCATGTTTACTACAGTATGTATTGTAGACTGCACAGTAGCCTAATAAACAAATAAACACATTTCATTAATAAAATAATGATAGAAAATACTCTTTCAAAATGCAGATGTTGATTTAGTTATGGATCCATAACGAATTACTATTGGAATAAATATCACAGATTTACAGAAATATCGGAACAAAGTTGTCTAAAGAAGGTAAACAATGTAGATTCCTCCAATCCTGTAGCCTACTCCCGACCGTCACGTTGTACAGCGCCCTATTTTCCATTCCATCCTAACGGAAACCTTGAGGGTTTCGTTTTTTGTTTTTCTCAGAATAGAAACACCATAATATCAATCAAATTAATTAAGCCCAATTTCTTCAAATCAATCCCATATACTATGTTATTGCCAAAAGGTTTTAAATTCTCTGGTAATGACGTGCCACCGAATGCTGCGGCCACACGCAAGGTGTGCCGCAGTATGATGCAACTTTTAAAGAAGGAACCACTGTAGCCTGAAATCAAAATTAAATCATCATTTTTTTGTCTTACCAATCTACACAAAACAGCCCATAATGATGTCAGTATTACTTTGATGCAATTTAAAAAAAATTAAATACAGAAATCTCATTTACATAAAATTATTCAAGCTCTATCAAATTGGTTGTTGGTCATTGCTAGACAACCATTTTCAGGTCTTGCCATTGATTTTCAAGTAGATTTAAGTCAAAACTGTAAGTCAACCACTCAGGAACATGCACTGTCTTCTTGGTAAGCAACTCCAGTGTAGATTTGGCATTGTGTTTTAGGTTATTGTCCTACTGAAAGATGAATTCATATCCCAGTGTCTGGTGGAAAGCACACTGAATCTGGTTTTCCTCTAGGATTTTGCCTGTGCTTAGCTCCATTCCATTTCTTTTTTTATCCTGAAAAACTCCCCAGTCCATAACGATGGCAAGCATACCCATAACATGATGCAACCACCACTATCCTTGAAAATACAAAGAGTGGTACTCAGTAATGTGTTGTATTGGATTTGCCCAGGACATAAAGTTAATTGCTTTACCACATTTTTTGCAGTATTACTTTAGTGCCTTGTTGCAAACAAGATGCACCCGGCACAGCCAGATGAGGACTGGCCACCCCTCATAGCCTGGTTCCTCTCTAGGTTTCTTCCTAGGTTTTTCCTTTCTAGGGAGTTTTTCCTAGCCACCATGCTTCTACACCTGCATTGCTTGCTGTTTGGGGTTTTAGGCTGGGTTTCTGTTCAGCACTTTGAGATATCAGCTGATGTAAGAAGGGCTATATAAATACATTTGATTTGATGTTTTGGAATATGTGTATTCTGTACAGGCTTCCTTCTTTTCACTCTGTCAATTAGGTTAGTATTGTGGAGTGACTTCAATGTTAAACTCTATAACTGTTTTAAAGTCACCATTGGCCTCATGGTGAAATCCCTGAGCGGTTTCCTTCATCTCCAGCAACTGAATTAGGAAGGACGCCTTTGTCTAAGTAGTGGCTGGGTGTATTGATATACCATCCAAAGTGCAATTAATAACTTCACCATGCTCAAAGGGATATTCCATGTCTGCTTTCGAATCCAAGTGAGCAGATGCCTAAGTCTATTGATTCTTGAATTGCCCTTCGTGCCCGCTCCCATACCCTATAATTCTGTATTTATTTGTGACTAACTTGTATACAGGTAGACCAGCAAAGCCACATCCCTGATTGGCAGATGAGTGGCAACCCTGATTAGAAGCACCTCCTGCTCATCGGTTGTTCGCAACAAATGCTGTTATGAATTAAAATAATATTTTATCTACACACTGAAGAAGGCTGCAAAGCCGAAGCGTCTGTTTACGCTATCGCTGATGCAATACAAATAATAATACAAATGTGTATTATTTTTTATTTATGCAAAATTGAATGCTGACCCATTGCACCTTTTGTTTGTCTGTTTTTTTTTTAACCATCTACCAATAGGTGACTTGTAAGCACATTTGTACTCCTACATTTATTTAGGCTTTCAATAACAAAGGGGTTGAACACTTATTGACACAAGAAATTTCAGCGTATCATTTTGTATTAATTTGCAAACATGTAGAAAAACATAATCCCACTTTGACATTATGGGGGTATTGTGTGTAGGCCAGTGTCCCAAAAATCGAAATTGAATCAATTTTAAATTCAGGCTGTAACATAACAAAATGGGGAAATCAAGGTGTGTGAATACTTTCTGAAGGCGCTGTATATAAAACCTGAATGAATGAGAGGGAAGGGGGATAACCAAAAAGTTACAACAAACAGTATGAAACAAAGAATAAGCAAAAAGGTCTGCAGTGATTTATTGGTAAGACCGTAATCTGGATGTAGGAGGATATAATGCTATGGGACTATCAAGCCTGTGTTTTGAATATTCATCATGGCCAGAGGAACACAAAAACATTCCAACTACACACATTAAAGGTGTGACAGGTTTGGTCATCGGCCTCCCGAGATGTGCAGCGGTCTGCATTGCAGTGCTAGAGGCATCACTACAGACCCTGGTTCATTCAGGCTGTGTCACAACCAGCTGTGATCAGGAGTCCCATAGGGCAGCGCACAGTTGGCCCAGCGTCGTCCGGGTTAGGGGAGAGTATGTTCTTAATTGCTTGCCTAGTTAAAAAACATTAATTAAAAAGGGATAAAAAGTTTGCATTTGGAGACAGTTGATCAAAGCCTTGATGTCTCTTACCTTGTCCATAGACTGCTTACAGGGTCATTTTGTAATTTGGGTGAACTATTCCTTTAAGACCAGTAACATTACACATGGCGTTTGTGTACTAAAACAGCACAAAAGGTGGACCTCTCTGTACGTAAGAAGAGAGCAGCATTTCCTTCTGTTCATTTACAAAGCACTCCTGGAGAAACTTCCAACGTATCTGACCACACTGGTCAAGGCCACCATAGAATACACTACAAGAGCACAAGATTGGATAGTGCAATAGGTTCCAAGGGTGGCTTCTGATTTAGGGAGAGATGGTTCTAGTTTTTATGCTCCACAGATGTGGATTATGTTGCAGGGGAGGCTCAGGCTTGATTGCCTGTTGCCCTTTAGGGAATGTAAAACATTAGTAGGGAATGATCTAAGTGAGGTAATTTTGTACTTTTATTGTGTTTTGTATTGATGTGTGTGTTTGTATTGTGCAGGCTCATTTGAAAAAGAGTCTCAATATGACGTCCTGTTAAAATATATATATAAAATAAACTGTTATTGTTTTACACTACACTGGAAACCCTCGTCTCAACAACAATTAAAACCCCATTCACGTCCCTGGAAACATGTAGACGCCCAGGGCAAGCCAATAGATGCTCTTTTAATTGTAACTTATTTAACAGTCGGAGATCATTAGTGGTTGGTGAGCAGTGTGGCGTGGGGGTTGTGAGTGGGTGGAGAGGAGAAGAGGAGGATCTCTCCATAGTGTTCACATGGCATGCCTGGGGGAGAGAGAGAGAGGAGAGAGAGAGAGAGGAGAGAGAGAGAGAGAGAGGGAGAGAGAGAGAGAGAGAGAGAGGAGAGATGGGTGAGAGAGAGATGGGGGAGAGAGAGATGGGGAGATAAAGAGAGATATAGAGAAGATAGAGAGAGAGAGATGGGGAGAAAGAGAGAGCTATAGAGAAGATATATAGAGAGAGATGGGGGAGAAAGAGAGAGAGATGGGGGAGAGGAGGGCTTTCTTTCTCTGCTCTCTTTTCTTCTACAATATTCATCTTCTAGACCAAACCTGTCATTGTCTGAAATATTGCTGATATCATTCTTTGTGACAGAATAATGAAACATGAAAAAGGGCATTCTTCAACAGTGGTGGCTCTGGGTCCGGTGGAATCAATGAATGGGTTAGTGGGGGACTCCCTATAACTGTGTGTGTGTGTGTGTGTGTGTGTGTGTGTGTGTGTGTGTGTGTGTGTGTGTGTGTGTGTGTGTGTGTGTGTGTGTGTGTGTGTGTGTGTGTGTGTGTGTGTGTGTTTGTGTGTGTCTGCACAAAGACGGTGCCGACAGAGAGAGTCGCCTCGCTTCGAGTCCTTAGGAAACTATGCAGTATTTCTTTTTTGTTATGTATTATTTCTTACCTTTTTACACCAGGAAATCTTACGTCTTATTACATACAGCAGGGAAGAAGTATTGGACATAAGAGCGACGTCAATTTACCAACATTATGTATGACCAGGAATACAACTTTCCCAAAGAGGATCCTCTGTTTGGACCACCACCCAGGACAATGGATCTATTCCCAGAAGCCGACCCAAAACAACTGCGCTGCAGAAGGGGCAGACAGTGTGGCCTCCTTGTCAGGCTCCGTAGACGTGCACATCGCCCACCGTTCCTGAGTATACTACTCGCCAATGTCCAGTCTCTTGACAACAAGGTAGACGAAATCCGAGCAAGGTTTGCCTTCCAGAGAAACATCAGCGATTGTAACATTCTCTGTTTCACGGAAACATGGCTCTCTCGGGATATGTTGTCGGAATCAGGTCAGCCACCGGGCTTCTCTATGCATCGCGCCGACAGAGATAAACACCTCTCTGGGAAGAAGGGCGGGGGTGTATGCCTCATGATTAACGACTCATGGTGTAATCATAACAACATACAGGAACTCAAGTCCTTCTGCCCACCTGACCTAGAATTCCTCACAATCAAATGCCGGCCATATTACCTCCCAAGAGAATTCTCGTACATTCCCTCTCAAGCAGACACCAAGACGGCCCTCAAGGAACTTCACTGGACTCTATGTAATAGACAGAAACTCAAACAGGATTTACCAATGACTAGAACCATTCAACACTGGTCTGACCAATCGGAATCCACGCTTCAAGATTGTTTTGATCACGGGGACTGGGATATGTTCTGGTCAGCCTCATAGAATAACATTGATCTATACACTAACTCGGTGAGTGAGTTTATAAGGAAGTACATTGCAGATGTTGTCTCCACTGTGACTATTAAAACCTACCCTACCCATAAACTGTGGATGGATGGCGGCATAAGCGCAAAACTGAAAGCGCGAACCACCAAATTTAACCATGGAAAGAGGTCTGGGAATATGGCTGAGTATAAACAGTGTAGTTATTTCTTCCGCAAGGCTATCGAACAAGCGAAATGCCGGTACAGGGACAAACAGGAGTCGCAATTCAACGGCTCAGACATGAGACATATGTGGCAGGGTCTACATGAAATCATGGACTACAAAAAGAAAACCACCCACGTCACGGACATCACGCTTCCAGACAAACTAAACACCTTCTTTGTCTGCTTTGAGAATAATACAGTCCCACCGTCGCGGCCCACTAACATGGACTGCCCCCCTCCTTCTCCGTGGCCGACGTGAGTAAAACATTTAAATGTGTTAACGTGTTAAAGATAACTGAATCAAATGACTACCGCTCACTTCTGTAATCATGAAGTGCTTTGAGAGACTAGTCAAGGATCATATCACCTCCACCTTACCGGCCACCCTAGACCCACTTCAGTTTTCATACCACCCCAACTGGTCCAGAGACGATGCAATCGGCATCACACTGCACACTGCCCTATCCCATCTGGACAAGAGGAATACCTATGTAAGAATGCTGTTCATTGACTACAGCTCAGCATTCAACACCATAGTTCCCTCCAAGCTCATCTTCAAGCAGGATGTACTGGGTCTCAACCCCGCCCTGTGCAGTTGGGTCCTGGACTTTCTGATGGGCCGCCCCCAGGTGGTGAAGGTAGGAAACAACATCTCCACTTTGCTGACCCTCAACACTGGGGCCCCACAAGGGTGCCTTCTCAGCCCCCTCCTGTACTCCCTGTTCACCCACGACTGTGTGGCCATTCTCGCCTCCAACTCAATCATCAAGTTTGACGACACAACAGTAGTGTGCTTGATTACCAACAGTGACGATATAGTCTACAGGGAGGAGGTGAGGGCACTCGGAGCGTGGAGTCAGGAAAACAAACTCTCACTCAACGTCAACAAAAAAAGGGAGATGATCGTGGACTTCAGAGGGAGCACCCCCCTATCCACATCGACGGGACAATAGTGGAGAAGGTGGAAAGTTTTATGTTCCTCAGCGTACACATCACAGACAAACTGAAATGGTCCACCCACACAGACAGTGTGGTGAAGAAGGCGCAACAGCGCCTCTTCAACCTCAGGAGGCTGAATAAATTTGGCTTGTCACCCAAAACCCTGACACACTTTTACAGGCTGTATCACAGCCTGCACCACCCTCAACCGCAAGGCTCTCCAGAGGGTGGTGCGGTCTGCACAACGCATCACCGGGGGCAAACTACCTGCCCTCCATAACGCCTACAGCACCCGATGTTACAGGAAGGGCAAAAAGATAATCAAGGACATCAACCACCCGAGCCACTGCCTGTTCACACCACTACCATCCAGAAGACAAGGTCAGTACAGGTGCATCAAAGCTGGGACCGAGAGACTGAAAAACAGCTTCTTTCTCAAGGCCATCAGACTGCTAAACAGCAATCACCTACTCAGAGAGGCTGCTGCCTACATTTAGACCCAATCACTGGCCACTTTAATAAATGGATCACTAGCAACTTTAAACAAAGCCACTTTAAATAATGCCACTTTAATAATGTTTACATTCTTACATTACTCATCTCATATGTATATACCGTATTTTATACCATCTATTGCACCTTGGCAATGCCTCTCGTCCATCGCTCATCCATTTATTTATATGTACATATCATCATTCACCCCTTTAGATTTGTATGTATTAGGTAGTTGTTGGGGATTGTTAGATTACTTGTTAGATATTACTGCACTGTCGGAACTAGAAGCACAAGAATTTCTCTACACTCACATTAAAACCTGTTTGGGCTAGGGGGCAGTATTGAGAATTTTGGAAAAAATATGTGCCCATTTTTAACTGCCTCCTACACCAACTCAGAAGCTAGAATATGCATATTATTGTTCAGGTTTGGATAGAAAACACCCTAAAGTTTCTAAAACTGTTTGAATGGTGTCTGTGAGTATAACAGAACTCCTATGGCAGGCAAAAACCTGACAAGGTTTCATGCAGGAAGTGGCCTGTCTGACAAGGAGTCGTGTGTCTTGCATCTGTTTATTGAAGAGTAAGGATCTTAGCTGTAACGTGACAATTCCCAGGGCTCCAATAGGCTCTCAGAACCCGGGAAAAACCTGAACGATGACGAGGCAGCCTCTGGCTGAAACAGATTATCGCCTTATCCAAGTGGCCGATCAGAGGACCATTGAATGAGGCGCGTGCACGATTCGCCCCCGTGGAGAAATTTCATTCGGCTGTTTAGCTTATTGCAGATTCCCGGTCGGAATATTATCGCTTTTCTACGAGATAAATGGCATAAAAATTGGTTTCAAACAGCGGTTGACATGCTTCGAAGTACGGTAATGGAATATTTAGACATTTTTTGTCACGCCATGCGCCATGCGCGCGACCGTTATTTACCATTCGTATAGTGTCTAGAACGCACGAACAAAACAGAGGATATTTGGATATAACGATGGATTATTTGGGACCAAACCTACATTTGTTATTGAAGTAGAAGTCCTGGGAGTGCATTCTGACAAAGAACAGGAAAGGTAAGAACATTTTTCTTATAGGAAATAGGATTTTGGTGAAGGCTAATCTTGCCGGGTGTCTAAATAGCTAGCCGTGATGGCTGGGCTATGTACTTAGAATATTGCAAAATGTGCTTCATCCGAAAAGCTATTTTAAAATCGGACATATCGAGTGCATAGAGGAGTAATGTATCTATAATTCTTAAAATAATTGTTATGCTTTTTGTGAACGTTTATTGTGAGTAATTTAGCAAACTGTTAGTAAATTCCCCGGAAGTTTGCGGGGGTATGCTTTTTCTGAACGTCACATGCTAATGTAAAAAGCTGTTTTTTTATATAAATATGAACTTGATTGAACAGACATGCATGTATTGTATAACATAATGTCCTAGGTGTGTCATCTGATGAAGATCATAAAAGGTTAGTGCTGCATTTAGCTGTGGTTTGGGTTTTTGTGACATTATATGCTAGCTTGAAAAATGGGTGTCTGATTATTTCTGGCTGGGCACTCTCCTGACATAATCTAATGTTTTGCTTTCGTTGTAAAGCCTTTTTGAAATCGGACAGTGTGGTTAGATTAAGGAGAGTCTTGTCTTTAAATAGCTGTAAAATAGTCATATGTTTGAGAAATTGAAGTAATAGTATTTCAAACGATTCAAAAATCGCGCCACTGAATTCAGGTGGCTGTTACGTAGGTGGGACGAATTCGTCCCGCCTTGCCCATAGAGGTTAACATCTGCTACCCATGTGTGTGTGACAAAAACAATTTGATTTGATTTGAGTATGCGTGCCATCTTCCAACTTCAACTGTTCCTGGCTCCATCTGCACCCTTTAAAACTCAATATCTTGTCTATTAATGTACACCACTTATGCCCTTTCATCTACAAATGCTCATACCTCCCAGACAGTTTACCTAACCCTTCAAAGGATCTTCCAGGTTAATTCTGAAATGCAGCAATGTAACACAAGATACTGCGATAACCTTCACCCTCCCCACTGTCGCACCTCACATAGTCAACTCAATAACTTCAAGCGAAGACTGGGGGTCAGCCTTACGAACCAAACTACTCAGTAATCTCCTCCATATACCCTCACTCTCACACACACATTTAAACAAAACAAATACTGTTTTTTTTCCCTGATTACTGATCATTTCATTTATGCATTTATAATTAGCAGGTTATGTTATCTGCTTTAACAAACCATTATTATTTTTGATACTTATGTATTGTACAGTACATTGTTTTTTGTGGTATAGTTATTTTTGTGGTGTGGTTTTTATATAAGCCCTTGGGCTTCCAATCACGCCTGCCCACCATTTATAATTAGACTTTAAAAAAAATCTATATTGTTGTTTAGCACTTGTTTTCTTTGGTGTAAATAAATTAAACTAAAAAACTAAACTACATTGATAGAAGCCACACTCTATCGGCAATATTAAAGCTGATTCACCCCCCTAAAAACTGGAGCAACTGTCCCAGCCGACTAACCTGGTTGCAATGACATTATTATTACAACCAGTTTCCTGGTGTGAAGTGAGAAATCTGCCCCTCTACCGTTAGTATTGAGCCACATGTGCCAAAGACAGCCTACACCACACACCTTCATCGTGTGTGTGTGTGTGTGTGTGTGTGTGTGTGTGTGTGTGTGTGTGTGTGTGTGTGTGTGTGTGTGTGTGTGTGTGTGTGTGTGTGTGTGTGTGTGTGTGTGTGTGTGTGTGTGTGTGTGTGTGTGTGTGTGTGTGTGTGTTCTCCTCTCTTGTCCCTTGCTAATGATGTTCTACCAGTGATTTATGTCCAGAATGCAATGCTCACACTGATAAAGGATCAGGTCAATCAAAACTAATCGCAGATAATGACGCGGCTCACAAAATAAATTGTCTAAAGATTATTGTTTATGTTTATATCCATGACACCTATTACCTTCAAATGGAAATCCAATGGAATCACTGAATCACGGCTCCCTGTTAGCTCCCTGTTTGTCATGCATTAGACAGCAAAGCAAAACCTCCCATTTTGGGATCCAACTTCTCCATCTCCCATCTATTTCTGGCTCTATTGATCTATTGATCTTTTCTAGGTGAATGTCATTTGTGTTTCGGGAAAGAGAAGCTTTATAGTAGTCTGTTAGGTCTAAACAAAAGTTACTGCAGAGTACAAGGTATAAACCCCCGAGCTACCTGCGGGGAAATCTGCAGAGAGTGTTACCGGCTTCAATATCCTACTGCCATTGCACCCCTGAGAAAGGCACTTTACCCCTGAGTGCACCAGCTCCTTTGCTGCTCCCAGTCTGTGATGTACAGTTGAAGTCGGAAGTTTACATACACTTAGGTTGGAGTCATTAAAACTCGTTTTTCAACCACTCCACAAATTTCTTGTTAACAAACTATAGTTTTGGCAAGTCGGTTAGGACATCTACTTTGTGCATGAGTCATTTTTCCAACAATTGTTCCCAGACAGATTATTTCACTTATAATTCACTGTATCACAGTTCCAGTGGGTCATACGTTTACATACACTAAGTTGATGGTGCTTTTAAACAGCTTGGAAAATTCCAGACAATTATGTCATGGCATTAGAAGCTTCTGATGTATTTCAAGGCCTACCTTCAAACTCAGTGACTCTTTGCTTGACATCATGGGAAAATCAAAAGAAATCAGCCAAGACCTCAGAAAAAAATTGTAGACCTCCACAAGTCTGGCTCATCCTTGGGAGCAATTTCCAAATGCCTGAAGGTACCACATTCATCTGTACAAACAATAGTGCGCAAGTATAAACACCATGGGACCACGCAGCCGTCATACAGCTCAGGAAGGAGACACATTCTGTCTCCTAGAGATGAACGTACTTTGGTGCGAAAACTGCAAATCAATCCCAGAACAACATCAAAGGACCTTGTGAAGATGCTGGAGGAAACAGGTACAAAAGTATCTATATCCACAGTAAAACGGGTCCTATATCGACATAGCCTGAAATGTCGCTCAGCAAGGAAGAAGCCACTGCTCCAAAACTGCCATAAAAAAGCCAGACTACGGTTTGCAACTGCACATGGGGACAAAGATTGTACTTTTTGGAGAAATGTCCTCTGGTCTGATTAAACAAGAATAGAACTGTTTGGCCATAATGACCATCATTATGTTTGGAGAAAAAAGGGGGAGGCTTGCAAGCCGAAGAACACCATCCCAACTGTGAAGCACGGGGGTGGCAGGCTACCCGAAATGTTTGACCCAAGTTAAAAAATGTAAAGGCAATGCTACCAAATATTAATTGAGTGTATGTAAACTTCTGACCCACTGCGAATGTGATGAAAGAAATAAAAGCTGAAATAAATCATTCTCTCTACTATTATTCTGACATTTCACATTCTTAAAATAAAGTGGTGATCCTAACTGACCTAAGACAGGGAATGTTTACTAGGATTAAATGTCAGGAATTGTGAAAAACTGAGTTTAAATGTATTTGGCTAAGGTGTATGTAAACTTCTGACTTCAACTGTATGTGTTGTGTCAGGCTGGATACTGTGGCAGCAAAATTATTATTTTATTGTATGTTATTACTTCTCTCATCAATGCTAGCAGACTTCAGATGGCCTTGTTTGTAGATACTTCTACCTTAAAATCTATAATGACGGAGATATGCTAGCTAGTTTATTTCAGACAATGCTTCCATATTTTAATATAGCAATTCATGTATGTTAAAGCATATTCTGTCAAACATTCCTTCACATTATTTACTAAGACTAAAGGTTTCAAGTACAACGTCTTAATCATATCATATTTTTTGACATTGATATTCATTACAATATAACTATACTGTGTGGGTATTATAGGACAAACACGCGGGCACGCGCACGAACACACACTGGCATGCACACACACACACACACACACACACACACACACACACACACACACACACACACACACACACACACACACACACACACACACACACACACACACACACACACACACACACACTAAGTGTATGTTTAGAAGGGCTGTCGAGTAGTCAATCCCCTTTGAGCAAATCCACACTAGGCTTTTTGTATCCGGCTTTAGAGAACAAATGCACTCCTTTTAAATAGATATCTCTGGGTTTGAGAGAGCAGTGTTGTGAACTCAGAGTTAGAGGACTGACAGGACTGGGTCATACAGATGGATAGAAATGAGGAGTAATCTTTACACCAATCCTTCCCATTGCCCCCCACTGTGTGAGCAAAACTGAGTAATCGGAGTTAAATCTGTATTGTGTTTGGCATACATAATCAACTATTTTATATAAAAAAGAAGAAAAAAAAGCTCAATCATTCATAAACTAATGGTGGTGGAGCTTATAATAGTCCCCAACTGGATAAGAACATCTGCCAACTGATCAAAATGTACAGTCAAATATTAACCGGGGCCCATAGGCTGCACTATGTAAGGAATATGGTGCCATTTGTAGATCTGTCCAAGGTACCAACCCTCAGAGACAGCCCAATGGTTGCTGTCCAGGGTGCTGAAATGTATAGAGTCGATTTTCTGCGGCACCGCTGAAATACTTTTTGGGGGGATATTTCAAGGGGTCATAAAATTCTAAATCAAATAGCTAATTGATCCTTGCTATGACCTTCTTAAAACAATTCCATATAGCTCAGTAGAACCCCCATCCCCAGGCTTAGACAGGGCTTGGACTGGAGAGGGTTAAATGGAACACAATTGACTTTTCCACTACCATTGTTCACATATTGATTGGAAGGCAGTGTGAATCAAGTGCAAGAAAGAAACGTTACACTGAGATATAACAGGCTAGAATGCTGAAACAGGTCAATTTTGACCAATCAGATCAGCTGTGAAAAATATCTGATGTGAAAAGATATGACATGATTGGTCAAAAGACCAATTAGTGGAAAAAAATATCAGAATTGGGCTGCTTGTGTAAAAGCAGCCATTTATATCTCACCCTCTTGCGAGACAAGTCCTTATGCCATCAAAACGCTTTTAAAGCCTCGCGTGACAGACAATCGATGGCTCGTTGCTTAGTTACAGGTGAGCAGTACTTTGCTGTGTCTGAACCCACACAACTTTCAGCAAATCCTAATAAAGCACCTGCCCTGAAGGCTTTCCTGTAGCTACTCATGGGGAACTAATACTGATGAATGAATGAAATTGGATAAAGAACTCTAAAATATTTATACAGCAGAGATCTGTGTTCAAATATTCCTATACCGTCAAATTATAGCCTAATATCAAGATAAAAAGGTACAATTTTCCAAAAGAGCCGATGGATACGTTGAATTCTTTCAACATTGGTGTTTGGCTTTAAAAAATGCATCAAAGAAGACTGCTATTGTAGTTTTAATTAAGTATATCGCCCCCCCCCCAAAAAAAACTTGCACCACATTAATTCATACCACATTGAGCTTATTTCACACCAAAAGTCTCTCAAACAAAAGTGTGAGGTCACTTGTGTCCACACCAAAATGTCTCTTCATCAAAAATATGAGTTTATTCGGTGTTCTTACCGAACTCTCGTGGCACGGAGATGGAGTACACACAGCTGTGTCCTGAGGTGTAGTTGCGGGGGAAGTTAGGAGACAGCACCGTGCCGTCTGACCCTGTGGAACGACTCCCACACGGTGCTGGAGGAAACAAACAGACACACAGAGCAGAGCTCAACACCTGCTTTGACCTTCGGAGGGAACATGTGACCCATTTATTCAATACATTGGCCAAGCGACATCTGCCCAGAAAAGACCAGGAAGGAACACACATTAGGATTACACCAACAGCTTAGCAGTCTAGTCTTATGGTTATCTTCTGTGTGCTTGCATGTGTGCTGTAAGCCATATTGATTGTTTTAGACTGGCTACTAAATCCAATCCTTGGATTCTTTCTTTCTTTCTTTCTTTCTTTCTTTCTTTCTTTCTTTCTTTCTTTCTTTCTTTCTTTCTTTCTTTCCTTCTTTCTTTCCTTCTTTCTTTCCTTCTTTCCTTCCTTCTTTCCTTCCTTCTTTCTTTCCTGCCTTCCTTCCTTCCTTCCTTCCTTCCTTCCTTCCTTCCTTCCTTCCTTCCTTCCCTTCCTTCCTTCCTTCCTTCCTTCCTTCCTTCCTTCCTTCCTTCCTTCCTTCCTTCCTTCCTTCCTTCCTTCCTTCCTTCCTTCCTGCCTTCCTGCCTTCCTTCCTTCCTTCCTTCCTTCCTTCCTTCCTTCCTTTCTTCCTTCCTTCCCACATTTGTATTAGATTCCCTCCCCCGGCTCAGTAAAGATACAACAGATATATTTAAAATTGTGGTTGCCTACTGACATTTTACATTTACATTTTAGTCATTTAGTAGACGCTCTAATCGTATTTTATTTTTGTGATAGTACACAGCTATGTCCATATCTCTAGCTTCAACAGTTAAATAAAGGTTAATAAATAATAAATAATAAAACAGGTACGATGGTATGCTTCAAACCTTGACAGCTGGGTAGAACCCTGTTCCAGCCAGGCCTGCCGTCATCCCCCATGATGCAGGTGAGCGTGGAATAGCCCTGGAGAACATAGCCCGGCTCACAGTAGAACGTCACGGTGGAACCCAGCTTGTAGTCGCTGCCCAGCCTGGTCCCGTTCATCACACTGCCTGGGTCGAAGCAGGACTCACGCAGCTTGGCTAAAGATCGGGTAGAAATACACATGAGGAATAACCTTTAACAGTAGTGTGAACTGGAGATGCAAGAAAGGTAACACAGACAGGGAGGGAGATTGATGTTGATCAGAGTAAAGAAGTGTCTAACCAAACGCATCATTGAAATGCTAAAAACATCTACCCCTGCTGACACTATAATCTAGAGATAGAAAACATTTGGATTCTCCTTCAACTCTGCATATGCAAAAATGTATTGTAAACAATGTACATTTCTGACTTTGGTAGAGGAACTAGACCTTACAGCTAAGAAGAAATCTCCCTCTAAGAGAGAACTGAAATCTAAGAATCTAAGAGAGCATGATGGCGTCCTACCTTTGTATTCCAGGTGGAAACCGGTGTAGCTGACGGAGCCATCGCTGCGGAAGGCCAGGTGCATGGTGTTGGAGCTGCTCTCGATCCTCTCTGGAAGCTTGCTGTCCTGAAAGCTGCCAATCAGAGGGCTGTTGCTGTCCGGCCCATCGTAGATATACAGGAAGTCATAGTTAGGCTCAATGCTGAAACTAGAGAAAGGGAGGGATAGAAAGAGAGAGGGGGAGAGAAAGAGAGCGAGAGCGAGAAAGAGAGCGAGATGGGGAGAGAGAAAGAGAGAGATGCAAAGAGAGAGCGAGGGAGAGAAAGAGAGAGAACAGGGGGGTTGAGAGAGAGAGAGAGAGTGAGTGAGAGAGAGAGAGAACGGGGGGTTGAGAGAGAGAAATCAGACCAAAGACTATAATCCAATTCAGTCAGATCATAACATCTTCCCAGAATCCCGCAACAAGCCATATCTGGAGGAGGGTGATATTTGAGAAATGATCTCTGTCTCTCTGCTGAGCTGGGTTTCAATAGGTCTGTCTGTGTGCAGTATACAGTAGTAGGTAGAAATGACACACTAGAAACAACCATTTGGGTTCTTGGCCTCTCTGATGGGCGGTCGAGGTGGGACTTTACCAACAACACACAAAAGGCCCAGCGATTCACATGTTGACACACAGTGGCAGATGCCTCAGATGCCAGCGTCTACCCAACGCCACAGACGCTAATGAATAGATTCCTCAAATCATCCGTAACCTCTCTATGGATCAGGGCTGGAGAGCCAGACAGCACCATGATATCCCCCTTTAACGCTTGCTAGCGCTACATTCATTACCCTTATCGCTGCTGTGGGAGGACACTAACACTAGGAACTATAAATACCCAGGGAGTGTAATTGCTTTGGTATAGTCAAAGATGAGGCACATATCCTTTTGAGCTGGGAACTCACCACAAAACAGACTATCAACTGCTCACTGCCATGCTCCGCATCTCCCAGAATAACTGTGTGTGTGTGTGTGTGTGTGTGTGTGTGTGTGTGTGTGTGTGTGTGTGTGTGTGTGTGTGTGTGTGTGTGTGTGTGTGTGTGTGTGTGTGTGTGTGTGTGTGTGTGTGTGTGTGTGTGTGTGTGTGTGTGTGTGTGTGTGTGCGTGTGAAGATTAACATACACACATATTTCTATATCAGGGAAGCTAATTTACATAAGAGAGATTGGGAGGTGTATTTTCTTATTTAAATATTTCTGAAAGAGTATGCTAAGTGATACGGCCACACTTCATTGAGCCTGTATCTAAAGCTAAAGGCTCATTGTAAGATAATAGCAATCCAAACATTGGGGGGAAAAACTCCTGCTCTACACCATATTAATAAAGTAATTACATTTTGATAACCATATGTGCTCCGATCTTTTTTTCTCTCGCTTAGCCTCTGGAGCTGTCACTCAACAAACAATTAGCTTGGTTACTAATTGAATATGTAGCAATGATAATACCCAATTTGGCAACAATGACAATGAAATGTACGTTTTACCACATTGCCAATGCAATTGCAATTTGTCATTTTTTACAATATAATATTACTTTGCTGCAGATACAAACGGTGTCCCCCAGGGCATGGTGCAAGGCCCCTTACTCCTTATCATGCCAACCCTCTCTTTTTGGGAGAGAATGGTGTCAGTAATGGAGTGTGTAATGGAAGTCTGCGAGACGGAACAGATGAAAAGGCTTTTCACCCTGGTTGAGCTTCAGTACCACCAGCCCACTGCCAAAAAGCCACTATTCCACTGTGTTATTTACTCACTTGTGTTGTGGGATAGGACCATTCAAATGAGAAGAGAGCAGAGCTCATTTTACACAAAAGACAAAAACTGTCTAACTGGTGGAGCCAAAATGGCTGTCCGATACTGGTCACTTGAAAACTGCTGTGCCATCATCATTGCAGTGACTAGCTTTCAACTTGAATATAAAACACTACACTTTTAATAGAAAGGCTAATGAATACAACAATAGACTATACATTATCAGACAGTGTCATTTTGATAGTGACAAACAGGAAACAGCTAATTTGTCTACTTAGCATGTTGTTAACAAAAAGGAATTGTCACGTCCTGATCCTGGTATGAGGTAATCTTTCCCTAGTAGTTTGGTCAGGGCGTGACAGGGGGGTGTTTCGTCTATGTGTTTTGTGTTTTCTGTTTTCTATGTGGGTTGTCTAGAGTTTCATTCTATGTTGTAATTTTCTATGCTGTGGCCAGGTATGGTTTCCAATCAGAGGCAGCTGTCTATCGTTGTCTCTGATTGGAAGCCATACTTAGGCAGCCTGTTTTTCATGGGGTTTTGTGGGTGGTTGTTTCCGTTTAGTCTAGAGTACCTGACGGGACTGTTGTTGGTCGTTTTCTTGTTTTGTTGTTGAAGTGTTTTCATTAAAAATCAAAGAATGAGCACAAAACATGCTGCGCCTTGGTCTCCATTCAACGACCCGCATGACAGGAATGTCCCTTGTCATGAGACCTACAGTACCAGTCAAAATTTTGGGCACACCTACTCACTCAAGAGTATTTCTTTATTTTTTACTATTTTCTACATTGTAGAATAATAGTGAAAACATTAAAACTATGAAATAACACATATGGAATCATGTACAAAACAAAAAAGTGTTAAACATATCAAAATGTGTTTTATATTTGAGATTCTTCAAAGTAGCCACCCTCTGCCTTGATGACAGCTTTGCAGCCTCAACATACCAACCCTAAGCAATAGCAGTGGCTGCGGCTAAGGAGGTGGTACCATTAACTAACTTTCTTTCTTTCTTTCTTTCTTTCTTTCTTTCTTTCTTTCTTTCTTTCTTTCTTTCTTTCTTTCTTTCTTTCTTTCTTTCTTTCTTTCTTTCTTTCTTTCTTTCTTTCTTTCTTTCTTTCTTTCTTTCTCTCTCGCTCTCTCGCTCTCTCACACACACGCACACACACGCACACACACACAGCCCCCCGATTAATATTCCACAGCCTCGTGTCTGGCACAGCAGGGGCTGCCAAGGGACAGGTATGTATGTCACCCTTTTGATTCAGGCATGAGGAGATAGCTAGCTGCTGGTAGAGGAGAGGCAGAGAGAAGAGCAGGAGGAGCTAGTTAGCTGCTGGTAGAGGAGAGGCAGAGAGAAGAGCAGGAGGAGCTAGTTAGCTGCTGGTAGAGGAGAGGCAGAGAGAGGAGCAGGAGGAGCTGGTAGAGGAGAGGCAGAGAGAAGAGCAGGAGGAGCTAGCTAGCTGCTGGTAGAGGAGAGGCAGAGAGAGGAGCAGGAGGAGCTGGTAGAGGAGAGGCAGAGAGAAGAGCAGGAGGAGCTAGTTAGCTGCTGGTAGAGGAGAGGAAGAGAGAAGAGCAGGAGGAGCTGGTAGAGGAGAGGCAGAGGGAGGAGCAGGAGGAGCTGATAGAGGAGAGGAAGAGAGAAGAGCAGGAGGAGCTGGTAGAGGAGAGGCAGAGGGAGGAGCAGGAGGAGCTAGTTAGCTGCTGGTAGAGGAGGAGCAGGAGGAGCTGGTAGAGGAGAGGCAGAGGGAGGAGCAGGAGGAGCTAGTTAGCTGCTGGTAGAGGAGCAGGAGGCGCAGGAGGAGCTGGTAGAGGAGAGGCAGAGGGAGGAGCAGGAGGAGCTAGTTAGCTGCTGGTAGAGGAGAGGCAGAGGGAGGAGCAGGAGGAGCTAGCTAGCTGCTGGTAGAGGAGAGGCAGAGGGAGGAGCAGGAGGAGCTAGTTAGCTGCTGGTAGAGGAGAGGCAGAGGGAGGAGCAGGAGGAGCTAGTTAGCTGCTGGTAGAGGAGAGGCAGAGGGAGGAGCAGGAGGAGCTAGTTAGCTGCTGGTAGGGGAGAGGCAGAGGGAGGAGCAGGAGGAGCTGGTAGGGGAGAGGCAGAGAGAAGAGCAGGAGGTGCTAGCTAGCTGCTGGTAGAGGAGAGGCAGAGGGAGGAGCAGGAGGAGCTAGTTAGCTGCTGGTAGGGGAGATGCAGAGGGAGGAGCAGGAGGCGCAGGAGGAGTTGGTAGAGGAGAGGCAGAGAGAAGAGCAGGAGGAGGTAGTTAGCTGCTGGTAGAGGAGAGGCAGAGGGAGGAGCAGGAGGAGCTAGTTAGCTGCTGGTAGAGGAGAGGCAGAGGGAGGAGCAGGAGGAGCTAGCTAGCTGCTGGTAGAGGAGAGGCAGAGGGAGGAGCAGGCGGAGCTAGCTAGCTGTTTGTAGGGGAGAGGCAGAGGGAGGAGCAGGAGGAGACAGCTAGTTCCTGGTAGGGGAGAGGCAGAGGGAGGAGCAGGAGGAGATAGCTAGCTGTTTGTAGGGGAGAGGCAGAGGGAGGAGCAGGAGGAGACAGCTAGTTCCTGGTAGGGGAGAGGCAGAGGGAGGAGCAGGAGGAGACAGCTAGCTCCTGGTAGGGGTGAGGCAGAGGGAGGAGCAGGAGGAGATAGCTAGCTGCTGGTAGGGGAGAGGCAGAGGGAGGCCTCATTTCACAACTTTAAGTTAGAGGTTTATGCTTTATGCTACACTGTGTACCCTACCGACAGTCAAACTTAACCCTGTGTTGGCCTTTGACCTTTGTCTTGCGGCCGCCAAAGGTGAAATGAAAAATGGACGCAATTAACGGGACTATTTAGGTGTGAAACACAAGTTCTTCCTTTTGACTTCCAATAAGTGTCTGCATCAGTCAACGTAGGCTGGGACGTCTTGATACAGCACCTTAAAGTGGGGAGCTGAGGAAGGCCAACTATGGGTTCATTACTGACAAAGTGAGCGTGGAAGTCCAGCTGGGGTAGCTAATTATCCACCTAAGACATGAACTGCATCTTAATATAACAGTGATAACGGTCAGCAGTTACCGTTGCATAATCACCTCACGCCACTTGGTTGTGACAAAATGCCCATTAATGTCCACCTTGGTGGCGGGGGTGTGTGTGTGTGTGTGTGTGTGTGTGTGTGTGTGTGTGTGTGTGTGTGTGTGTGTGTGTGTGTGTGTGTGTGTGTGTGTGTGTGTGTGTGTGTGTGTGTGTGTGTGTGTGTGTGCATGATAGGGAGAGTAGGCCTTAATCACTTTGTAGGAAACTAGAACCTATTACCTGACGAAGGCCAGCGATAGAACATAGTCCGAGTTGACAGCTATTAGCCAATCACAGTCCTTGCTGTGGGGGTAGGGGTGGGGGAAGTTGGGAGACAGGATGAAGCCGTTGGATCCAGTCAAGTTTCCTCCACAGGGGGCTGAAAGAGAAGAAGAGAAGTGAGAAAAGGTAACATGTACTGGTCTGGCTCTGACACTCATGAACTGTCTTTGTTATATGCCACAGGGAAAACTGCATGTCATTCTGTGGAGATATACTGGTGTTTGGGGCTGCAAAATTCTGGTAACGTTCCTAAAATTACCAGGTTCTCAGAAAATCCTTGCTGAAAGATTCTCAGAATCACAAGGAAATTCCAAGGAAATTCTCCAAACAGGATTTCTGGAAAACTTGGAAATTTTTGGGAAAGTTAAAGGAATTTTTAAACCATAACAGTAACTGATGTAGTTAGTTTTGACAGATCAGACGTTATAAAGCCACATTAAAAACAAGACACCCGTGATCAGGAGTTGACAAGAATCCTTGAGGTTTCGTTATAAGCACACTATCTCTGAATAGTGAGAGAGATCTTCAGATCTGCTTCCAATAATTTGATATTCATTTAATGTTTTGCCTCGTTCAAAAAGGTTGGATGGCGATGACAGTCAGTCATCTCTAGAGCTCAAGTGCTGCTTGGCGCCAGCAGGTTCTGGCAACACTCAGGGATCTTAATTCAATATGTTAATTAGCAGGCTAGGAGGCTGGGGATTGGTAGCATGGTCTGAGTCCCTGTTAGTACTCACCTTAATACAACCCCCTGGCTCTACCTGTTGTTAAAGCACTCACCTATGCAGACAGGAGGGCTGGGTTGCCAGTAGTAGCGGTTCTCCACTTGAATACATGTGATCTTCATCTCTCCCTGGAGCTCGTACCCAGGGTCACAGAGAAAAGTGACAGTGTCACCCGGCTCTCGTCCGTCCCCGTTGCGACTGCCGTTCATGGGGACCCCCGGGTCTCTGCAGGCGGTGGCCACCGAACCTGGCAGGCACAACACAGGGAGGGAATCAAATCTATGCAGGGGCTTTATGCCATCACTTTGAAGAATACATACATAGACATTCATAACACCTTTATGTTGACATGACATTTAATGAGTGTTGCAGTATCCTTCATAACGACCTTCAAAACACATAACCAACAATGTCTCTGAGCCCAATAACATTTCAGAGAATAACCCAAACTTGTACACTCTACCAGACAGTATGAAACAGACACAGTTCGTATCATTGCTTTTGAAGATATACACTTCAAAGACTTTTCACAAACAGTAAACTACTCACTTGAGAATTCGATGGCGAAGCCGGACTTGCTGATGTAGAAGTCGGTCTCGAACTGGATGGTAACCAGGTTGAGGGTGCTGTGTATCCCCTCGGGAAGCAGAGAGCCAGACACCTCCCTCAGGGACATCTCATTCTCAGGAGGACCGTCCCACACCTTCAGGATGTCATGTGACGCCTCTGTGTCGAAGGCCAGGAACTGCAGACTGAGGGACGAGGAGGAATAAAATTGTCATTTACGTTTGGATGCAAAATACCAGTTCTTGGTAACTTTCACTAAATTCTATTTTTGTTTTCATAAATCCTGGATGGAAGATTCCTGGAATCAGGAAAATAACTCCCACCAGGATTTCTGCAAAACCCAGGAATTTTGAGAAAGTTCGTGGAATTTTGCAACCCTAGGCTGCAATAAATTACTTGCAATAAATCACAGAATAACAGAGTAATAATGGTAGATAATAATGGAAGGAACTTGAGAAATTTGCCCAAAAACAGAGTTCGTAGGAGATCATTTGTGGATGACCATTGCTCCTCACAGGGAAAATGGGTTTAAATCAAGTAAAATCACTGAATCTCTTATACAAACACACCACAGTTTGTTCTACATTGATATTAGTACAGTATTGGTTCAGCATTGATATTATTATAGTATTGGTTCAGCATTGATATTATTATAGTATTGGTACTGCATTGATATTAGTACAGTGTTGGTACTGCATTGATATTAGTACTAGTATTGGTACTGCATTGATATTAGTACTGTGTTGGTACTGCATTGATATTAGTACTGTATTGGTACTGCATTGATATTAGTACAGTATTGGTACTGCATTGATATTAGTACAGTATTGGTTCTACATTGATATTAGTACTGTATTGGTTCAGCATTGATATTATTACAGTATTGGTTCTACATTGATATTAGTACTGTATTGGTTCAGCATTGACATTATTATAGTATTGGTACTGCATTGATATTAGTACAGAACACACATAAGGAGCATGTTTTTCCTTTGGGTTTTGTGGGTAATTGTTTTCTGTTTAGTGTGTTCCTAACAGAACTGTTGCTAGTCGTTCTTTGGTTTCTTTTTGTATAGTGTTCGTTAATCATTAAAACCTTTTATGATGAACACTAACTCTGCTGCACCTTGGTCTCTCTCTCACGACAGCCCTTACATATAGGTAGAATATTGGTTCTACATTGATATTAGTACAGTATTGGTACTGCATTGATATTAGTACAGTATTGGTCCTACATTGATATTAGTACAGTATTGGTTCTACATTGATATTAGTACTGTATTGGTTCTGCATTGATATAGGTAGAATATTGGTTCTGCATTGATATAGGTAGAATATTGGTTCTGCATTGATATTGATTCAGTATGGCAAATTTAAGGGTATGTGTTTATTTCTTCTGGTTTTTATCATTCTCCTTTTTTTATGCAAGCACTCAGCTGAAGGCCAAACTACGTTAATCTTTTGCATGGAAACTAGATACAACACAAGATAAAGTCCTGTTGTGATGCCAGACCGAGGTTCCTGGCTAGTTATAATGATGCTTTAGAGAGAAATAAAAAGGAGCAATAAGTCAGAAAACTAGGCCGGTAATTGGTGCTCGTGGTCATAACACTCCTTCTATTCAGCAGACAGTGCTGATCATGACATCAGTGGCAGAAAATAAAGAAAGTCATGAATAAAAATATGATTTCAAACGAGGTGCACCACTGGGAGTTGGAACAGGACAAATTGTTTGCCTCCAAGGTGACATGGTTCCAGCTCTATACAATACTAATAATTGAATGTATGATTGAGCATTTGAGTCTCATTAGACTGCCTGGGCCTGGGCTCTCAGACTGAAAACAAAGAGGGATCTGGCATCTATAGACTATACTGGAGAGAGCACAGAGGTACCCCTGTCACACCACTGAGCTGAGCCCAACAGAGCCAAGCTGATCTGACCGCGTTGGCCTGGTTCCCAATATATCGTAGTTGCGGAAAATGGACGGTACAGGTCGGCAAGATAATGTGAATAGCCATTCCCTTCGACAGGGCTGTGGTGGAAAAGGTTGAGAGCTTCAAGTTCATTGGTGTGCACAACACTGAGGACCTATCATGGTCCAAACACACCAACACAGTCGTGAAGAGGGCACGTCAACGCCTCTTCCACCTCAGGAGGCTGAAAAGATTTTGTATGGAACCCCAGATCCTCAAAAAGTTCTACAGCTGCACCATCGAGAGCATCCAGACTGGTTGCATCACGGATTGGTATGGCAACTGCTCGGCACCCGACCGCAATGCGCTACAGACGGTAGTGCATTCGGCCCAGTACATCACTGGGGCCGAGCTCCCTGCCATGCAGGACCTCTATACCAGGCGGTGTCAGAAGAAGGCCCTAAAAATTGTCAAAGATTCCAGCCACCCAAGTCTGTTCTCTCTGCTACTGCATGGCCAGTGGTACCGGAGCGCAAAGTCTGGGATAAAAAGACTGCTGAACAGTTAATCAAATGGCTACCCAGACTATTTACATTGACCCCCTTATTTTCTGTTTTATTTTTTTATTTCACGGGCTCGTGATGTACACTCACTGGACCTCTAACCACACACTCACACATACTACACTGACACGCCAACACACACACATACACACACACACTCACATTCCTTCACACTCTTCACATGCGCTGCTGCTACTCTGTTATTTTTATTGTGTTACAAATTTTTATTTCGTTTATTTAGCACATTTTTCGTACTTACTTTTTAAAACTCTGCATTGTTGGTTAAGGGCTCGTAAGTAAGCATGTTGTATTCGCCGCATGTGACAAATAACATTCGATTTGATATACTGATGCACTGGACAATGTTTGCTTTCTGGACGAGATGCTAGCTCTTTCAAAGCCATGAAAGTGTATTCACTTTTCCATCAACGTCATTTAGCAGACACTTTTATCCAGAGCAACTGTCAGTGTATGTGTGTGTGTGTGAGTGTGTGTGTGTGTGTGTGTGTGTGTGTGTGTGTGTGTGTGTGTGTGTGTGTGTGTGTGTGTGTGTGTGTGTGTGTGTGTGTGTGTGTGTGTGTGTGTGTGTGTGTGTGTGAGAGCTGTAAGCCTTGTACTTTTGCTAGACAGATATAACAAGACAACCTTGGCAGGGCCTTTGCTTGGCTGTTGAAGTGCACAGAGATGAAACATGAGAGGACAATACATGAAAAGGAGGATACTTGATGAATACTAATTCATTATCAGTAGTACCTTACGATGTTGCCAGAGTCCACCTCAATGATCCAGGTGCAACGGAGGTTGTTGTCGTAAGGGAACGGGTATCCTGGGGACAGTATACGTCCTGACGACTCGCCTGTGAACTTTCCTCCACATTCAGCTAAAAGGAGAGACCACATAAATATAATCAGAACATGATAGATATCTAGCTATGGAGAGACTATAGAAATATAATCAGAACATGATAGATATCTAGCTATGGGGAGACCATAGAAATATAATCAGAACATGATAGATATCTAGCTATGGGGAGACCATAGAAATATAATCAGAACATGATAGATATCTAGCTATGGGGAGACCATAGAAATATAATCAGAACATGATAGATATCTAGCTATGGAGAGACCATAGAAATCAGAACATGATAGATATCTAGCTATGGAGAGAAATAAAAGGAGATACTGTAGCAGTTTTGCAGTGACGTATATTCAAAAAGCTAAATATACGCTGTATTCGGCTGGAGGAATCCATGGACAGGAACACAGTCACACGCACACACCCACACACACAAACACTTACTCACACAGTCTCTCTCTCACAGACACACACGCACACACACACACACACACACAAACACTTACTCCACAGTCTCTCTCTCACAGTCACACGCACACACACACCCACACACACAAACACTTACTCACACAGTCTCTCTCTCACAGACACACACACACACACACACACACACCCACACACACAAACACTTACTCACACAGTCTCTCTCTCACAGACACACACGCACACACCCACACACACAAACACTTACTCACACAGTCTCTCTCTCACAGACACACACACACACACACACCCACACACAAACACTTACTCACACAGTCTCTCTCTCACAGACACACACACACACACACACCCACACACTTACTCACACAGTCTCTCTCTCACAGCCCCCCCCCCCCCCCCCCCACACACACACACACACACACACACACACACACACACACACACACACACACACAGCTGAGGGGAAATAATTAGTGGCTGGCTGCAAACAAATGTAACATGTCTACCGCTCCTCATGCGAATGTGAAGCCTTGCCGTGTGATTCATCTCAATAAATCAACTCAGTAATAGATCATCTCACAAGATGCAGACTGCTGGAGAGAGTCCCTAATGGTACCCTGTTCCCTATGCAATGCACTACTTTGACTGGGGCCCATAGGGCTGTCAGTAAGATAAGCAACCAGCTCAAAACCAGCTCTTACAGTGTGGGGGTGCAGTGGGGGCAGTGTGGCAGTGCAGTGGGGGGCAGTGTGGGGGTGCAGTGGGGGCAGTGTGGCAGTGCAGTGGGGGCAGTGTTGGGGTGCAGTGGGG
This sequence comes from Salmo salar, assembly GCF_965601325.2. Lineage (NCBI taxonomy): Eukaryota > Metazoa > Chordata > Actinopteri > Salmoniformes > Salmonidae > Salmo > Salmo salar. The sequence goes on from NC_138317.1 coordinate 36,987,906, forward strand.
GCAGTGTGGCAGTGCAGTGGGGGCAGTGGGGGGGTGCAGTGGGGGCAGTGTGGCAGTGCAGTGGGGGCAGTGTGATTCTGCCGTGGGGGCAGTGTGGCAGTGCAGTGGGGGCAGTGTGGCAGTGCAGTGGGGGCAGTGTGATTCTGCCGTGGGGGCAGTGTGGGGGTGCAGTGGGGGCAGTGTGGGGGTGCCGTGGGGGCAGTGTGGGGGTGCCGTGGGGGCAGTGTGACGGTGCCGTGGGGGCAGTGTGGCGGTGCCGTGGGGGCAGTGTGATTCTGCCGTGGGGGCAGTGTGGGGGTGCAGTGGGGGCAGTGTGACGGTGCCGTGGGGGCAGTGTGGGGGTGCCGTGGGGGCAGTGTGACAGTGCCGTGGGGGCAGTGTGGCGGTGCCGTGGGGGCAGTGTGGGGGTGCCGTGGGGGCAGTGTGACGGTGCCGTGGGGGCAGTGTGGGGGTGCCGTGGGGGCAGTGTGGCGGTGCCGTGGGGGCAGTGTGGCCTCTATCTTTCTCTCTCACTCTTTGTCCTCCCACCATCTCTCTCTCTCTCTCTCTCTTACTCACTTCCTGTCTCTTTCCCTCTCACTCTGTCCTTCCACCATCTCTCTTACTCACTTCCTGTCTTTTTCTCTCTCACTCTCTGTCTCCCTGTCCCCGCACCTCTCTCTCATTCTCACGCTCTGTCTCTCTTTCTCATTCACTCTCTCTCCCTCCTCCAGAAAAACTGGCCTGGTTGACTTCAGGACGTTTGGGCTTTATTATTAATGGAGCCCACATCTGCGTTTCCTTTCAGCAGCTTCATTTGCATAATCCGTCTACATGACAAACAATGGATGCACAGTTCAATGAAGCTTGAATAACAAGGTTCAGATCGCTATTGATTTATTCTCTACATTAGAGACGTTTTTAGATACCGGAGAGAGGGAGAGAGAGAGAGAGAGAGAGAGAGGTCCCCATCTCGCTTCCTCCGTCTAGTCTTAACCAACATCCTATGGAGCTCATTCCTCACAAAGCAAATGTTCAATCACACATCATTGGCTTCTCAGAGGTGCTCAATCACATCTGATTGGCCACTTACAAATCTAAAATCAACAGAAAAGAGAGACAGCAGACTGTAACTTGCTGTTGCCCACTTAATCGTCCAATCCCATTGGACACTGACACAATGCTAAATGTGTCCTGCATGGAGCGCTGTACTCATATTCAATTGATACGGCATGTATCAAAGTATATGGACAGCTGTTCGTCAAACATCTCATTCCAAAATCATGGACATTAATATGGAGTTGGTCCCCCCCTTTGCTGCTATAACAGCCTCCACTATTCTGGGAAGTCTTTCCACTAGATGTTGTTGGAACATTGTCTGCGGGGACTTGCTTCCATTCAGCCACAAGAGCATTAGCGAGGTCGGACACTGATGTTGGCCGATTAGGCCTGGCTCGCAGTCGGCGTTCCAATTTATCACAAATGTGTTCGATGGGCTTGAGGTCAGGGCTCTGTGCAGGCCAGTCAAGTTCTTCCACACCTATCTCTACAAACCATTTCTGTATGGACCTCGCTTTGTGCACGGGGGAATTGTCATGCTGAAACAGCAAAGGGTCTTCCCCAAACTGTTGCCACAAAGTTGGAAGCACAGAATCGTCTAGAATGTCATTGTATGCTGTAGTGTTAAGATTTCCCTCCACTGGAACTAAGGGGTCTAGCCTGAAACACGAAAAATACCCCCAGACCATTATTCCTCCTCCACCAAACTTTACAGTTGACACTATGCATTGGGGCAGGTAGCGTTCTCCTGGCATCCGCCAAACACAGATTCGTCTGTCGCACTGCCAGATGGTGAAGTGTGATTCATCACTCGAGAGAACGCGTTTCCACTGCGTACAATGGCGGCGAGCTTTACACCACTCCAGCCGACGCTTGCCATTGCACATGGTGATCTTAGGCTTGTGTGCGGCTGCTCAGCTATGGAAACCCATTTCATGAAGCTCCCGACGAACAGTTCTTGTGCTGACGTTGCTTCCAGAGGCAGTTTGGAACTCGGTAGTGAGTGTTGCAACCGAGGACGCGCTTCAGCACTCGGCGGTCCCGTTCTGTGAGCTTGTGTGGCCTACCACTTCGCAGCTGAGCCGTTGTTGCTCCTGTATTGGCTAGTTGAATTCAACTCTCACATATACCAATCTTCCCAAGATATTACTAACTCAAAATAAAACAATTCTAATGCTATTCACTTTAAGAAATGCAAAACACTGCAAATTGTATGACAAAGTTATAATTAAGAGGATATAATGCAACATAAGGCTGAATTAACCCAGCTGGATGAACAAACATTATACAGGTGCAGACTGCAGTGCTGGTTGTTCTACTGTAGCATAACAATGACCTGCAGGAGCTCTGCCTGGTCTGGTCTGCACTCCCCTAGCCTGGTCAGTACAGTATGCAGAGTAGGAGGTGATGGGCAGCAGCTTAGATCATTATGACAAATGGGAGGGAGCTGTGTTAACGTTTTCTTCTGTGGTTAACTTGACATGAAGAGAGAAGGGTTGTGCTGCAGTACTGTACTGCTAGGTTAACTGGGTTAACAGTAGTTGAAAATAGATAGAGAGCCGTCTACAATCCGCTATGCTTAGAGTCAACAGTTAATCCTGATCATATGGCTTTACCAGTCATATGCACACTCGTTTTTTACTCTGTTCCCTTACCAATGCAAGAGGGCAGGGCGTTGTCCCAGGCACGTCTCTCTCCGGTCATACACTTGAGCACTCCGCTGCCGTGCAGGGTGTAACCAGGGTTACACCTGTAGGTGATGGTGCTGCCAGAGAAATGTCCCTGGTCGTTGACCTTGAAGCCAAACTGGGGCACCCCAGGGTCTTCGCAGTGGGACAGCTCAAAGCCTGGAGGAGGGAGGGGAAAGGGTGGTTGGGGGGGGGGGGTTGAATTGAAGGAGAGAGGGAGGGAGGGAGAGAGAGAGATAGAGAAGAAAATCAATCGAAGTCACGAAGGGCTCTGCTACAGTAACTTGACCCCAGAGAACAAGCAGAACCACAGTGGCCCTGGGGGAAAACTCCCTAGAAAGAAGAAGCATGAAGAATAAACAGGCTTGGGAGTATCCTCCTCCTTCTGGCAGTGTAGGACGAGGTCACAATGTCACAACTCCGGGTTAAAAAAGGATTGGAGCATTTGGTTGAGCATGCCTAAAGTTCCACACTTTTAGGGGCTACTCCATTGGTTCCATCTTATTACGTCTGGCATGGTCAATCAAGCTCAGCTTTGAAATACTTTTTGAAAACCAGATATGTGATGTTAACACAAACATCACCTCCGCCAAGGTGGACACAGGCACACAGACATGGAGGCATATGATTTAGCCACACCGTTTTTGGCATCCTCTCTTAATGTTCCAATCTGTCATTTTGAGTTATTTCCGTGCTGCTTGCATTGCATGTACATGGGGCGGCAGGTAGCCTAGTGGTTATAGCGTTGGGCCGGTAACCGGATCGAATCCTCGAGCTGACATGGTAAAAATCTGTAATTCTGCCCCTGAGCAAGGCAGTTAATCCACTGTTCGCCGGGCGCCGAAGACGTGGATGTCGATTAAGGCAGCCCCCCGCACCTCTCTGATTCAGAAGGGTTGGGTTAAATGTAGAAGACACATTTCAGTTGAATACATTCAGTTGGACAACTGACCCTTTCCCTATGTCATTAGGGGCTCAGAACAGAGAGAATGTAAGTTATGGTGGTCATTAGCTTTAGTCATTCCGGCTTGAGGATCCCACTGGGCCTGGAGGCAGAACTAAGCAGGCAGAACAATTAGGATTAAGCGCTTGGTTAATTTGTCTAGAACTCTCGGTCGGTACAGGAGGAGCATGGGCCGGCTTTCTGTCAGAGACACTTCCTGTTATTATCTTCTCCTAATCGTTTCCGTTTGGCACGCCGTCATAATTACACAGCCAGCTGAGAGAAATAGGACAGACATTATTATGCTGTTCTTTTTCCTTGTCTTTCAAAGTGCCCCACATTTTAGCAGCTGACAATTTCCTATTTGCTGGTTTGAACTCTGCCCTGTGATATTAAGGACGCAGCCAAGCTAAAACGAGACACATCCCTCTGCCTTCTCCTCATCACAATGACAACTACCTTTCAAAATACAACACCCACATGAATGCATAGCACCCAGTTCCATTTGCCTCCAATTAAGTGTAAAGCCTGAACATAGTACTCTATGAGTGTCGTGTCAAACACTGAGCGGTCACCATGACGGCAATGCTCTATACCCTGAGAAAAAAACTGTCGCCATGACGGCAATGCTCTATACCCTGAGAAAAAAACTGTCGCCATGACGGCAATGCTCTATACCCTGAGAAAAACAGTTGCCATGACGGCAATGCTCTGTACCCTGAGAAAAAAACTGTTGCCATGACGGCAATGCTCTGTACCCTGAGAAAAAACAGTTGCCATGACGGCAATGCTCTATACCCTGAGAAAAACAGTTGCCATGACGGCAATGCTCTGTACCCTGAGAAAAAAACAGTTGCCATGACTGACCTTAACATAGCGTGTGGCTGAGGCAGGAGGGTGTTGGGACTGATTAACGGTGGCAATTTTCACCTAGCACAGTGATTACACATTCAAATCAAATCAAGGTTTTTTTGTCTTGTGCACAGATTGGCAGATGCTATTGCTGGTGTAGCAAAAATGTTTATGTTTCTAGCTCCAACATAGCAGTAATATCTAGTAGTACAATAACAATACACACATCATCCATACGTTAATATGTAGTAATACAACAACAATACACACATCTTCCATACGTTAATATTGAGTAATACAATGGCAATACACACATCATCCATATATTAATATATAGTAATACAATAACAATACACACATTATCCATATGTTAATATGTAGTAATACAATAACAATACACACATTATCCATATGTTAATATGTAGTAATACAGTAACAATACACACATCATCCATACCTTAATAATATGTAGTAATACAATAACAATAGACACATCATCCATACATTAATATCTAGTAATACAGTAACAATACACCCAATCACAAAGTTAAAAAAGAAATAACAGAAAAATGTCAGAGACCAGAATATAAACATATATGTACTGTACATAAATGTTGATTACGTTGATTTCAGGTCATTGTCTCCTAGCATGGAACCAGGAACAAACGTTTGGGTCGTGAAAAGACTTGGCTGAGTCCTTTTTCTTTTTTTAAAACCCCCTCCTTCCATTTCCTCAACATGTCTTCGTCTGTGCTTTAAATAACATTGTGGTGGCTGAACCGTGTTGGCATCGCCACCTACTTCACGTGCCAAATGGCACTCTATTCCCTATATAGTGCACTACTTTTGACCAGAGCTCATAGAGTAACCCATAGGGCTCTGGTCAAAAAACACAAATTATCAATGAACCTACCAGGTACCACCCCAAAGCCGTAAACACGGGCACCCTCATAGATATCATCCTAACCAACTTGCCCTCTAAATACACCTATGTTGTTTTCAACCAAGATCTCAGCGATCACTGCCTCATTGCCTGCATCCATAATGGATCAGCGGTCAAACGACCTCCACTCATCACTGTCAAACGCTCCCTGAAACACTTCTGCGAGCAGGCCTTTCTAATCGACCTGGCCCGGGTATCCTGGAAGGATATTGACCTCATCCCTTCAGTAGAGGATGCCTGGTTATTTTTTTTAAATGCCTTCCTCACCATCTTAAATAAGCATGCCCCATTCAAGAAATGTAGAACCAGGAACAGATATAGCCTTTGGTTCTCTCCAGACCTGACTGCCCTTAACCAACACAACAACATCCTGTGGCGTTCTGCATTAGCATCGAACAGCCCCCGTGATATGCAACTTTTCAGGGAATTTAGAAACCAATATACACAGGCAGTTAGAAAAGCCAAGGCTAGCTTTTTCAAGCAGAAATTTGCTTCCTGCAACACAAACTCAAAAAAGTTCTGGGACACTGTAAAGTCCTTGGAGAATAAGAGCACCTCTTCCCAGCTGCCCACTGCACCGAGGATAGGAAACTCTGTTACCACCGATAAATCCACTATAATTGAGAATTTCAATAAGCATTTTTCTACGGCTGGCCATGCTTTCCACCTGGCTACCCCTTCCCCGGTCAACAGCACTGCACCCCCCACAGCTACTCGCCCAAGCCTTCCCCATTTCTCCTTCTCCCAAATCCAGTCAGCTGATGTTCTGAAAGAGCTGCAAAATCTGGACCCCTACAAATCAGCCGGGCTAGACAATCCGGACCCTTTCTTTCTAAAATGATCTGCCGAAATTGTTGCAACCCCTATTACTAGCCTGTTCAACCTCTCTTTCGTGTCATCTGAGATTCCCAAAGATTGGAAAGCAGCTGCGGTCATCCCCCTCTTCAAAGGGGGGGACACTCTTGACCCAAACTGCTACAGAACTATATCTATCCTATCCTGCCTCTCTAAAGTCTTCGAAAGCCAAGTCAACAAACAGATTACCGACATTTCGAATGCCACCGCACCTTATCCGCTATGCAATCTAGTTTCAGAGCTGGTCATGGGTGCACCTCAGCCACGCTCAAGGTCCTAAACGATATCTTAACCGCCATCGATAAGAAACAATACTGTGCAGCCGTATTCATTGACCTGGCCAAGGCCTTCGACTCTGTCAATCACCACATCCTCATTGGCAGACTCAACAGCCTTGGTTTCTCAAATGATTGCCTCGCCTGGTTCACCAACTACTTCTCTGATAGAGTTCAGTGTGTCAAATCGGAGGGCCTGTTGTCCGGGCCTCTGGCAGTCTCTATGGGCGTGCCACAGGGTTCAATTCTTGGGCCGACTCTTTTCTCTGTATACATCAATGATGTTGCTCTTGCTGCTGGTGAGTCTCTGATCCACCTCTATGCAGACGACACCATTCTGTATACTTCTGGCCCTTCTTTGGACACTGTGTTAACTACCCTCCAGACGAGCTTCAATGCCATACAACTCTCCTTCTGTGGCCTCCAACTAATACAAGTAAAACTAAATGCATGCTCTTCAACCGATCGCTGCCTGCACCTGCCCACCTGTCCAGCATCACTACTCTGGATGGTTCTGACTTAGAATATGTGGACAACTACAAACACCTAGGTGTCTGGTTAGACTGTAAACTCTCCTTCCAGACTCACATCAAACATCTCCAATCCAAAGTTAAATCTAGAATTGGTTTCCTATTTCGCAACAAAGCATCTTTCACTCATGCTGCCAAACATACCCTTGTAAAATTGACCATCCTACCGATCCTCGACGATGTCATTTACAAAATAGCCTCCAATACCCTACTCAATAAATTGGATGCAGTCTATCACAGTGCCATCCGTTTTGTCACCAAAGCCCCATATACTACCCACCACTGCGACCTGTACGCTCTCCTTGGCTGGCCCTCGCTTCATACTCGTCGCCAAACCCACTGGCTCCAGGTCATCTATATGACCCTGCTAGGTAAAGTTCCGCCTTATCTCAGCTCGCTGGTCACCATAGCAGCACCCACCTTTAGCACGCGCTCCAGCAGGTATATCTCTCTGGTCACCCCCAAAGCCAATTCCTCCTTCAGCTGCCTCTCCTTACAGTTCTCTGCTGCCAATGACTGGAATGAGCTACAAAAATCTCTAAAACTGGAAACACTTATCTCCCTCACTAGCTTTAAGCACCAGCTGTCAGAGCAGCTCACAGATTACTGCACCTGTACATAGCCCATCAATAATTTAGCCCAAACAACTACCTCTTCCCCTACTGTATTTATTTATTTATTTTGCTCCTTTGCACCCCATTATTTCTATTTTGCACTATCTTCCACTGCAAATCTACCATTCCAGTGTTTTACTTGCTATATTGTATTTACTTCGCCACCACGGCCAATATTTGCCTTTACCTCCCTTTTCTCACCTCATTTACTCACTTTGTATATAGACGTATTTTTCTACTATATTATTGACTGCATGTTTGTTTTACTCCATGTGTAACTCTATGTTGTTGTATGTGTCAAACTGCTTGCTTTATCTTGGCCAGGTCACAATTGTAAATGAGAACTTGTTCTCAACTTGCCTACCTGGTTAAATAAAGGTGAAATAAAATACAAATAAAATACAAATAAAATAAAATAAAAAAAGTAGTGCACTATGTAGGAAATAGGGTGCCATTGTGAGACTTGGCTCTGGGCTTCCACTGACCTTTATTATGCAATCAAACAGCTAATCCTGAAGGTGGAATGAATTCTCCCACCAGACACAGATTTTATAGATTTCAAATGAGATAGTCCACCAGCGGGTTGATCTATATTTTTTATCTCTGTCAGAACTAACACCCTGCTGAATGTTACACAGGCTAGCTACTAGCTAGGGCAACACATGAATTGTTGTGTTTTTTTACGTCTGTGCTAATACAAAGTCGGATTTTGTACGGGGGGCTAGGACGAGGTCAACAAAGACCAGCGTAGTGGCTCTTTTTCAGGTAATTGATACTACCTTGGACCAAGCTGTGGTTTAATCCCTTGAAATCCACTCCAGGCTGTCAACAGCATTCTAATACCCTTTAACTCCTAATTGTTTTACAACGCAGATGGAGAGACGGGAGAGACTGATACGAGTGGTATACCAAACATTAGGAGCACCAGCCTCAATTCGTCGGAGCATGTACTCTACAAGGTGTCGAAAGTGTTCCACAGGTTTGCTGGCCCATGTTGACTCCAATGCTTCCCACGGTTGTGTCAAGTTGGCTGGATGTCCTTTGGGTTGGTGGATCATTCTTGCTACACACAGGAAACTGTTGAACGTAAATAGCCCAGCAGCATTTGCTGTTCTTGACACAAACCGGTATACCTGGCACCTACTAACATACCCCGTTCAAAGGCATTTAAATATTTTGTCTTACCCATTCACCATCTGAATGGGAAGCATACACAATCCATATCACAATTGTCTCAAGGATTAAAAATCCTTCTTTAATAACCTGTCTCCTCCCCTTCATCTACACTGATTGAAGTGGATTTAACAAGTGACATCAATTTAGGGATCACAGCTTTCACCTGGATTCACCTGGTCAGTCTGTGTCATGGAAAGAGCAATAATGTTTTGTCTACTCAGTGTTTCTGGCAAAACTGGATGGATCATGTGTCCGTAAAATGTATAAGCTGGAAGTAGATGCCTAAGTATTTTACTCCAATTACGTGAATTACCGTAAATTCCGGACTATAACCCGCAACTTTTTTCCCACGCTTTGAACTTCGCAGCTTAAACAATGACGCGGCTCATATATGGATTTTTCCCACTTTCAAATTTGTGGGTCCTGACAGCGTGTAGCATTGTCAAAAAATCCACTATCATCAACGGGTTTCGAAAGGCTGGACTGCTTCGTGTTGAAGAGGGCTCAGCGGGGGATTTGCCTCCGGATGAAAGTGACGAGAGCGACAATGAAAACGATCCAATATCGGATGAAGCAATTCTGAGGCTATTCGACACCGAAGGAGATGACTTCAGTGGTTTCAGTGCACAGGAGGAGGAAGATAGTGACCAATGACTTTCTTGGTAGGCTACTGTTTACTGCTAATTTTTTTGTTTCGTTAAAGCCTATTTATTTTTGTTACAAGCCGTGCTTCGTTAAAGCCTATTTATTTTTGTTACTCAGTGTATATCTAGAGTGAACAACAAATACTTACACTTTTATTCTATTCCTTATAAATATCAATATGACTTGGAATCATGACAAAGATAACATCTCATAACACATCATATGACAAGCTACTTTCACATAGGGAATAAAGGCCATGTTCCACTCCCACTCCAAGCCTTTTATTAGGGTCCTATGTAAATCAGTGTGTCTGGGTAATCAATCATAGGATGACCCCTATCCCAGTCTGGATCATTAAGAACCAAGGTAACATTTTATATTAACTTTCAATAATAAGCCGTTAGTAGATCATTTTTAACTCGTTTTACAATTTGCAAACAATTTACAAATGTTCAGAAAACACACCTTATAATTGAGTGTAAATTAAAGTTACTATAATTATTATTAATATTCATTAGTCTTTGAGATGGTGTGTTTATTTTTACTCTTGTGCAGTAATTATTATTCAACGTCATGTCTATTTTTGTGGAACTCTGTCTGTGGAAATGTTAAGTTAGTGTTATTTTTTAATTAAATCTGTAAAAATGAAATAAAATATTACAAAAAAATAAATTATTATAGTAAGTGTTTCCAGAACCACTGCTCTACGACTAGTTAGTAACTTACTAGAGTACGACCAGCTTGAAGACTGGTTGGTAACTTACTAGAGTACGACTAGCTTGAAGACCGGTTGGTAACTTACTAGAGTAGACCAGCTTGAAAATTGGTTGATAATTTACTAGAGTACAACCAGCTTGAAAACTGGTTGGTAACTTACTAGAGTAGACCAGCTTGAAGACTGGTTGGTAACTTACTAGAGTAGACCAGGTTGAAGACTGGTTGGTAACTTACGACCAGCTTGAAGACTGGTTGGTAACTTACTAGAGTAGACCAGCTTGAAGACTGGTTGGTAACTTACGACCAGCTTGAAGACTGGTTGGTAACTTACTAGAGTAGACCAGGTTGAAGACTGGTTGGTAACTTACGACCAGCTTGAAGACTGGTTGGTAACTTACTAGAGTAGACCAGCTTGAAGACTGGTTGGTAACTTAGGACCAGCTTGAAGACTGGTTGGTAACTTACTAGAGTAGACCAGGTTGAAGACTGGTTGGTAACTTACGACCAGCTTGAAGACTGGTTGGTAACTTACGACCAGCTTGAAGACTGGTTGGTAACTTACGACCAGCTTGAAGACTGGTTGGTAACTTACTAGAGTAGACCAGCTTGAAGACTGGTTGGTAACTTACTAGAGTAGACCAGGTTGAAGACTGGTTGGTAACTTACGACCAGCTTGAAGACTGGTTGGTAACTTACTAGAGTAGACCAGCTTGAAGACTGGTTGGTAACTTACGACCAGCTTGAAGACTGGTTGGTAACTTACTAGAGTAGACCAGCTTGAAGACTGGTTGGTAACTTACGACCAGCTTGAAGACTGGTTGGTAACTTACTAGAGTAGACCAGCTTGAAGACTGGTTGGTAACTTACGACCAGCTTGAAGACTGGTTGGTAACTTACTAGAGTAGACCAGGTTGAAGACTGGTTGGTAACTTACTAGAGTAGACCAGCTTGAAGCCCTCTCCGGTGGACTCCGGGTCAGAGTAGAACTCCAGCCACAGGTTGTTTGAGGTACTGATGAGGGTGAGACCCAGCATGGCTGAGCCTGTAAACGCCCCCAGGACATGAGCAGTGCTGTCTTTACCATCATAGATCTGCGGAGATAAGAGCTCACTTTAGTTCATTTATTAGGCCTTATAGAGAAATGTGTCTCGCATTAAAGATCACTGAGTTAGACACTATTAAAACATCAACATTTACAGACAACATGACATAGATGACAACAACCACATTAATTAAACAGATAGAGCTACATAGACTCTACATAAACAGAGAGAGCTTCATAGTCACTACATAATCCGATAGAGCTACATAGACACTACATAACCCCATAGAGCTACATAGTCACTACATAATCCGATAGAGCTACATAGACACTACATAACCTCATAGAGCTACATAGACACTACATAATCCGATATAGCTACATAGACACTACATAAACCGATAGAGCTACTGTACATAGACACTATGGGCTTACAATAAACTAACTGCCAATACATTCTAAATACAGTGCCAATGGTAGCTCAAATGTCCCCAGGATCGTCAACTTGTTCTACTTACCACCTCTGTGAACTGGCTTCTCTATATGCGGGCCAGTAATGTTCACGGTTTTAGCCACAGGTTGCGCGCCTCTCTTGAATTGGTTTCTCCCGTTTCGGGGATGTTTTAAAATGTTATATTCATGCAAAGTATGGATTTGTTTTTTTTTGTTAAGTATTTGCCACTGCAATGTCAAGTGTGTAATAGCCTAGCTAATGAGAATGTAGGCTACCTGTTAAAAGGGTGCTAATGGTTTACGACAGATGAGAGTAGGTCCTTG